>NC_135624.1:58759250-59114250 GCF_053574225.1 Canis aureus
TTGCCTCTCTGTGCTTCTTCCGCCCTACTAGGTTTCTTTTTGCTCCTGCAAACCACCACATTTCTTTGTACCACAAATAATTTCCAAATGAAGATTCTTTAAATTTGCTAGCTGAAATCTGATTGATCCCTCCAGCAAACAAAGAAATAGGTCAAATGCCACTTTCTTTGAAAAGCCATGTCAGAACTCCCATCCTGGTTGGGTTCCTCTCTTATACTCTGAAAGTGCTGAATGTAAAATAAACACATTTGTAATTGGTTCATCTATCTAATCATTGAAAACATATTTATTGAGTATTTCCAGTAAATAAGGTAATGTTAAGCAGTGAAGATAAACTGGAGATCAAAGTGCATAGAACTTTATAGAGGGAAAGATACGAACAAGTGATGATGTGAACCTGTATTTTTAAAGTAATAAACTGTATAAAGCAAGAAATTTCAGTGGCATATTTGTATTTGAAGGAATAGGAATGGTTACCCTGAGTAAGAAATACTGAGATTCTATTTGAAATTAAAATAAGAGGCAAGAAAGTGGTATTTGGGATGGAGGAAGAAGGATAGCAGGTTTAAATGCCTTCGTGTTAAAGGGAACCTGGTAGGTCTCAGGGAAAAGGAAGGTCAGTGTGGTTGTGGTACAGCAATGAAGGATAAGGAAAGCTCGATTTGAGATGAGAAAGTCAGGAATCAAATCATTCTCTATCTTCTAGTATCCCTATGACCTAAATTTTGATTCTTTTGATTCACGTTCCCTCTCTTTTTTGTTTTTTAACAAATCTCTAGCACTACATCTCAGTGTAGCATCCTGAGTAATAGTTATTCTCTTTCTCTTTATTTTTAAAAAGATTTCATTTATTTGAGAGAGAGAAAGAGAGAGAGAGAGCATGAGAGAGAGATATCAAGAAAGAGCACAAACAGGGGGAGGGGCAGAGGTAGAAGCAGGCTCCCAGCTGAGCAGGGAGCGCGAAGCAGGGCTCAATCTCAGGACCCTGGGATCATGCCCTGAGCCTGAAGGCAGACACTGAACTGAGCCACTCAGGTGCCCCTCTCTTTCTGTTCAATTTGGTAAACTGAGAGAGAGAAACAGAGAGAGAGATTATTTTCACAGTATGCTATATATTCTGCTTTGATAATTTCCCTCATCTTTTTCTGTACTTTTACTTTCTACTTTAAAGTAAAATTTCTTTTGGATTTCGACTTGCTAAAGGGAATTATAATTCCCTATAAATGGCATCCCTATAGGGCATCCCTATAAGTGATGCCCACATTTTTCGAGAAGTATATATTTTATTATATTTTATTTAGTATTATATTTTGAGCCCTATATATGACCTCTAAACTTTATTTTTTAATTTTAAGCTTCTTCTGACATTTCTGAATTTCCAGATTTCTTTTACTGTGATCATTATGAACTTCTATTGTTTCAACTTTAAGATATACTCAATAGTTCCTGGTATCTAAATTTGCAAGTTGGTGTGCATACATTATTTAAAGTTACTTAAAATGTATTTTATTAAATGTAATATATCTTAATTGGGTTTATAAACAAACTTTAAAATAATATCTGTGTACTAGTTTATCTCCTCCTTAATCTATAGGTACTATATATATTACTTACTGTACCACTGGGTGGCGTAATCTTCTAGAACTCTCTTTCATGTCATATATGTATGGGATCCTCAAATAAAAGAGGAGATAAATCAGCAGAGGTCCTGTATATTCAGCCAAAAATATCTGAAAATAAGAAGCATTTAAGTTAAAAATGCATTTTTATTGATATTTTTAAGATTTATATGTAGAAGTAATAAGCACGTCTACAGACTTTGCCTACTGCATGAACTGGCAAAATGGACATGTAGCTTTAACTATTCTTTAAAATGCATTATACTGGGTGCTAATATAATTCATAAGAAGTCTTCTTTGGAAGAACTAGCCTAGACCTAAGGAAAGGATCATTGTAAATGGTATATATAAAAATAAATATTGAATTTAATGTAACGATTTCTTCATAAATAGTACATAGGAGTTTTTATTTAACTAACCAAACTGTGATAAACATATTTCTTTCTTATGATTATTTTTTAATAATAAATTTATTTTTTATTGGTGTTCAATTTGCCAACATACAGAATAACACCCAGTGCTCATCCCGTCAAGTGCCCCCCTCAGTGCCCGTCACCCAGTCACCCCCACCCCCCACCCTCCTTCCCTTCCACCACCCCTAGTTCGTTTCCCAGAGTTAGGAGTCTTCATGTTCTGTCTCCCTTTCTGATATTTCCCACGCATTTCTTCTCCCTTCCCTTCTATTCCCTTTCACTATTATTTATATTCCCCAAATGAATGAGAACATATAATGTTTGTCCTTCTCCGATTGACTCATTTCTTTGTGTCTGCCCAGCCCCATACACACTCCATCTTCTATGTGAACTGTCCCTATCATTGAATGGAATTGGCTGCAGTGACTTTTTTTTTTCCTTAGCATGAATTTGATTGATTTGACACTGATTCAAGTTGAAATAATTTAGTTCTCTATTCTGCAAACTTTAGACTTTAATTCTGAGTCTGAGTAGGTACTTAAAAGGATTGCCTTCTGAATTTTGGAGCTGAGAGTCAACCATATACATGGAGAGAGATATCTGATCTATAGAGAGATAATCATAAGATTTGGAAATATAATTGGAAAATAGGCTGTTTGATTGTATAAAAATTCACTGGCTGACTAGCTTTCTGATACTTTTCTAAATCTTATGACTGTCCATTATTTAGTTTTGTTTTGATGCTAAAACCAGGTTAAAGTCACTCTGGAATTCACACAGAGAAAGGAAAAATAATTTACCTCTGAGTGCTCAAAGAGAAAAGATACAGACATGACAATGATAAATTCAACTGCCATTCTGCTTTGTTTTGTCTTTGCCAATTTTCATCATTTTCTAAGAAGGAAAACTCAACGCTGCACATGTTTTACTCAAATATGCAGGTGTGCACATTGATTAGAAATTATGTTTTTATTTCTCGGGGTCCCTGGTGGCTTCGTTGGTTAAGCATCTTCCTTCAGCTCAGGTCATGATCTCAGTATCCTGGGAGCAGCACAAAGTCCAGTTCCCTGCTCAATGGGGAGACTGCTTCTCCCTCTCTCTCTCTGTCCTGCTCCCCTGCTCATGCTCTCTCTCAAATAAATTTTTAAAAAATCTTTTAAAAAAAAGGAATTATGTACTTATTTCTCGTGAGAACTTTGTATGACTACATAATTAGAATATATGATATATGTGCATGTTTTATATAACTATATATGTGTGTATATATGCACAGCATAAAAATTTACATACATAGGTTTCTTAGAGTATATTTTTCCCATTTAACAGTATTGATCATCCCATTAGCCAAGAAAGATATGCAACATATGATAAAGTCAGTATAAAGCAACCTTTCTAGTGATAAATTATATTAAGTGATGGCATACAGCATGCCTGATTATTCAGATTTAAAGAAAAAAAAATGTTTACCACTTTTGAATGTCTGATAATAGAGTTTAGTTAATACTTGAGAATAATTAGAATAATTTTTATTACAACAGAAAGTTTAAAATATTTATTTCAATGCCATCTGATCTAAGCAAGTAATTTTGAGCAAATCCTCTAGTAATATATCAGTAATGAAAAATGTTATGAACAATAGTTAACCTTGACCACATGTCACTCTTTATTAAGTTAATAAAAATGCTATCATAAATATGAAGTTTCTTTGAATCAGGAAATTAAACTACAGTCTTATCTCCATCATACACTAAAAATAAATCAGGAGAACATACTGGCTTACAGTAATATGTTCAAGGAAGCCCAATATTTTATCAAATATTGTTCATGCTGAAACATGGGGTTTAAACAGTCCCAGGGTATGAAGGCTATATCTTGACCTTAAAGCAGTAGAGAATTATAAGAAATAAATTTTACATAATGCATCTTTCAAAAAAAAAGTCTATTTGGGTACAAATAGAAAAAAAGAAAAAAGATGTTTTATTAAATATAGGAAGTAATCAGAAAATAGTTTTAGAATAAATAAAAATGAGGGCCAGATAGACAAATATTAATAAAACACACTTCTAAGAAAGGAATTTTTCTTCTCCTTCTAAAAAGAACAAATCCAAAAACAAAGCCAAATAAACAAATATTCTAGTTTTAAGCCCTGGCAAATCAAATGATTTTACAAAGACTAGGAAGTCCATTTTAAACCAAATTTTAGAAGAAATTATATATTCAAAATAAGCCAATATACTTTCTTCTAATTTTGAAGACATACACACTACTTTTAAATTTCAACTTATGTTCAATATGAAATTATTTTCATGCTTTTCCTTTATAGAATTTTCACTGTACTAAACTAATGTGCTGCTATAATTGTAAAATTCACTGATACTAGGTATCCTAGATAATTGCAATTTTTTTTTGGAACTTCTGTGAAGTGTTCAACTTGGAACATGTCTAAATCAAAAAAGGAAGAAGACAATAAGATGTTTTAGAAATATAAACTGAAATACACAGCTGCAATTTTGAACTGTTTAGAATCTTTATACTTACATTGTGCTTAATGCATTTCAACCTCTCTTGAAAAAAAGAAAACTTTTTTTCAGTCCTATTATTATTAGGATGGTGTTTGATTTTATTTCTTTTTTGAAATTGCAATTAACAGTTGAAAACAAAATAAATTGCATATTCACAGTTGTTGAAAATTACTGACAAAATAAAGTAGTGTCATCCTTAATCTTCTAATGATAGGTAAGCTAAAAATTATGAAAGCATTTCCCAACAGTAATATTACTTTGTACTGAATAAGAAATATTAAAGTCAATATAATACTAAAAAAGGTTTCGTTTTATAAGTTAACCTTTATATAAATAATGCATAATGGAGAATTACATTTAGGTTATTCAAACCATTGTAATGAGATCAGCAAGAAAAATTGATCAAAATGTTTTTCAGGGTTCAAAGAGCTACTGAGTCATTGAGAGTTAGAAGATCAGGAGTTTTTAAACAGGACTCTAGAACAGTGATCAAATCTAGGATTTGAAGTCTGATAGCAACCTGGGAAGACTAAATCTTTTGAGGGCACCTGAGAATGGAGGGACAAAAATTGTTGGTTATCATCTTTCAAAGACAGAGATATCCTTCTAAAATCTCCAGAACTTGGGTTAAGACGTAGGAGAGTTACCCTCTAAGAGCCCTGATAAAGCACAAGTAGATCTGCCTGCATAGGTAATAAAAGTCAGCCTGAAAGCATTTGTCATCAACTGGATTAAGATGATCTGGACCAAATAATGCCATTAGTCCATCTGCAGGATGATAAATCAGTTTGAAAAGAGAGTAACATCATCTTAAGCTTCAAGTTATCCTTACAAGTTGTTTATATATATTTTCCTGCACTAGGTCAGAAATATAAAGGTATAAAGGTATAAAGGAGTAAAGACATTGTAATCAAATCCAAAGGAAACAGCAGACATTCAAAACAGATAAACTGAAGAACCACATGTCAGAATTATCAGACACATACATTTAAAAAATAATCTTTTATATATTCAAAGAAATAAAAAAACAAGGTTGAGAATTTCAGCAGATATGTGAAACATCAGACTAGAAAAATATGGAAATGTAATATGGATCCCAGGAGGAGAATGCAAAGAAAATAATGGAAAACAAAATGTGAAAAAGATTATGATAATTTTTCAAATTAAATATTTACGCTGAACAGTAGACTCAGATAACACTATAAACCAAAAGCAGGATAAATAGAAACATAATTGTAACTGTGTGCATCATAGTCAGACAGTGATAACCAAACAAAAGACAAATTTAATATGAGCCAGAGAAAAGACACATTGTAGTAGACTTTTCAACAGAAACATGGGAGTCAAAAATCAAATAATGAAGTTCTGTGAAGTGAAGACAAATATAACTGCCAATATGGAATTTTTTCTACAAAAAATTCTCCAAAAATGGTTAAATAAGTACATTTTAGGATGAACTGAGTTGAGAAAATCAATCAATGGCAGAACTAGAATAAATCAGTGAAGATATGTTCTCTAGGAAGAATGATAATAATCACAGATATAAGCTCAGGATTAGAAGGAATAATTAAATTGTAGTGAAAATGATAAATCTAAATAAATATTGGCCATATAAAATAATAGTAGCAGATTTTTACCTAAAAGTACCTAGAAAATTAAAATATACCACAACAGAAGATTAGGAAGAGATTAAATATCATAAAATCATTCAATTATCTATGAAGTATCTTCACCTCAGTAAACCTAAATTAAACAATTTCTATTAGTGTTTGATATTTTAAAGATGCACATTATAATCTATTGATCAATCAGTAGAGTTGGTAAGAAAGAAGATAAAGCTAAAATAACCAAGAGGCTAATAGAAAATAAAATATGAAAAAAAAGAAAAGAAAATATGGCAATTAATTCCAAATGGAGCAAGGAAAATAAAACAGAACAAAAGGATTGTTGGACACGGGAAACCAATTGAAAGAAAATATTAAGCTTAGGGATAAAATTAGATACTTCTTTACATTAAAAATAGACTGATTAAAATGTAAAACATAAAAAAAAAATTAAACTATTAGAAGAAAACATAAGAGAAAACTCCCAGATCTAGAGCAAGGAAAAGGTTCTTACATAAGATAGCAAAGACAAAATCCTTAAACATTGGCAACTTATACTGCATTGAAATTGAAAACTTTTTGCAAGAAACAAACAAACCCATCTCATTAAGAGAATGAAAAGACAAGTAAAAACTGAGAGGAAATATTTGCAAAGAACTTATCATACAAAAGACTTTATCTAGAGTATAAAAGTTACTCTTAAAACTCAACAGTGTGTACAAAATAGATAAAAACTATGTTTGTACAAATACCTACACACAGATCGATAACAGCTTTATTTGTAATAGTAAAATACTGAAAGCAACCCAAATGTCTGTCAGTGGGTGAATGGATAAACTGCTACGATTGTACAACCAAATACTACTCACCAATACAAGGAACTGGCTATTGATACATGCAACAACCAGGATGAATCCTAAAGGCACTGTACTTAGAAAATTAAACATCAATCTCAAAAAACTAAACAAAACAAAAAACAAAAAACCTGTCAAATTCTATTTACAGCATTTGCCACATAACAAAATATAGAAATGAAGAACAGATTGGTGGTTGCCCCGGAATAGAGAAAAGAGTGTGTAAATATAGAAGGATAATATGAGACAGTTCCTTTGTGGGAATGGAACATTCTCTATCTGATTGTAGTGGTATATACTTGAATCTTTACAAGGGATAAATTGCATAAAACTATAGGCATACACAGGAGTGAACATAAAAATGGTGAAAAGTGAATTGGATCTTTAGTTAATAGGATCTAAATAACTAACCCTCTATTCTATTCAAGGAGGCAAAGATTTTCTCAATATTCTTTGACAGCACAATCTTATTTGATGAAAAATATTATTAAAATCTTAATTTAGACCTTGCTGGTTTGTCTCTAAAAAAACCAAAAAACAAAAATAAAAAACCCAACCTTGTGATATGCTTTTATTATCAAGCACATTTTAGCACATTTAGAAGCACATTTTAATATTTTATAAATGTACAAGAATGTGTGGTTAATATTGCTTTTATTGTATAATTTAGTAGATATAAAGTGGGTGCCATTGCAATGTAATGTGTGTATTTTTAGGAGTTAATAGGACTGACTCATTTGGAGCAAAAGATTGTGTGAAACATAGGGTTGACTTAAAAATATTCATCCTATTTCCAGAGTTCTCTTTGTCACCTAAATGACTTTCCTTTCAAATAAGCTATAATTTTCTCTACAATTGTCCTAGAATTCCACCTTAGCACTTTCTCTGCTCAGTGCTTATCCAAGTGATGCAGCTGGAATTTCTAATGAATTCACCATTAATGCCACTCATCCTGACAAAACTTCTGTAGACAGAATTCCCCTTTCATCATAAATGTGGACAAAGCCTGTGAATATTTTAACCTTTGAAGATCAGAATCTGCTTGTCTAAAATCTTTGGTAGTAAAGGTCTGTTGATATCATATGTAAGTATTAAGCCTTTTCCTTACATAATGCATGCATTAATAGGTTGTTTTATAAATATTATATTTCACAAGGATTCAGAATATTCTGAACTCAGTTTTTTTGTGTAACAAATTAGTACTCAAAATCTCAACCAAGGAACTTTGAAACCCAAAGCAATGATTTAACCAATAACACTAAAATATTAATAATAATCCAAATACAAGAAGGTAATGTATATTAAAGAAGAAATCATCAGAAAATTAAAAGATTTGACAATATTTTAATAAATGCAAACTTTAATTGCTGTTATTTGAAAATTACATAATAATCAATAAATTGTCCTGTGTCTGCAATGATTTTAAAAATTGAATGCTTACAGGGAAAACTTAAAACACTGTGGATGATAATGCTGATTGTTAATGATGACAAAAAGGAAAACACCTATCTTAACATAGAAAATATTAAAAGTGCAATCACATCACAGATATGAACTAGAATGTTATCAGAAAAACTTTAAAATTCTAAAAAATATAAATAAAATAATTGAACAGTAGAATGATTGCACTATTCTTTGTATATCAGTCTCAAAATTATTTATCAAATTAACACTTTCATTGCCTGTCACTAAATATCACCTAGTTTTTCCTCTTACTTCTAAAGCTAAACCATCTATCTATTCCATTACTTATAGTTTATAATAGTTTAATGCTTGTGAACTAGTGTCCTTGTTAGTCCTTGTTAGTCTTGTTAGTCCTCCACGTCTTTTAAAGTAGTCTTCCTACTTCTAATGCCATTGGATTCAGTTGCCATCACTTTGAAAGCTCCTTCTTCAAGAGCCAAAAGTATGCCACAACCACCTAATACAAAGAAGTCTCAGTACTTCATTCTGATTTTCCAAAATCCTCTCCCTTTGCCTTAGAATATTTTTATTAAATATTCTATCTCCTTTTTTTTTTCCAATTTCAAGAGCCTTCATATTCCCAGGTTCCTAGAAGGAAAAGCTGAAGAAATACCATTTAACTAACAAAGCATAGGTTAAGCAGAAATAAGATTTTTAGATTGACATTTAAAAAAAAAAGGATTTATCCTCATTCTTCCATTTGTATATTTCCATTGCTCTAATACTTGTGTGAAGTTTTGGCCACTGTTCTCCCTAGACAGAATGGAAAATTTAAAATGCCATTCAGTATATTTTGTTTCATTATAAATTTACTTGATAAAAATTGTCCTGTCAACAAACTATTCCTATAAAAATGTGGGACATGTATATTGCACTTTAAATTGATACTTACTGTAATCCAACTGACTTGTCGACCCAGGTCTGTAAAATAGAGAGTGACAATGGAGGAAGCTGCAATGCTTTGAACGGTTATGTAGTCCTTCAAAAAAGGCCCACCTAAATAATAAGGAAAAGTATTTGAATACAATTTCAAGACATAGTGAATTTTTTTAAAGATTGATTGATTGATTGATTGATTGATTTAAGACATAGAGAGAGAGAGAGGCAGAGACATAGGCAGAGGGAGAAGCAGGCTTCATGCAGGAAGCCCAATGTGGGACTCATTCCTGAAACCTCGGGATCACACCCTGGGCCAAAGGCAGACACTTAACTGCTGAGCCACCCAGGCGTCCCAAGACAGAGTGATTTTTAACAAACAATTTTTAATGTGAAAAATTCTGAATGCTAAGGATAAATACATAGAAATTGCAATGTATAATAAATATTTAAAGTGAAATGAAATGTTAACAAACCCATTTTATAAAATATCTAGCAATTTTTCAAATGTACAGTGATTTCCGACCTCTACCTAAACAAAGTGCAGACTACCACTAGCTACTATCCTGTAGTGTTCTAATAAAATGTAATATTAGATAATATCATAATCAAATATGATACAAGGTATTTTTAAAGTATAATTTGAGGTATTAGTAGACATTGATGTCAACCCTCTCTAAATTCTTTTATTATATGATAAATTATTTAGGGTGAATAAATTTGCAAGCACCCGCAGAGTGACATGATCTACATTTAAAAAGATCTTTATGAAAAATAAATAAATAAAAAGGTATTTATGACACTGTGTGGAAACTGGGAGGAAGGGAAGCAAGATTACTTAGGAAGAACTCAAAATTAATCAAGCAAGGGATTATTTAGATTGAGGTGGCACTAGTAGAAATGTTAAAAATATATCAGTTTCAAATATTTATTTTATTTTATTTATCTGAGACAGAGAGAGAGATATGAATGGGGGGAGAAGGGCAGAGGAAGAGAAAGAATGAGAAAGAGACTCCTTGCTGAGCAGGGAACCCAACATCAGGCTGGATCCCAGGATGCTGGGATCATGACCTAAGCCGAAGGCAGACACTTAACTGACTGAGCCACCCAGATGCCCGTCAAATATGTTTTGAACATAGAGTTGGTTCAACTTGAGAAGAGAATATTTCAGCGAAATAAAGACAGCTTCTAGATTTTTGGCCTGGGCACTTGCGTGCATTGTAATTCATTAACTGGCAGAGAAGACTGGGAAAGAAGCAGGATTTGGGGGTGGGAATTAAGATTTAAGTTTTTTGATATTTATTAGACATTGAAGTAGAAGCTGTCAAATAGGCAGTTGGGTAGCTGTGTCTGTAGATATCTGAAAGTCATTAATACTTAAAGCCATGCTGCTTGATGAGGTTATTTATACATTTTCTGAATGGAGAATAGGATTTGACAGCTTGAGAAACTTAAGGCTTAATATTGGATATGATATTCTCCCTAAAATACATTCATTTCTGCTCCCATTTAGCTCATTTATTCTGCTTTAAACTAAAAAGAAAATAAAAATAAAAGAAAAAGAAAAAGAAAGCAAGCAGGACCAAGGAAGGAAGGAAAGAAGGAAGGAAGGAAGGAAGGAAGGAAGGAAGGAAGGAAGGAAGGAAGGAAGAAGAAAGAAAGAAAGAAAAAAGAAAAGAAAGAAATTGCTGAGAAGTATCCCTGAGAACATATTAGAAGGTAGTGGAATGCCAGAATAAAGCAATAAACCTTTTAGAAACAGAAAAATGTTAGTTCAGATCCTGCCTCCAATGCACATGACAGTGGATGTGTGAAACTTAACTCCTTGAGACTAAAATTCCTCATGCATAAAAGTGAGGAACTAGCTTATAGGGAGAATCCATTGACATAATTGATTTAGAACACTTATTGCAATGCCTGTTATTTAGTAAGTGATAAATAAAGTGATGACAGAAAAGGGATTCCAAATTACATAAATAGATCAGTGAAATTTGATTCTTACCTTGTTCTAGCTGCAGGCCAACTCGGGAAGGATACCAGTTTGGACCTATTCGATGAAAAATAATAGCATTTAAATACAACACAAGTGTAATACACCTTTTAAAGTTTACTAGTTTCTTTCAGTAGCTATCTGGTAGTGCAGTTGACAGGGTAATTCTAATTTAAAACTTTTGAGGTGCCTCGATACTATTTTCCAGAGTGGCTGCAGCAGTTTGCACTCCCAACAGTGCAAGAGGGTTCCCCCTTTCTCCACATCCCCTCCAGCATCTGTTGTTTCTTGTCTTGTTAATTTTAGCCATTCTGACTGGTGCAGGGTGATATCATTACAGTTTTGATTTGTATTTCCTTGATGGTGAGTGATGTTGAGTATCTTTTTATGTTAGTGGGACATCTGGATGTCTTCTTTGGAAAAAATATCTTTCATGTCTTCTGCCTATTTCTTAAATGAATTTTTAACTTTTGGGGTGTTAGTGGTATAAGTTCTTTATATCTTTTGGATACTAACCCTTTATCAGAAATTATCATTTGCAAATATCTTCTTCCATTCTAAAGCCTGCCTTTTAGTTTCCCTTGCTGTGCAGAAGCTTCCTATCTTGATGTAGTCCCAATAGTTCATTTTTGTTTTTATTTCTCTTGCCTCAGGAGGGATATCTAATAAGAAGTTACTATAGCTAATGTCAAGGAGGTTACTGCCTGTGTTCTCTTCTAAGATTTTTAAGGTTTCAGATCTCACATTTAGGTCTTTAACCATATGATCCAGCAATTGCACTACTAGGTATTTATCCAGATAATACAAAAATACTAATTCAAAGGGATACATGCACCCCAATGTTTATAGCAACATTATCTACAACAGCTAAATTATGGAGACAGCTCAAGTGTCCATTAACTGATGAATAAATAAAGAAGTAGTATATATGTAAAATGGAATATTATTCAGCCATAAAAAAGAATGAAACTTTGCCATTTGCAATGGTGTGGATGGAGGCAGAGAGTATCACATTAAGTGAAATAATTAATCAGAGAAAGACAAATACCGTATCATTTCACTCCTGTGTGGAGTTTAAGAAACAAAACAAATGACCATAGGGGAAAACAGAGAAAGGTAAACCAAGAAACGGACTCTTAACTACAGAGAACAAACTGGTGGTTATCACAGGGGTGGTGAATGGATGGATGGATGGGTTAAATAGGTGATGGGGATTAAGGAATGCACTTGTCATGAACACCAGGTGTTGTATATAAACACTGAATCATTCACTTGTACACCAGAAACTAATATTACAATGTACGTTAACTAAAGGGAATTTACATAAAATTTAAAAAAATGAATAATCCAATTAAAAATAGGCAGAAGATATTAATAGATATCCACCTCCCCTCCCATAAGAAAACTAATACTTTCTATTGGAAGACAAATTCAATCATAGGAAGTTCATAAAGTAGTTATCTAGTGTCATAAATGGAGATAGTGGTTACTCTTGGCAGTGTGCAGATGAGCAGTGATGGATAGTTATGATGAGAGCTTTAGTGGTGGCAATTTTCTGTTTTTCAGTCTGAGAACTGGCTACATCGATGTGTTCAATCTGTAGACAAGTGCCAAGGTATATGATATAGGACTTGGACTTGTGCACTTTCTGTAAGTTATTCTTCAATACAATGCTTAAACACTTTCATTTAAAACTGAAGAACTTTGATCTCATTTTTTAAATATTAGCAATGGAAGTGGGTTATTTTCTTTATCCCAAGTAAAGCACACTATTAGAATAATATGAGTTACTGACTTTTAATAATAATGGGCATATTGATCATAGCAGACTACCACTTTAGTATCTTCTTATGCTACCATTAGGAATAAATACATAGTTTACTAAAGAATTCTACCTGGATGAGGAAATCAAAATACATTTATCACACACAGCCATAAAAATAATTGGCTCAAAATTACCAGAATATAATTATTTTCTCTTAAAATGAAATCTGTTATTATTTTAAAGTTTCTACTGAAAACTTAATTCTTAACCTTGATATCCAACACTAAGCCGGTTAACTTGATTTATAATAAATTAAAAGAAGAGCATTGTCAAAGGAACATTCTGCATTGCTCTTAAGTTTTCAAAACATTACTTTTTAAAGTGTTAATGATAATAATATGGCATAACTAGACTACTGTAATAAATTCTCCCTAAATTTATTGCAAAAAGATAACTTATACATGAACATGATCATGGATAAATAGCTCATAAGTCAAAAACTATAATCGTAAGTTTAAAACTATTTAGGATTATATTTAAACAAAATTCAGTAATAACATGACAAATGTGCAGGCACAAAATTAACTTTGACATTTGATGTTTTTAAATTATAAAATATGCAGGTAGGGATCCCTGTGTGGTGCAGTGGTTTGGCGCCTGCCTTTGGCCCAGGGCGCGATCCTGGAGACCCGGGATCAAATCCCACGTCGGGCTCCCGGTGCATGGAGCCTGCTTCTCCTTCTGCCTATGTCTCTGCCTCTCTCTCTCTCTCTCTGTGTGACTATCATAAATAAATAGAAATTTTTAAAAAAAAGAAAATATTCAGGTAAAGAGACTTTTTTGTTTTGTCTTTGTATTTACTAATAAAATTATTATTATTTATATAGCCATTGGTGGTTCTGGAATGTATATTAACAATAATTGCTGAAAGATATTTTAAAATAATTAGTTTTATTACTCATAGTGAAAATCCACTGCCAAAGAGGAATATTATGCAAATACATACAATAGAGGTTTCTATATGTTTCTAATTTCTTTTAAAACTTTTATTTATTTATTTGAGAGAGAGACAGAGATAGAGACAAAGAATAAGAATAGGGAGGAGAGGGAGAAGCAGATGTCTCCCCCTCACCCCCAGCAGGGAGACCAAAGTGGGGCTGATCCCAGGACCCTGGGATCATGATCTGAGCTGAAGGCAAATGCTTAACCAACTGAGCCACCCAGGGAGACACTTACCAGACTAAGCCACCCAGGCTTTTCAGATATGGGTATTGGAGAAAACACAAACATAATGAGAATCCATTCATATTGAATAGATAGTCATTGAGCACCTATGATGCCAATTTCTGTCCATTTTAATAATATCCACATGAGATACTGTTTGCAAAAGCACTTTTTGAGGCCTCCTTTGAGGGAAATGAAAAACTATCATTTTAAGCCCATAGAGCTGTCCATAAACTAGTGATTGAATACTGACTGAATCTACAATGATACATCAGAGAAATTAGAAGCTCTTACTTTTTGGGCAATCTATGTCCTTCCAATTCTCTCAACATGGATAAACTATGAGTCTACTTATGAAATAAACTTGACATTTATAGGTTGTGACCCTTTAACGCTGTGTCCTAGTGAAAAACAGTTATTAAGTTCCTATATAAAGCCTTAAAATTAGTTTCAGTCACCTTCTCAAAGAGCAAAGAATAGATTTGCTGAAATGTTCTGTGCTTGTTGTGGGGAGTTAGAATAGGTTCAAAAAACAGCAGAAAAAAGATAAAGAATATATGCTTTATAAAGACTTTGTTAGCATGAATAAATAGTGTAAAAGATTATTTATATTGTGGAGTACACTGAAGTTAGACAAGTGTCTTATGGATGAAATATGACTACATAGGAGATCTAGTGTATCTGCCAGACTCCAAAATTATCAAAACGCTGAACTTGACTTGTGTAACTTTTTTTCATATTCTAAGCATGACTTACAGTTCTTTCCAGGCTAATTACAAGTGTTTATATCACTAAGGGATAACATTCTAAATGAGTAATATACATTGTTCAATAACTATGTAGTTCAGTATGTAATTCAAATATATTTATTTTAATAAGGTAGTATTTTCCAAACTATTGGCTGTGACCCATTAGTAAATTGAAAAATAGAATTAGTGTTTTATTCTTAGCATTACATAAAGAAATACAATAGAATAAAGTGGAATAAGTAGAGATGGATCATCATGACACTGTATGTAATATATTGGAATAAATTCTAGATAGAGTAAGTACTGTTTCTTGAACTTCATTCAATAGTTTAAGTTGCATAAATATAGTGTATATTTATAAAACCATTAAGAAATAACCATTTCTTACTCTGAATCACAGTCAAAATGTTTTGAAATCATGAATCTAAAAGATGTATATTTCATTTTCTTAAATTAATTTCTATTTGTGTAGAGTTTTCACATAAAAATGGAACTAGTGATTGAATTAAATCCCATAAGACTAAACAGATTCAAAGGATTTGATTATTTTACTTCTTCAAAAATATTTTTTTAATTTGCATTATTAAGGAAGAAAAACAATAATAAAAGTTATATTGTATATAAATCATCTAAAATAAGGATGCCTGGGTGGCTCAGCAGTTGAGCATCTGCCTTTGGCTCCGGATGTGATCCCGTGGTCCTGGGATTGAGTCCCACACTGAGCTCCCTTCGTGGAGCCTGCTTCTCCATCTGCCTACTCCTCTGCCTCTCTCTCTCTGTGTCTCTCATGAATAAATAAATAAAATCTTTAAAAAATAATAAATCGGCTAAAATATATCATCAGCCATATTCAGTCAAATACATGTGCCAGATGCCTGCCCTGCTTTTTTTTAATATAAGAAAACATTAGTTGCCATTTTATTATGATCAAAATTCCTCCTATTGAATTTTGGTCAACATTATAAAAATAAACTACTTATATTTCCAGAGCTACAATTCTAAAAATTGGTTATAGACATGTGAAATGTATTCTTGATCTTCCAGTGGCATCCACTCTATCTTTGTGTAGGTGAAAATATAGAGCATGACATAGTTTGTAAGACGTTAAAAATGATTATTGATAGCTCTTGATTACAGATGATATTAAATATTTAATTGAAACCTATGTTCATATTATTGCTGAAAGAAGAGAAATTTAGAAAAAAGAAAAAGCTACTGGAGGAATATTTCAGAAATAGTAAGTATCCTTCATGACCTAGAACACTTATGCCCTCACTATGACTATAGGTAACACTTGCTCCTTACTCCTACCTTTTCTTGATTTCATCAATCCCACTGGAAAGAATAAGTTCAGAGAGAAGTTAAGGATTAAAGAAAGTTAATAATATGATGGAACCTCCATAGTGAACCATAAAGACTTCTGTGAATAAATAAAGTTATCAATTTTTGTTGTTTACATCCTGGGTACTTTGTGGCTGGTGTTGTGAGATAATATAAAAATAAAGGGAAACAATATAGTCCCAAGAAGTATGCTATATAGAGCTGGCTCTGTTTAAGTGTTTAGTGGAAAAAAAAATGAAATTCTATAAGCTTCCACATGGCTCAGTTTTATTCCTCAAGGTTCCAGAAATGGATGTAGAAGAAAATTAGCAAATTTGTCTGGCCTGTTCACCGTGGCTTGCCACTAAATGCAAATGTAGCAATCAAGGCTAATCTTGGAGATGACAGTTCCAGAGAGTTAGAAGCAATGAAGCCTTATTTTCTAAATGACTGATATATACAAGATAGGAAATTGATCCTAAATGTTCTGAAAATTAACAATGATACCCGTCAAAAAAAAAAAAAAAAAAAAAAAAAACTTTAGATAATAAGCCTCAAAAAAAGGTAGCATTTTTTTAGGTAATCTCTGTGCTCAATGTGGGGCTTGAATTCACAACCCTGAGATCAAGAGTCACATGCTATACCAACCAAGTCAGCCAGTACTCTAAGAAAACATAGTATAAAATAAAGCATATCAACTGTTATTTCTAATAACCCACTTGAAAGAAAAAGTAAATTATATGTGTATGTAAGTATTACAGTATATAAGATATAACATCATATATTTATATTTGTATAATTTATCTTGGTTTATATACACAGAGGCTTATCTGACGAAATACCAAATAAAATTTATAGAAATCAAATTGATAAGCAACTCATCTTTAGTAATAAAAAAAATTATGGAATGATAGTGTAGACAATTAGACCAGGCAAAAGAGAGAATTAGTCAGTTGGAAGATAGACCAGAGGATATCACTAAGAAAGTAGAAACATGAAAGGATTAATATGAAAAGTGGATTAAAAGAAAAATAGGGGCAAAAACTGAACAATACATTAGGCATATCCAAACATAACCAAAAATATGTATTAATTGCAATGGTAAACTATATATTCTTCCCCATACATCCAATTGAGGACAACTAGAAAAGTATGGCAAAATATTTTCTCAAAATCTCCACAGAGTAATTTAAAAAAATGGAAGAATTATTAATCCAAGCTCTGGCAGGAGGGGAAGCCCAGAAAGCTGAGTCCACCAACAGGAGCCACAATCACCTAGGGATATTTTCTTGTATTGGAAGAAATAGCTGAGCAGGTCTTTTCACAGTTTCACAAGCTTTTGGGAACAGAAAAACAGGTTTTATGCCTAGTTGAGAAGTATAAGCCCTTGTAAAAGCCCAATATCTTAATTGATATTATAAAATAAGGGCAGGGATCCCTGGGTGGCGCAGCGGTTTGGCGCCTGCCTTTGGCCCAGGGCGCGATCCTGGAGACCCGGGATCGAATCCCACGTTGGGCTCCCGGTGAATGGAGCCTGCTTCTCCCTCTGCCTCTCTCTCTCTCTCTCTCTCTCTCTGTGTGTGACTATCATAAATAAATAAAGAAAAAAATATTTAAAAAAAAAATAAAAAAAAAATAAAATAAGGGCAAATCAGAAATAAGCCAGTTCTGACAGGAAATGAAGCTGAATTTTGAATCATCTCAATCCCTGTTTGGATTCAAGTGATCTGTAATCTCCACAGTTCAGCTCTCCTGCCCAAAGAAGCAAAAGTAAGTAATCTCTGGAGACAGAAAACTTCATTTAGAGTCTTTGATTATCTTTAAATGTTTTCATATTTTTCAAATTTTCATGGATGGCAATTAAACTGAAAGTATATTTTTAAATGGCAGCAATAAAAGATATTGGTCAAATAACTTCTAAATGGAATATCTTTAAAGAAATCATAAAGACATTACTAGAGTGAGAAATCTCACATTCAGTAGACCCTGTCTGTTAGTAGATGAACATCTAAATAATCGGCTTTTAGAAAGATAAACTAATTCTAAGACTAAGAGATAAGGTTAATTAAACAATATTGAGCAAAGGAACTGGCATATATGTGGATATCTCTATGTAAAATAGCAGAGTGTATATATATATATATATATATATATATATAAAACTCATTTATATAAAATAATATAGGTAACAGTAATGTATATGCATATATGAAACAAAATATTGGATAACAATAACATATAAATGGAAAGCACTCCAAAAAATGGAAAGCACTATTTGGACTTAAAGCATTCTAAATACCTTGGATTATTTAAAAAGAATGAAAAAACATTGATCAGTCTCAGATTTTGATGAAAATATTTTTTCTTATTTATTTATTTTTTAGCAAAGGAGAGGGAGAGGCAGAAGGAGAAATAGGAACTTAAGAAGCCTCCACACCCAGTGCAGAACCTGATGTGGGGCCCAATCTCATGACCCTGAGATCATGGCCTGAGCCAAAATCAAGAGTCAGATGCTTAGCCAGTTGAGATACCCATCCACCTCAAAAGATTTATTTTTATAAAATTTTGAATGGTTTATTAGTAAAATTTCATATTTCTATTAAGTCAAACTTTTTCTAAATATCTTCCACATATATATCCAAAGTATACAACTCTCCCTTTTCCTCTCAGACAAAAGATGTGCTTTGATTGCAAAGTTCTCATATGTACAAAATAAAATCAAAGTAGAGGAGATATCAACCAAGTAATGGAATGCTGAATTGGAAACATGATGTCAGGACAGAATGTTCTATGCACTTTGCTTTATCATTTTGGTTATATTGTTTTATTAATTAGTACTGCTATAGTCTTTCCAAACACTAGAATCCTGTAAGCAAGCCCGAACAAAAGGACAGACAAATGAATTGCTTCCCTTTTTAAAAGAAATAAATATCAAATATATTACGCAAAACTCCTTATGTACTAAAATACTGGCCACTGATTTAATATTGTCAAATCAGTTTTACCTATTACAGACGATTCATTCAGAACAGTACTTCACTAGAACTAAATGGACCATTCTCTTCCTTGTAAACCATTTATTTGCAGTCTTATAAATGCCACCTACATAATTAAGTGATCAAGCTAAAATAGAATCAAGGAACCCAGTAAGATATGATCTGTATGATAGTGTTTATGTATCTGAAAAATAAAAGAACCATTTCCTATCTCATCCCAACAACAACAAGATTAACACTAAAACCAGCAACAACCGTGTATATAATTTTGCTGACCTTGAAAAGAAAATGCATCTGCTAAAGAATTTGCCATTATGAAGTGCTCAAATAAGAAAGACAGAGTGCTATCACACTGTATAATCAGCAATCACAAAGCAAGGCTTCTGCAGGAAAGCAGACATGGTTCTAAAAATGGAAAATTTTAAAGCTGCATAAAAACTATTCAGAATTATGAAGGAGCATGAAAGCAAGAGGCATAAAGTAACAAGCCAATTTCACAGTAAATACAAAGTATAAAGTAAGAAAAATGTGAGAGAAGAGCACACAGAGTATAAGCAGACTTTCTTTATCCTTCACTGGCTTAAATTTATAACTAGTTTGTTCACCAAATTATCCACCATACTTCTAAGAAATTACCAGGATTGATCATCACTCCCATATTCCCATTTATATTGGACACCATTAGCTGTCAAGTCTCCCACAGTATCTATCAGCACAATGACATTTCTCCCAAATTTGCTTTGCACAATCACTATTCAGACCTGATCACACACCTCTCTATGCCTTCTAATACTCCCCAAATGCACTTGAGGACACTCATAGTCTATCAACAGCAAAAACTTCTAAATGATCAATTTCCCCTCAATAGAATGATCTTCCCTCAATAGAAAACTTCTCTGCATTATTTCAACTAAATAGTTATTCTTCACACTAAACCCTTCCAATGGTGGGCAAGAAAATGTGTTAGGAATCCTTGCTATTAAATGCTGCTTCCAAAACACTTTCTTCCATTTTCCTTGTGGATTTCATATCATCAAATTTTACTATCTAATTTTATTTCTTCTTGTTGCCATCTTTGGTGGACTGGTCCTTCCACTTAAAACCTTTAACATAGAACATACTCTCCATCACTACTCCTTTATCATTGTTAGTGATTTTAATATAACATTAATATCTGGGGCTCCTGGGTGGCTCAGTCGGTTAAGCTTCTGCCTTCAGCTTAAGTCATGATCCCAGGGTCCTGAGATTGAGACCCCAAGAGGGGCTCTCTGCTCAAAAGGAAGCTTGTTTTTCCCTCTCCCTCTGCCATTCCCTCTTCTTGTGCTCTCTGACTCTCTCTCTCTCAAATAAAATCTTAAAAAAAAAAACATGAATTTCCTGCCTTTTAGTTTCTCAATCTACTCAAATCCAAAGATTTTCTATTTACTCTCTCATTATTTCCCAGAGTCTTATGCTCACTACTCCTAAACATAAACTTCAAACATCTTATTTTCTCATCATAGCCATCTCTCCTTCCTACTTAACTGCTATTTCTAACTAAAATATTCATTGATTCTTCAAGTATTTTCCAACAATTATCATAATATTATCATTATTTTTCCCACATGTTCATTGTCTCTAGGCTCAATTACAAAGTCTATAGCTGCAATGACACTCCTTAATCAATGATTAACCACTTTTAACTAGTTTCCTTCTGTCTCACTACTTGGCAAACACTAAGCAGTTTTACTCAACTGTTTAGTTCTCTGTATCTATATCTGAGTTCCTAGATGATTCCTATACAGAGAGAATCTCCCTGATGCTATCTGACCCCAGTATTGTTTCCCAGTTACTACTACTAACTGTCTTATTTTAGGCAAGTTACCTCTATGAATCTTATTTTTCTCATCTGTTAAGAAAAAAAATATATAACAAAGGTATCTAACTATTAGGGATGTTGTGAGTATTAAGTGAGATAATATTTGCAAAGTACTCAAAACTACTAAGAACTAATTTAAATGTGTGATTAACTTTAATTTTTAAAACAAAGCACAGAAAATCATTTGTGTAGATACAAGATTTTCTAACAAATGATACATACATTCTTGAAACATGTCTTCTACAAAATCATACTGTGAAAATAATGGGTTATGAAAAGTAGTTAAGGGCATAATATTTAAAATCTGTACAACCCTGTATTGTGATCACTAAGAGAAACCAGAAATAATTTATAATAAAAATACCAAAACAATTAAAAAGGTGTTTAAATGAAAAATAAATATAAATACATAGCAGAAAATATGAGGCTTTACCTTCTTTTAATAAAGCAAAGAGAAGTTGATGGAATTGTGTGTAAGTAATATTTGTAACAGCAGAAGAACAATGATAAGGAAGAAATAGACAATCCACACTTCTAAGACAGAGCACATGGGCAATTGAGCCTGGTAAGAAATAGATATTGTGATATAGTATCTATTCATCTGCAAAGTGATGTGCTCATGTTACGTACTCTGCATTTAACTATCGTTCCTTGGTCCCTCAAAATGATACTATGCTTAGAAAAAAAATGCATATGAGCAATTCAAAATTCCACATTAGGCTAATATTATCCTCCTATTTATCAGTCATATATGAACTGATTATTGTCACAGAAATAAACATAGCAATTAAATAATCAAGTAAGAATAATGTCATAGTCATAGTCAAAATACAGTTGTTATCTAGGAACAATACCAAAAGAATGTTCCCCACCCTACCTTTCATATTACCTATTAAATAGATTTTTCTTTGCTGCTACCAAGGAACACACAAATACATATAAAATATGAAAAAATTATGATGGCCTTATATACCATGAGGAGCTTGAACTTGATGTTGGAAGGATAAGTAGAGATAAGATACTAGAGCCAACCAACGTGTGAGACAGTGTATCCAAAAGACTATTATTAATATCTACATGAAAAATTAGTATCTACATGAACTGTGGCTATGAGTAGATAATGTGCAGATTTCAGATATGCCAATGGTACAGAATTGGCATTTAGTAGCAGTCAATTATTTAATAATTAGAGACGCTTTTCAGAAAACCGTATTTCAATACCCAATCCAAGGATTTCTACACAGTCACACACACTTAAGCACATGCACACTTAGTTGCTCTTATCATTGAGATATTTCATTTATTTCAGGGCTCGGCAAGTTTACATTAAGTTGCCATTTCCCAAACCCAGTAGCTTCAAATATAAACAGAATGCCTATCCTAGGCATCCTGCATATGGTTTCTCATTATTAGATTGTGACAAATGCTGAGAAATTCAAAAACAGTTTTCAGCAGAGGCAGATAAACAATTGACAAATTTAAAATCTTCTGTGTAATAAACCCTGGGTATTTTTATGGCAATTTTACACTGCAAAATAATTCAGTACGAACTGCATTCATTATATATTGTCCGAAGAACTACTTTATTTTAGTTTTCACCAGTTCTTGGAATATGAGAAAAAACCTTGAATGTTTCCAGACTGAATCTATTCTCTCAGCTTTGTGTGTCAAAACTCTAATGAATCTGCTTAAGTGTCTGAAAAAGATACAATATACTGATATGCTATTTTGGTGGTTTATGCAGCTGAAAGTTCTGGGAAAGAGACAGTTTTAATTTCATTCATTCATTAGTGTTAATTTCTAAACCATGGGAACTGTTTAGAGTACAAAAAAAGGAGAAAATTTAAAATTAAATGGAAGAATGTTGAAAATAGAACCTTGGAAATACTAGCTTTTAGGAAATGAAAGAATGGGGCAGCCCACGTGGCTCAGCGGTTTAGTGCCACCTTCCGCCCAGGGCCCATCCCGGAGACCCAGGATCGAATCCCACGTCAGGCTCCCTACTTGGAGCCTGCTTCTTCCTCTGTGTCTGTGAGAATTATTTATTCTCATGAATAAATAAATAAAAATCTTTAAGAAAGAAATGAAAGAATGATGAGAAGTCCTCAAAAAGTCTGAGAATGAATGGTCAGAGAGACGACAAAGAAATTCTTAGAATCAAGTGGATAGAATAAGAGTCAAACGAACAAAAGGAGTCAGAGTGGTATACCAAGTCAAATGCAATTGAGAGTTCAGGTTACACATGACCAAAAATGATCCATTTTCCTAACAAAAGGGAAATGGCCAGTGACCCTAGAAAGGTATTTGGCGGGATGCTTGGCAAGCTCAGTGGTTGAACGTCTGTCTTTGGCTCAGGTCATGATCCTGGGGTCCTGGAATCCAGTCCCACATAGGTTCCCTGCATGGATCCTGCTTCTCCCTCTGCCTGTGTCTCTGTCTCTCTCTGTGTGTCTTTCATGAATGAGTGAATGAATGAATGAATCAATCAATCAATCAATCTCTTAAAAAAAAGAAAAAGATAAAGGTCTTTGGCATGCTGGCAAAGGAAAGTGTTTTGAAGTGAGTGCTGAGTGATGGAGAAAGGAAGAGTGACAATATTGTTCTAAGTAGTTTGTAAACTGGGAAATTTTTGATGAAATATTTTTTAGGAAGCTTTTCAAGATATAGAAAAAAAATAAGACTTAACGGAGTAAATCTTCTAAGGATTTGGAGAGAGAATTGACCAGTAGAGCTAAAAGTCTGATATGAATGAATTTATAAGAGAGCAGTTTAGATAATGTACAAAATAGTTTTAAGCTAGAGATTGACATGAATCAACCAATAGGAGCTCAGTTTAGATAAAGTATAAAATAAAATTTAAGCTAGATGATAGAAGAAAAGTAGTGTTCTACAGACTATATCTCTCTGAGTTCCAAAAACTAGGAGCCCCAGGACAAAAGAGTGAGATGTTTAGAATGGTAGATGGACAAGTTGTTTGTTTGGTTTCAAATATTAAAATTCAATTATAATTAATGTTAAATCACCTGCTGTGGATAAGTGGTAAGTAGCTAAAGCAGAGTGGAAGTGAAAATTCCAGGAAAAGCAAATAGTTTTGACATTAGCATATTAGACTCTTATTATTTTAAATGTAATTTTCAAAGTAATGCCAGGGCTTAAAATGAAAGGGAAATCTAATAGGCAGAATTTGTTAGATCCCTCAAAGAAAATAAAGTTTGGGTAGTAGAAAGAGTTTGAGTAGGTAAGTACAAAACAAAGAATACATAGTAATATACTAGAATGACATGAATCTTGTAGTAGGTAGAGATTTTATGTGAGAGAAAACTTTATGACTTAAATTTGAAAGTAAAGTAGATAAAACATGTACTGTGGATTGTAACAAAATATATAGATTTCACTTGCTAAACATTTGGTCAACCTCAAAATGATACTATAAAAATATCTAAAATATTCTTCCTACAGTAAATCTTTGTGGTTTTTTTTTCACATTATTTAGGTACATCTTGAAAATTATTGACATTAAGATTTTAGACTCATAAGATGCTATAAAAGGGAATTTAGATAATCTATTGTCAAGAACATAAATCTATAATGAGTTTTGATATGTTAATAAAAATAAAAAATTATTATTTTTTATTTTTATTATATAAAAAATATATTTCAATATATATATGTTAATAAAAATAAAAATTTCAAAAGAATTTCAAAAAATTGTTTGGAGTTTCTGAAAATGTTTTTCTATACTGAAGAATGTTAGCCAGAAAGACTGCTTTCTTCATATAGATGCATTTGATAATTTTTTAAAAACAAACTTTAGATCATCTCTGTGCTTTCTCAGCTCTATAGTAGAAACAGTAAATATTTTAACTAAATATAGTTTATGACAATTCCTTGGCATATAATCACACACACACACACACACACACACACACACACACACACACACCTGAGGCCTCCATACTAAAATGCACATAGTGCATTAGCACGTACTACCACCCTATTATCATTTAGATGATACTGTAACTAAAAGCTTTGTCAATGTAGATTTAGTCTAAGAATATTTTACTCTAACTCATTTTAAGAAAGAATTAGTACGCACTAAAGTAACTGGTGGAAAGATGAGAGTGCTATGCAGGATCATATCTGGTAATTACTGGAAAATGAAATATAACAGTATTATAGAAATGTTTAGATTATAATACATGCAAAAATATCTCATCCCTGACAATGTAATTCAAGCTTATAGACCCTAAACAATATATGAAAGAGGTATCAAGAAGTTATCTAATCAAAATTATCAATGAAATAATGGAGAAATAATGATACCAAATAAATAATGTAGAAATAATACACTAGCATTTAGATACTGTTTTGTTAAAAACTGAAGCACATAATAAAAATAAATCTGAAAGACATAAAATAGTTATATAAATTCATGAATAATAATATGATTAGAATTTAAAATCATAACAATAAAATATAATTAAAATGGTGAGAATTCAGCACTCCATCCCTTATTCCAGGATAAATTATGAATAGGTTTTTTTTTTTAAAAATTATTTATTTATTCATGAGAGACACACAGAGAGAGGCAGAGACACAAGCAGAGGGAGGAACAGGGCCATCCCAGGTCTCCAGGATCACGCCTTGGACTGAAGGCGGTGCTAAACCACTGAGCTACTGGGGCTGCCCAAATTATGGATCCTTTTTAAAAAGTTATGTGAATAATAAAACTATAACTTACAAGTGTGAGAGTAATCGATATCTCTAAAGATTAGAGGATGAAAATAATATTTCTGAATAAGCTATTCAAAAAGGAAAAATAAAATAATGAATTTGAATCTGTAAAAATGATTTTTTCTAGCAAAAATGGGGAAAAGTGTTTATGTCCTATATGCTAATTGATAAAGATCTCCTATTTTATTAAGACACCAAAAACATCCAAGTAAACAAAGATATGGGTGAAGACCATGAACAGATAATTTCATATCAAACAGGAAAAAAATTAATTCACCAGTGATTCAATAAATTATTTTTTTCTCATACATCAATTATCAAAGCTTATGAACTTATTAATATCCAGTGCCGTTGAGGAAAGGGAAGAAAGATTCTGAAGTACTCTTTAAGTCTGTAAACTAGGAGAGAAAATTTGGCAATATACATTAGGATTTCAAATGAGCTTATTTTTTATAATAGCACTTTTTTCTGTTATTATTTTTACAAATACACCTAAGGAAGTTCACAAGCATGAATTATTCTGGTCAATATTTTGAGGCATGGTACATGTTAAATGTTCAATAAATATTTTCAGCATTCAACAAATATTGTTGAGTAGATAAGCATATTCCTTTATTATAGAATAATCAGAATGTGTATCCAGAAAATATGTATCACCCATCCAAGCAAAAGTATAATATATCTCTAGTGATGTAGATTAAGATATATTTACACAATAATATATCTATATGTCTATTTATTATTTTATTATAGGGCAAAGCTATTGTTATCTTGCAAAATAATCTCATTTATTGAATCTGATGCTCTGCCAACAAAGTACATGCATATCAAACAAAAAAATCATATATGAAAATGAGATATTTGTGGGGTGCCTGGGTGGCCAAGTCAGGTAAGCATCTATCTTCTGCTCGGATTATGATCCCAGGGAATCATGAGGAGCCTGCCTCTCCTTCTTCCTCTCACGCCATTCATTCTCTCTCTCTCTCACACACACATATTCACTCAAATAAATAAAATCTAAGAAAAAAAGAAAAGAAAATGAGACATTTACACACTAATATCTTCTGGGATTACAAAAAATATTGTGATACACTTTAGCACATCTGAATTTAACAATGAAATTATATTTTCAAAAGATTTGTAATTCAATCCAATTAACTTCAAATATGATCTATTTTTTGGAATATGACAAATGAAAGATAATTTTACCTAACTGGATAGATGGCAAAATATAAAGAATAATCTATTTTAGACATTTTCTTGCAATAATGAGATACAATTAATAAAGCATTTTAAAAGCTTATGTGCTTGATTTTGGATTGTTTACATAAAATTTCATTGTGATACATTCCGTGACTTTCTGAAAATTTCCTTAAGGAATAAAATCTCAAAAAAAGAGGACTACTGCTGCTACTACTATGTCTTAATAGATTCTTTGCTTTTTTATATTACCCATCAAACATTATATTTATAATCCTGCTAATGAGTGAAATTTAACCAAAAACAGCAGCAAAACAAAATTAAAAACAAAGAAAAGAAAAGAAAAAAAACTAAAAGAACATTTGCTTGTTCATTAAAGTTTGCAAGATGACCTTTGACTTCATACCAGTGGCTTTAGTGCCCTGTGTTTCTGGTTTTGTATATTTGAGAACATTCGTTTATACAGTATAATAACCAGTTCAGATATTTCACTGCCAAGGTATCTGATTCGTTTGGAATTTAAAGTTCCTCACACAAGGATGTCTGGATGGTTCAGGGGTTGAACATCTGCCTTCTGCCCAGGGCATGATCCTGGAGTCACAGGATCAAGTCCCGCTTTGGGCTCCCTGCATGGACCCAGCTTCTCTCTTTGCCTGTGTCTTTGTCTCTGTCTTTCATGAATAAATGAATAAAATCTTTAAAAAAATAAACAAATTTCCTCACACAGACACATATTCAAATATAAATTGGAAATCAATCATCTGCAAAACATAGACTATCTCTTCTAATATTTGGTGAATATATAATGTTCATGTTCAAATATTGCTATCCCAACTATTTTGATGTTTGGAAATTATAAAATACAATTATTTCATAATATCTGGCTTTGGGAATATCAGCATGTCATTAAGGATAAATAAAAACAGCTCTGACTTCTGACTTTCCACAGCGACACACAGGCTTAAACGTGCCATAATGAAAGACAAAACAATTTACAGACAGGATGATACCACATGCACTTTAAGAATTGTTCTAGTTATGACAGTTGTATTACATGAAGCCTGGAAAAATGGACATCCCTTCCAAACAATTTGGTCTTCTTAGATTCTGCAAACAATAATACATCACATAGGTAAATGGAATTTTTAAGACTTCTATATGAATTTCTGATGATATTAAGTATACAGTAATGTAAATTTGACCAGTATTTTAAAGTATACACAGTGAGAAGTGATCTATTTGCAATACCTGGTACATTAATATACCCCAGTATTTTATACTATGATTTGAACTGAAGCCACAAAGAAAATATTGGCTTAAATAAGAAAGTTAAGAGAGATCCTTATAGCAAGGGCCTTTTAGTCAGTTAAGAAGACAGAGAAAACAAAATCATATTATTCTATATATCATTAGCTGAATTTCATAATAGCAAACATTAATGAGGTACCGTAAGAAACCATGTTCTGAACAATAATATATCATTATACTTTGTGATTACATCATGCATGCATAGTATTATAGAATACATTTGATATGTAGTTTCTTTTCAAAATATCATTATTACAAAATGTTTGCAGCTTTTAATATCATGTGTGGATGATACATTCTTTAGTTCTCTTTTTTTTTCAAAAGTCTCAACTTGCCACCTTAAGAGCAAATTAATCATCAATCCCTCTAAAATTTCAAGATTAGAGAAGCAATTGTTTTTCAGCATTATTTTTTTCCTTTTTAGATTTGACATTTATTTTCATTGACATATATAAGATGTTGACTATTTTGAAATATACTCAAGAAAAAGAAAATTCAATTCCTTTTAAGAATCAAGAGAGCATCTGTGGCCATACAGAGTGACATTTACTAATATTAATGTAAAAAAATTAATTATTTTTAACTAATTAAGCTGTTATGGAAGGTCATTCAATTTGTGTGTATGCATGATGGTTGTGTGTATGCACATGTGTGTTTCTGTATGCTAAAAACTCTTTTTTTTTTTTTTTTTAATGACAGTCACACAGAGAGAGAGAGAGAGGCAGAGACACAGGCAGAGGGAGAAGCAGACTCCATGCACCGGGAGCCCGACGTGGGATTCGATCCCGGGTCTCCAGGATCGCGCCCTGGGCCAAAGGCGGGCGCCAAACCGCTGCACCACCCAGGGATCCCTGTATGCTAAAAACTCTTGATGGTTAGACTATGAATATGCATCTTTAGTACTGTCTAATACCTGATAATTTAATTCATCAGTATTTGTTGAATTAAGTTGAATTAAATAAGTTTTGCTACTCAAGTAGCAAAAAATTTTTTCTTAAAAAGATTGAAAATACAAAAGTATTAAAGTATTATTTTTCAAGATAATCATGTGGACACATATTCTGTGAAACAATTTCTTTTAATTACCAAATATTGTTTGGCTCCAAATTGTAATGATTCTTTCTTTACTGAAGAAAAAATAACAATATGTGGAAAAAATTGTTAAAATGTTGTAGAGAGGGATACCTGGGTGGCTTTGTGGTTAACATCTGCTTTTGGCTCAGGTCGTGATCCTGGGGTCCTGGGATTGAGTCCCTCATTGTGCTCCCCAAAGGGAGCCTGCTTCTCCCTCTGCCTATGTCTCTGCCTCTCATTCTCTATCTCTCATGATTAAATAAATAGAATCTTAAAAAAGTAAAAATAAAAATTAATGTATACAATATGTTAAATACACAGATATTTTGAAAATCCTGTTAAATTTTAAGTGGGATAAATATGATTCATAAAAATTCATTCTTTTCTTGAAATAATTTGCATAAGGCTCATCAAGGTTGCTGTTAAATAATAGATCTCTTTTGTTACTTCTAGCTCAGAGAGACCCATAAAATCTATTTTTTAATGTGTCAATTGGTACATTCATTAAAATTTCTTCAATGACCAGAACATCAATATTAACAGGATTTATTAACTTATCTCAATCTTGAAATCTACATGTAATATGAAAAATTTGGTGAGATTTCTGCCTACTAGTGAAGGGTCTTGCTGGACCATCGTGATGAGATTTCTAGAAGGGAAAGAGTCAATTCCCATAGATTTCACAAAACGTAACCTCAGCTATTGACCCAAGGCTGAATAACCTACCAAATAATTCCATATCTTTATCTAAATTACTTATAAGGTTCATAATTTTTGTTGCTGAAGAAACTATTAAAGAAAAAATGTTTACATCTAGAGTTAGGGTTGGAGAGCTTTTTTAGAAAAACATCCTGCCACTTCTTCCCTTGGTTACATTTATCATTTTTCTAGCACTTTCATGGAAATCAGGGAATTCTACAGCCTTGTCCAAGAGGCTCCTTTCAGATTGCCTAGAGAATACTCATTATTCTACACTATATGTCATAAATCCTTCTACTGTGATATCTTTGTTTTGAATTATTCTCCTTGAACCTTTCAAAGTTTAGCATTGTTTATATCCCCCTGGCCTTTTGGCAAAGAATTATATACATTTCAACTGTCACAATAAATTATGTATCCCTTCATGTGGCTGAAACTGCAATTGGTCTGCTAATTTCATTGTTCCTCTCTCTCCCTCTCTTCTCACCCTCTGCCTACCCCAGGCTCTTTCTGGAAACTTGAAGACAAGTAGTCCAATAGATTATGAACATTCCACTGAAAGTTTGTATGGTGTTGCTAACTAATAAATAACACATAGATCATGAGTAAAATGACTTGTTTCTTCTTTCAGAAACTTCTTTTATGACAGAATAACTGCACAAATTATACTTCAATTGATTATCCTTCACTTTTTACTTCGGTTCATATATTATTAATTCTTAGATCAGTCTCACAGGAGAAAATTCCATTGGCAATCTCAAACCATATTTATGTTAATTCCTCTTATTCATATTAACTGTTGTTTTTAATTTAACAGTCAATCTTACATGGTGCCATGTGATATTAGATAGGGATTTTAATTTTTATAACTAATTGTGAACTATGCTTAGACTTATAACAATATTATTCATTACATAATTTCTAAAGCTAACTTTCAAGTTGGTTCTCTATTTGCAAATGAGGACTACTGACAGCATTTCTGAAGTAAAATACACAAGTATTATGTGAATTTCTGCCTTAAAATAATTAAAAATATGACTCAGTAATATAGAGACAATGGAGGTTAGTGGTTCAAGTACAGATTACAGAGTCATTTTCCCTGAGTTTAAATTCCAACTCTGCCCCTTATTAGCTATGTGACTCTGGGAAAGTTATCTAATCTTTTTCAAATAATTTTATCCATAAAAATGGAAATTAAAATACTACTAGATGATCATAAAGTTATTTTTTAAATATTTTATGCACAGAAAATTCTTAGGATATTCATAACAAAGAGTAACTTTAATAAAAGTTAGCTATATTTATTTTCCTTATTATGAATGTTAATGTAAGGTAACTAGAGTAGGACATGAAAAGATATTTTTGTAAGGCACAATATTTGATAGTAACTACTCAACTTTGATGTCAGCTATAATCTTTCTATTTAAAAAATCAGAATATAATTAAGAAAAATCAGAGATTCTCATAGAGAACAAAAAGGCATTTATGTCTTGATAATTTAGTAAATTTTTAAAGATAGATTTTTACAAGTAATACAAAAGACATGAGCAAACATAGGGGGAAGGAACAGTGATACTCTGCCTAAGAGCCAATTTAAACTTAATAAACAATTTTTTAAAGTGATTCAAATATCCAAGAAATGAGTAAAAAGTGATGTTATAATCATTAGCAGAAAATTAAAATTAAAAAAAGAAATTCATTTGAAGGAGAAATAGGGGAATAGGGGTTATAAATATCAAGAGTCAGTTACGGGGAGAAAAATCTTATAGATTTTGGAAATGGATTTTCCAATAAAAATAGATTTCTGCAGCCTACAGACACTAATGAAAGCTAAGAGAGTTATGTTTTTGAGGAATGTTTGAAAAGCACAAGGATACTAATAATTAGAGACACCTAGATTTGAGGAAAGAAGAGAGAACAACAAGATAAATGTCACAAGGAAAGAGCTTCTCATCATATTCCTTGCCCTCAGGGTTTCCTCTAATTTTCCTTTTTATTTTTATTCTTTTTTAAAGATTTTATTTATTTATTTGAGAGAGAAAAAGCAAGAGACAGAGCACTAGCAGAGGGAGATGGGCAGAAGGAGAGGGAGAAGCAGACTCCTCGCTGATCAGGGAGCCTGATGTAGGGCTCGATCCCAGGACTCTGGGATCATGACTTAAGCAGAAGACAGATGCTTAACCAAGTGACTCATCCAGGTACCCCTCCTCCAGTGTTCTTAAACATAACTGGTTATCAATTTTGACATATATGTTACTAGTCCATACAAAATTGATGAGTAGAAAAGTTCCTTGGAATACCATTCTAATTTCATGGTGATAATATTTCTGATTTTTTTTTTTTTTTTTTTTTTTTTGGCTGTAAGATTCTATGTTGAGTTTTGGACCCAATTCCAACTTGTGCTGGAGGGAAGGAGTGTGTCCCCTCCACCAATAACCTGGGCTTGGGATACCATCATGGTGTCCTACAATTTAACTAAATTCTGACACTATCTACCTGGAGGTACCAACAGATACCACAGGTTAAGAGTTCAGTCCTATAAGACTGCCTTTTCATTCCTTCAGAAACCAGTTGCAAGTTCAGGTTGTCACCTCTGCTTCTGACTGTCATAAAACAAAGTTTTCCACAAACCTTTCCTCGGGTGTCATTAATTTGCTGGAGCTGCTAACAGAATTCAGAAAAATATTTCACTTAGAAGATATCCAGTTTATTATGAAAGGATAACTGAGGAATAGTCAGGGAAGAGATGCATACAGAGGGGATGGGGAAATGCCTCAGAGCTTCAATGATTTCTCCCAGGAAACTGCATTCCCTGATTCTGCACATGTCCTCCAGAACCTCTTGGAATCCAGTCCTCTTGGCTGTTGACAATTGATTCAAACTTTAGATCCATTCCCCTCCCCATAGGCCTGGAGGTGAGATCAGAAGTTCCAAACCTCCTGGCAACAACCCCTATTCCTAGGTGTAGTCTGCAATTTACCTCATGAACATTACATAAAACACCTTTATTGTTTTCATTACTTAAGATATTCTCAGGGTTTTAGGAGCTTTGTGCCAGAAATGGATGAAAACCAAATGCATATTTCTTATTATAAATCAAAACATTGCAGCATACAAATTTATTTTGATAATTTAAAAATAAATATGATCTAGAAACAATCAAAAGCATTTACTACTTAAAATTTTCTAAAATTTTTTTAACATTAGTCTCAAATAAGGATCCAAAATATTTATGATGAACTTTCTAGAAAGAAACTATTCAAGTGTATAGTACAAATGTTCATATTAATCAAAATCTCATGTGATTAATCTTGTCAGTTAAGTACAAGCTTTGATATAAGCTTTGGAAATATAAGTTTTGATATAAGCTCAAAAATATTTAGTAAATGTTATGTGATTTGTTACTACATAAAGATTGAATTTGAGATGCCTGGATGGCTCAGCAATGTGAGGATCTGGCTGGGGGTGTGATCGTGGGTTCCTGGGACCAAGTTCCTAATGGGGCTCCCACTTAGGGAGCAAACTTCTTCCTCTGCTTATGTCTCTCCCTCTCTGTGTCACTCATGAATAAATAAATACAATATTTTTAAATATTGAATTGCATTCAATATTCTTCAAATATCCATTGGATTTTATCTCTCATCCAACTTCAAAATGTGGTCTTGTCAATGCAAAATGAACAAACCTTTTAGGGTCTCTAAACATAGAGGGTTAAAAAAAATAGAGTAGAAATAAATGATATAGAAACAAACATATTAGTAGAACAGATCAACAAAATAAGAGCTGATTCTTCAAAAGAATTAATAAAGCTGACAAACCACTAGCCTGGCTTATCAAAAAGAAAAGAGAAAGGACTCAAATAAATAAGTCACAAATGGAAGAAGAAAGAGCATAACCAACACCACAGAAACACAAACAATTATGAGAATATTATGAAATTTATATGCCAATAAACTGGGCAATCTGAAAGAGACAGACAAATTACTAGAAACATACAAACTACTAAAACTATAACAGGAAGAAATAGAAAATTTGAAGAGACTCATAACCAAAAAAGAAATGGAATAAATAATTAAAAATCTCTCAACAAACAAAAGTCCTGGGCTAGATGGGTTCCCAGGGAAAATTCTACAAGACATTTACAGAAGGGACTATATCTATTCTTCTTACACTGTTCTAAAAAATAGAATTGGAAGGAAAATATCCAAACTCCTTCTATGAGGCCAGCATTTCCTTGATTCCAAAACCAGACAAAGACCACACTAAGAAGGAGAATTATAGGCCAATAACCCTGATGAACATGGATGCAAAAATTCTCAATAAGATATTAACAAATCAAATTCAACAGTACATTAAAATAATTATTCACCATAATTAAGCGGGGCTTATTCCTGGGCTGCAGTGGTGGTTCCATAATTGCAAATCAATCAACATGATACACTACATTAATAAAAGAAAGGCTAAGAACCATATGATCCAAAGCATTTGACAAAATACAGCATCCATTCTTGGTAAAGACCCTCAACAAAGTAGAGAGAGTTGGAACATATGTAAATATCATGAAGGGCATATATGAAAGACCCACAGCTAATATCATCCTCAAAACTGAGAAATTTTCCCCTTGTCAGGAACAAGACAGGGCTGTCTACTCTCACCATTATACTTACCACAGTACTAGAAGTCTTAGCTTCACCATTCAGACAACAAAAAGAAAGAAGCATCCGAATCAGCAAGGAAGAAGTCAAACTTTTACTATTTGTAGAGGACATGATATTCTATATAGAACACCTGAAAGACTCCACCAAAAAACTGCTAGAACTAACACATGAATTCAGCAAAGTCACAGGATATAAAATCAATGTACAGAAATCTTTTGCATTTCTATACACTAGTAATGAAGAAAAAAGAAAAAGAAAGAAAGAAAGAAGAAAGAAAGGAAGGAAGGAAGGAAGGAAGGAAGGAAGGAAGGAAGGAAGAAAGAAAGAAAGAAAGAAAGAAAGAAAGAAAGAAAGAAAGAAAGAGAAAGAAAGAAAGAAAGAAAGAAAGAAAGAAAGAAAGAAAGAAAGAAAGAAAGAAAGAAGAAAGGAAGGAAGGAAGGAAGGAAGGAAGGAAGGAAGGAAGGAAGGAAGAAAGAAAGAAAGAAAGAAAGAAAGAAAGAAAGAAAGAAAGAAAAAGAAAGAAAGAAAGAAAGAAAGAAAGAAAGAAAGAAAAGAAAGAAATGAAGGAAGGAATTGATTCCATTTTGAATTGAACCAAAGTCCATAAGATACTTATGAATAAACCTAACAAAAGGGCAAAAGATCTCTACTCTGGAAACTAAAGAATACTTACGAAAGTAATTGAAGAGGACAAAAAGAAATGGAAAAACATTCCATGCTCATGGATTGGAAAAACAAATATTGTTAAAATGCCTATACTACCCAAAGCAATCTACACATTAAAGGAATCTCTTTCAAAATAACAACAGTAATTTTCACAGAGCTGGAACAAACAATCCTAAAATTTGTATGGAACCACAAAAGACCCTGAATAGTCAAAGCAATCCTGAAAAAGCAAAGCAAAGCTGGAGGCATCACAGTTCTGGACTTCAAGTTATATTACAAAGCTGTGATCATCATAGGGGATCTTTGGGTGGCTCCATAGTTTAGCATCTGCTTTTGGCCCAGGGTGTGATCCTGGAGTCCCAGGATCAAGTCCCACATCAGGCTCCCTCAATGGACCTACTTCTCCCTCTGCCTGTGTCTCTGCCTCTCTCTCTTTCTCTGTGTTTCTCATGAATAAATAAATAAAATCTTAAAAAACGAAGCTGTGATCATCAAGACAATGTGGTACTGGCACAAACACAGACACATAGTCAATGGAACAGAATAGAGAACCCAGAAATAACCCACCTATATGGTTCAACTATCTTCAACAAATCAGGAAAGAATACCCAATGGGAAAAAAAACCAGTCTCTTTAACAAATGGTCTTGGAAAAGCTGGACAGCCACATGTAGAAGAATGAAACTGGACCACTTTCTTGTAACATACACAAAAATAAATTAAAAACTGACTAAAGACCTAAATGTGAGAAAGGAAACCAACAAAATCCTAGAGGAAAACACAGGCAGCAGCCCCTATGACCTCGGCTGGAGCAACTTCTTACTAGATACATCTCTGGAGGAAAGACAAATGAGAGCAAAAGTGAACCACTTCATCAAAATTAAAAGCTCTGCACAACAGACAAAACAATCAACAGAACTAAAAGGCAACATATGGAATGGGAGAAGATATTTGCCTATGATAATCTGATAAAGGATTATTATCCAAAATCTATAGTTCACCAAACTCAACACCCCAAAAAATAATAATCCAGTTAGGAAATGGGCAGAAGATATGAATAGACATTTTTCCAAAGAAGACATCCAGATGCCTAACAGACACATGAAAAGATGCTCAACATCACTAATCATCAGGGAAATACAAATCAAAACCATGATGAGATACCATCTCACACCTGTCAGAATGACTAAAATTAACACAAGAAACAACAGGTGTTGGTGAGGATTTGGAGAAATGTGAATGCTCGTACACTGTAGGTGGGAATGCAAACTGGTGTAGACACTCTGGAAAACAGTATGGAGTTTCCTCAAAAAACTAAAAAAAGAACTACCCTTTGACCCAGCTATTGCACTTCTAGGTAATTACTCAATGGATACAAAATACCGATTTGTAGACGTACATGCACACTGATGTTTATAGCATCATTATCGACAATAGCCAAACTATGGAAAGAGCCCAAATATCCACAGAGTGGGCTAGAGAAGATGTGATGCACACACATACACACAGTCCCCACAAAGGAATATTACTCAGCCCTAAAAAAAGAATGAAATGTTTCCATTTGCAATAATATGGATAGAGCTAGGGTGTAATATGCCAAGTGAACTAAGTCAGTCAGAAAAAGACAAATACCATATTATTTCACTCATATGTGGAATTTAAGAAGCAAAATAGAAGAATAGAGAGAGGAGAAACAAACCCTAAGAGACTAAATGATACAGAACAAACTGAAGATTAATGGATGGGCTAGATGAGTGATGAGTATTAAGGAGAGAACTTTTTTTTTTTTTTTAATATATATTTTTTTTAATTTTTATTTATTTATGATAGTCACAGAGAGAGAGAGAGAGAGAGGCAGAGACACAGGCAGAGGGAGAAACAGGCTCCATGCACCGGGAGCCTGATGTGGGATTCGATCCCGGGTCTCCAGGATCGCGCCCTGGGCCAAAGGCAGGCGCCAAACCGCTGCGCCACCCAGGGATCCCAAGGAGAGAACTTTTTCAAAAAATTTATTTGAGAGAGTGAGTGAAAGCAAGAGAGACAGAGAGAGAGAGAGAGAGAGAGAGAGCATGAGCAAGGGGGAGGAGGGAGGTGCAGAGGGAGATGGAGAAAGAGTGGGAGAAGCAAACTTCCCCCTGAGCAGGGAGCCCAATGTGGGACCCCAGGACCCTGGGATCATAGACTGAGCCAAAGACAGACGCTTAACTCTCTGAGCAACCCAGGAACCCTTAAGGAGGGCACTTTTGATGAGCACTGGATTTAGTATGTAGGTGATGAATCACTGAATTCCACTCCTGAAGTCAATATTGCATAATATGATCACTAATTAGAATACAAGTAAAATTTTTAGAAAGATAAATATATATATACATATTATAAATAACTCAAAAAAAATTTTTTTAAAAAAGACAGTTTTATATGAGCCTAAGTTAAGATAGCTGCCTGGAAATATGGTTTTCATATGGAAGAAAATGCTCTGGAGAATGAAGAGTATTTGCAGTTTTATATACTTTGTACTTTTTGTAAAAGCTTAAAAGCTTATAGATTAGCATATAGGCAGGAATCACATATTTTAGTGACATGGAACGCAGGGAGTGGGAGCATTGATATCTTAAGGGCAAGATGGTTTCCTTTAGGCTACTCATTTACAATGTACGCTTGGTAGGCCATTAATCAGCCTTTTGGTTTAAATGAAGTTTATATACACTCCTGTTAACTTGGAAAGAAATCTAAAATGGTTTCCCCCTTGTATATCAGATCTTCAGAGAGTTTTTCTCTCAACCATTTTAATTATAATTATGGTCTTTACCTCCACCAAATAATCACAGAAGTTATCATTCACAATAAGGGGTTGATGGCTCATTTATTTTTCGAGATTACACATGACATTTTAATAGCATTCAGAGTACCTTATCTTGTTGTTGTTGCAAATCACCTTTAGCTACAAAACCAGTAATATTTTTTAAGGATTTGAAGAAACAGTGTTTTTTTTTAAAACTATTTAGATGAAATCCTACCTTTATACAACTTTAAAGAGCAATAGTATTGTCTAATCTCAGCTTTAGATTCCCTGACTTCTTTCCTAAGACAAATAATAGCACAGTTTTGAAAGAATATATCCACTGAGCTTTCCTTTAAAAAATCTTTCAATTCTTTTTATAAATATATCTTCTATTTTATCCAGCTTCTAAGGAGATCTAGACTATATTTTATAAATATATCTTCTATTTTATCCAGCTTCTAAGGAGATCTAGACTATAGGAAATTAAATATATTTGAGTATGATAAAGCATAACAAAATAACATAACATTCAGGCAAAATTTTTCCACTGTAATTTACTTGTTATTCTGGCAAACATTTTGATTGTTGAATGATTAAATCCACAAAATGGAATAGAACATTACAAATTTAAATTAATATATACAGTTGGCTGTGGCTTTTTATAAGTTCTATTATGTTCTAAAACTATTAGGAACTATTCTAATAAAGTCATATAGTACCCAAAGATGGAAATAAATTAAATTTTAAATAAATCATGAAATAGTTGTTGAATTGAGTAGTGTGAAATAATGTACTCAGCTTAAATATATAAGAGTTGTTGTTGTTGAACATGGAGGGTTTTTTTTTTTTTTCTTTTTAGTTCCTTGAACTCTTAGAACTCATTCACATAGTTTTAGTCAGAGTGTCACCTGGACTCATATGAGTCTTAATTTTTTGGCTCAGCTCTAATAGCAAGATTTCCTTCTTTTGCACAACCTTTGTGAGAAAATGGGAGTAAATAGAGCATGACCTATAGGGATGTAAGCAGGATGGTCACTGACACTCTCTAAGAGAGGCTTTAGGATACAAATAGGAGCGGTCATCACAAGTGTGAATAAAGATGTGTGTGGAGGTCTGGAAAGATCAGGGGAGTATTGCAGCTGAGGCATTTCAGAAAATCTTGGTCCATTAAATGAGAAGAAAAAGAGATGAAAGTATATGTGTGTGCATATATATATAAAGTTTTATTAGAATCTTTTTCATGAAACCATTGTTCTTTCCCTCTTAACAGCTAATATTTTAATTGTGATTTCCTTTCCATTCTATTTCTTCACCAGTCTGAGTGTCATGGTATCACCAGCACAATCTAAAAGATGATTCATAACAGAGCAGAACTAAAAAATTATAAACCCTGGAAAAGGATAAGAAAACTATTTTACAGGGCAAGAAAAATCACAGTAAATAAAGCTTTAAAATGGAACTACGAAAAATGCAAAGCTGACACAAAGTCAGGAAAATAGGGAGACCAGAAATCAAGATCAATCACAATACCTAAGAGAACAAAGAATAGAGATAAAAGACATAAAGAGAACTCTCCCCCAGTAAATCCAGTCCTCTGATGACTTTGTTTCTTTCTTTACAGGATTAACAATTCTTATTATAACTGCAGGGCCTGAAAATAAAGTGTCAGAAGTGTCCTAATAAAAAATTTATTCTGTCTCAGAAAATAAAGAAGTAAATTTATAAAAATCTAACAAGTATAGTTATATATATAAGAATATTATTATTTGAGTATATTTATGAAAATCAATAAAGAATTCAATATTATTGGGTTTTAAATATGCTAAATATAAATTTTAAGGTAATCAACACATAACTTTGTTTTGTTTCATTTTAACATTGTAAAATTATTAGTGTTACCAATAATTCTTTGCTTGCCTTTATTATTTGATAGATACATTCAACATAATCTCCAATTTAATTGACTTACTGGTAATTAACTGTAACTTGATACAGCAAAAAATGTTTTTGTGCTTTGAAAAGCTTGAAGATCAGTAAGTTTTTGAAATAATGTATAATGAATTTGAATTGCCTTGATATTATACTTCTTTTTTATTGAAGTATAATTGACACATAATATATTATTTTCAGGTGTCCAACATAGTGATTCAGTACCTATATATATTATGAAATGATCACCACTATATGTAAATTTACCATGTGTCACCATACAACATTTTTATAACATTGACTGTATTTCCTATGCTATACACCATATCCCCATGTGTTTATTTCATAAACGGAGGCCTACGCTTAATCTCTTTCCCCTATTTTCTTCATCTCCCTACTCCCCCCCACCCTCTGGCAATCAAATGGTCCTTAAAAGAAAGCTGGGGTAGCAATCCTCATATCAGATAAATTATAGTTTATCCCAAAGACTGTGTAAGAGATGAAGAGGGAGACTGTATCACACTTAAAAGATCTATCCAACAAGAAGACCTAACAATCATCAATATTTATGCCCCTACTGTGGGAGCTGCCAAGTATATCAATTAATAACCAAAGTAAAGACATACTTAGATAATAATACACTAATACAGGGAGACTTCAACATGGCACTTTCTGTGAATGACAGATTTCTAAGCACAACATCTCCAGAGAAACAAGGGCCTTAAATGATACACTGGACCAGATGGATTTCAAAGATATATACAGAACTTTCCATCCTAATGCACCTGAATATACATTCTTCTCAAGGCCACATGGAACTTTCTCCAGAATAGACCACATACTGGGTTACAATCAGGTTTCAACTGATACCAAAAGATTGGGATTGTCCCCTGCATATTTTCAGACCACAATGCTTTGAAAGTAGACCTCAATCAGAGGAAGAAATTTGGAAGAAACTCAAACATGTGGAGGTTAAAGAGCATCCTGCTGAAATATGAAAGGGTCAACCAGGAAATTAGAGAAGAATTTAAAAAAAAACATGGAAACTAATGAAGATGAAGATACAAGTGTTCAAAATCTTTGGGATACAGCATAAGCAGTCCTGAGAGGGAAATACATCACAATACAAGCATCCCTCAAAAATTGGAAAAAAAAACTCATATACACAAGCTAACCTTGCATCTAAAGGAACTGGAGAAAGAACAGCAAATACAACCTACACCAGCAGATGAGAATTAATGAAGATTCGAGCAGAACTAATGAAATGGAGACCAGAAGAACTGTAGAACATATTAAACAAACAAACAAACAAACAAACAAACAAACAAACAGGATTTGGATATTTGAAAGAATAAGATAGATAAACCATTAGCCAGCCTTAGTAAAAACAAAGAGAAAAGACTCAAATTAATAAAATCATGAATGAAAAAGGAGAGATCACAACCAATACCAAGGAAATACAAACAATTTTAAAAACATAATATGAGCAGCTATATGCCAATAAATTAAGCAACTAGAAGAAATGGACACATTTCTGGAAAACCACAAACTACCAAAATTGGAACAGAAAGAAGTCAAAAACTTGAACAGGCCAATAACCAAGGAGGAAATTGAAGCAGTCATCCAAAACCTCCCAAGACACAAAAGTCCAGGGCCAGATGGCTTCTCAGGGGAATTCTATCAAACGTTTAAAGGAAAAACAATACCTATTCTACTAAAGCTGTTCCGAAAGATAGAAAGGGATGGAGTACTTCCAAACTTGTTCTATGAGGCCAGCATCACCTTAATTCCAAAACTAGACAAAGACCCCACCAAAAAGGAGAATTATAGACCAATATCTCTGATGAACACAGATGCAAAAATTCTCAAGAAGATACTAGCCAAAGGATCCAACAGTACATTAAGTAGAGTATTCACCATAACCAAGTAGGATTTATCCCCAGGATGCAAGGCTGGTTCAACACTTGTAAAGCAATCAATGTGATAGATCATATCAACAAGAGAAAAAAACAGAACCTTATGATCCTCTCAATAGATGCAAAGAACACATTTGACAAAATGCAGCATCCATTCCTGATCACAACTCTTCAGAGTGTAGGGATAGAGGGAACATTCCTCAGCATCTTAAAAGCCATCTACAAAAAGCCCACAACAAGTATCATTCTCAATGGGGAAACACTGGGAGCCTATCCCCTAAGATCAGGAACACGACAGGGAGGTTCTGTCTCACCACTGCTTTCAATAGAGTACTAGAATCCCTAGCCTCAGCAATCAGGCAACAAGAAGAAATAAAAGGCATCCAAATTGGCAAAGAAGAAGTCAAACTCTCCGTCTTTGCAGATGACATGATACTGTATGTAGAAAACCCAAAAGACTCCACCCCAAGATTGCTAGAACTCATACAGCAATTTAGCAGTGTGGCAGGATACAAAATTAATGCTCAGAAATCAGCTGTCCTACACAGCTGTGATCATCAAGACAATATGGTACTGGCACAAAAACAGACACATAGATCAATGGAACAAAATAGAGAACCCAGAAATGGCACCTCAACTCTATGGTCAACTAATATTCAGCGAAGCAGGAAAGACTATCCCCTGGCAAAAGGACAGTCTCTTCAGTAAATGGTGCTGGAAAAATTGGACAGCCAGGTGCAGAAGAATGAAACTAGACCATTCTCTTACACCATAGACAAAAATAAACTCAAAATGGATGAAAGACCTAAATGTGAGACAAGAATCCATCAAAATCCTAGAGAAGAACACAGGCAATACCCTTTATGAACTTGGCCACAACAACTTCTTGCAAGATACATCCACGAAGGCAAGGGAAACAAAAGCAAAAATGAATTACTGGGACTTAATCAAGATAAAAGCTTCCGCACAGCAAAAGAAACAGTCAACAGAACTAAAAGACGACCTACAGAATGGGAGAAGATATTTGCAAATGACATATCAGATAAAGGGCTAGTTTCCAAGATCTATAAAGAACTTATTAAACTCAACACCAAAGAAACAAACAATCCAATCATGAAATGGGCAAAAGACATGAACAGAAATTTCACAGAGGAAGACACAGACATGGCCAACAAACACATGAGAAAATCTTCCCCATCACTTGCCATCAGCGAAATACAAATCAAAACCACAATGAGATACCACCTCACACCAGTGAGAATGGGGAAAATTAACAAGGCAGGAAACAACACATGTTGGAGAGGATGTGGAGAAAGGGGAACCCTCTTGCACTGTTGGTGGGAATGTGAACTGGTGCAGCCACTCTGGAAAACTGTGTGGAGGTTCCTCCAAGAGTTAAAAATAGAGCTGCCCTAGACCCAGCAATTGCACTGCTGGGGATTTACCCCAAAAATACAGATGCAGTGAAATGGCAGGATACCTGCACCCCGATGTTTCTAGCAGCAATGTCCACAATAGCCAAACTGTGGAAGGAGCCTCGGTGTCCATCGAAAGATGAATGGATAAAGAAGCTGTGGTCTATGTATACAATGGAATATTACTCAGCCATTAGAAATGACAAATATGCACCTTTTGCTTCAACGTGGAAGGAACTGGAGGGTATTATGCTGAGTGAAATAAATCATTCAGAGAAGCACAAACATTATATGGTCTCATTCCTTTGGGAATATAAAATTAGTGAAAGGGAATAAAGCAGAAAAGAGAGAGAAATTAGTGGGAAATATCAGTGAAGGTGACAGAACATGAGAAACACCTAACTCTGGGAAATGAACAAGGGATAGGGGAAGGGGAGTTGGGTGGTGGGATGGGGTGACTGGGTGACGGGAACTGAGGGGGGCACTTGACGGGATGAGCACTGGGCGTTATGCTAGATGTTGGCAAATTGAACTCCAATAAAATTTTTTAAAAATGCTCTGATGAACATAGGGGTGCATTTATCTTTCTGAATTAGTGTTTTTATTTCATTTGATTAATTACCCACAAGAGGAATTGTTGGATCATATAGTAGTTCTATTTTTATATTTTACAGATCTTCCATGCTGTTTTCCACAGTGGCTGAACCAATTTACATTCCTACCAACAGTGCACAAGTATTCCCTTTTCCCCACATCCTCATCAGCACTTTTTATTTCTTGTCTTTTTGAGAATAACCATTCTGAAACATGTGAGGTGATTTCTTATTGTATTGATTTTCATTTCCTTCATAATTAGTGATGTTGAGCATTTTTTTGTGTTAGGCACATAAAAAGTGGTATGATAATTCCAGAAATACCTGAATATTATTTTGTAAGTAATGGGATATTAGCACTAATTTTTAAAAAGTGCAAAGGTCATAACTTACATAAAGTTGTTAAAGAGTAGAACTGTGCTCAGGAAAACGAATACAATGATAGTCATCAAGAAATTATTAGGTCTAAAAAAAAAGAAATCCTTAAGTCTTGATATAGCTTTTAAAACTAATCATATTATTGTAAAACATTTTTAAAGGATTTTATTTATTTGTTTGTTTGTCTATAGAGCATAAGGGGCAGAAGGAGAGGGAGAGAGAGAAACTCAAGTAAGATCCACACTAAGCACGGAGCCCAAATTGGGGCTGAATTCTACAACCCTGAGATCATGACCTGAGCAGAAACCAACAGTCCAATGTTCAACCAACTGAGCCACCCAGGTGTCCCAGTTGTATTTTTAATTATCCAGTTCAGAAACTGGGCATTTCTAATATTTTCTGTAAGCTTCTTAATTTCACTTATTACAAGAATAGGCTCTAGACTACATAAATACAGAACTTCTGGCTCAAAAAATTTTAAGATTTCTTGTTATGTATGTCTCTATATATTACAAACCATCATAAAAGCAGTCATACACTTACACATCAAGATAATTACACATTTTTTCTATACATGCATTGGCCTTTGATTCTTTTCTTCATCTCCAGACAATAATAAAAATCATATATTTATTATGTTGTCATTATTAAAGACAATCATTTTCTTTCAACTTTCTACTCTCTAGTTAAAATAGTATTTTCATATGTCTTCTCACTTATTACTACAATCTACACTTTCTGAAACCACCTCATTACATAAGTTTAAACCAAGCCTTTCCAAAGATGACAACTCAATTATTAGTTTGAGATCCATATTTTATGCAAAGATAGGAATAACTCAAAACAAATGCATTAGTATGCAAATAAACTGGAAATACTTATGTAAATAATCAGGATAACATGGTTATCACATAGGTAATGTGATGAGGCACAAATTTTGAGCCTGAAAAAATTTTCCGTAACTTAGAAAGACTGGCATAAATACACAGGGAATTTTATTTTCATGCCAGAAGTTAGAGAACAAATTTCATGACAGATCTCTATGCCTGTTTTGTTCTCTTTTCCTTCCATAATCCCTTTCTGATTCATTTCTGCATATCCAAACCTACATGTCTTTGTGGGAAATATTAGAACTTACCTTTTGAAGAATGTTTAACAGGTTAAGCATATTTTAAATAATTCTACCCCGTATTGTATATACCATTAAAAACTCTACCTATTTTAAGGTATTTTTAAACAGTTTGATGCATGAAATTGTGAGAAGATTTTTCAGAAAAAATATTGTTCAACTAAATACAAGAGATTGAAAACACTCACTAGCAAAAACCATACATTATAACAACACCAACAATGAACTCTAAAGTAAACTAGGGATCCTGAAAAATAATGATTCGTCAATATAGGTTCATGGACTGTAACAAGTGTACTATGATGTGAAATGTTGGTGAAAGATTCTGTGCATGTGTGAGGGCAGAATGTAAAAACTCTGTGTACTTTCTGCTTAGTTTTCCTATGAATGTAAAACTGCTTTAAAATTAAAGTCTACAAAAAAAAAATGTTTCCTAGTAATTATAAACATTTTCATCATGTTTAAGTTATGAATAAATTTTATTGGAAAGTTGTAAAAATAAAAATCTAATTTAAACAGACCTCATATAAATATTTGTAAGTTAGTAATAATGAGACCTCTTAATGAGATAAATGTAGCTATTAATAAAATTAAATAGTACAGTTTTAATTTACTATGTAAAGAATTCCTATGTGAAAGAAATTTGACTAGTATAAATACATGGAGTAAAACTTTTGCTTAGTATTTTGCTTACATAGGAATACTTTGTACCAATTAATTCCTCATAAATAAAACGTTTCCTGTTATAATAAAAATGTCCAAAAATGAAGGAGAAAATAATTTTGTGAAAACACTAAGATTATTTTGGATGAGAGAGTTAGATATGGAAATATTCACAGTCAAGAGGGGTATACCATATTATTTCTGAGTTTCTTGTAAAAATACCGTTTCCATACACTCTTTCCCTCATTATATTGAACTTATTCTTACAGAAAAAATTGAATCATAACATAAATTCTAAATTATACATAAAACTTACATGCTTTATGGAATTTTTGTTTAACATCATGAATAGTAGATGTTTGCACCACCTAAGAAAGAAAAGAAAACATATAGAGAGAATTATTTTAAAAAGTATTTGTTTGCTATATATCTAAAAAGAAAATATAGTTTTAAAAATTATAAAATTATTATGATTTAGCCACTGTGTTCTGTTTGACTATTTAATCATTACTGCTTTGACAACCTTGAAGTATTGCATCAATATCTTTTCTTTAAAATTTTATTTTTGTTTGTAGCAGTAATGGTGTTATATGAGTTTATCTAAATGTTCATCTCTAAAATATATTTTTGAATGTTATTTTCCCATTATATTCAATGATGAGACTATCAATTAAAATATGACCAAATATACAAGATAGACAGAAGGTAAAAGAGTTTATAGTAGAGGAGCTTCAGTATATGAAACTGATTTACATGGGCAAAAGAGGTTAATGTTTACTTCAAAATATCATCAGAAAAAAAATAGCCTATCCAACTTCTCCTTATTTATGTTATTAAAAATGTCATCCAAAATGCTATAGGTCAATCAAAATTCAAGTTAGATGTATTAAATAAATAATTGGATATTTTATTATTACTATTTATTCATGTTAGATACATGGTTTCATCAGAATTGCAAAATGTATGAGGATAAGAGTTTTATTTAAATACTTCAAACCATCACATTTTTTTTAACCTTCTGCCTTTGATCATATCAAACTTGCAAACTGAAATTTTTCCCCACTGTGTTGCCTTTCATTGGCTTATGAAAAAACCGACAATACTTCAAAGTCTATAGAAAAGGACATATTCATTCCCATACAAATATATTTATTTTCTCTAAACACATATAGAATATTATGTTCATGATTTATTGTGTTGATACACTAAAATCTTATAGCTATTTTGGGAGAGTGAAGTGAAAAATAAAAGTGTGCCATGGACAGCACCTAATAATACCCCAAGCAGTTCATATTAACATTATTATATTAAATATTTAATTATATATTAAAAGTATAACAATGAATGCATTTATTTTACCATATTTTACTCTGATTAGTAGATCTATAATAGGATATGCTACAGTATTCATAATTTTTTTTCTGATTTCTTCTATGGATATAGTTTACTAAGTAAGAAAGTTCTAAGACTTAAGCACTGAATGATGATGTCAATTCCCATGTGAGTAGTGCAGTAAATAACAAAAGGAGCTTAAAGAATTGGTATGAAAATTTCAAATATTTATAACATTGCTCTTGTTTGGAAGATGTTAGAAAACATTTGTAAAACAGTTTTTAGAGAAGGCAATATATATTTAAATACTTGAACGTATATTTCATTTTAGTATTGATAATTTAACTTTTATATTTTTTTATTTATTATTTTTTTTTGCAAGGAATCTATTGTTTATTGGTGTTCAATTTACTAACATACAGAATAACCCCCAGTGCCCGTCACCCATTCACTCCCACCCCCCGCCCTCCTCCCCTTCCACCACCCCTAGTTCGTTTCCCAGAGTTAGCAGTCTTTACGTTCTGTCTCCCTTTCTGATATTTCCCACATATTTCTTCTCCCTTCCCTTATATTCCCTTTCACTATTATTTATATTCCCCAAATGAATGAGAACATATAATGTTTGTCCTTCTCCGACTGACTTACTTCACTCAGCATAATACCCTCCAGTTCCATCCACGTTGAAGCAAATGGTGGGTATTTGTCATTTCTAATAGCTGAGTAATATTCCATTGTATACATAAACCACATCTTCTTTATCCATTCATCTTTCGTTGGACACCGAGGCTCCTTCCACAGTTTGGCTATCGTGGCCATTGCTGCTATAAACATCGGGGTGCAGGTGTCCCGGCGTTTCATTGCATCTGTATCTTTGGGGTAAATCCCCAACAGTGCAATTGCTGGGTCGTAGGGCAGGTATATTTTTAACTGTTTGAGGAACCTCCACACAGTTTTCCAGAGTGGCTGCACCAGTTCACATTCCCACCAACAGTGTAAGAGGGTTCCCTTTTCACCACATCCTCTCCAACATTTGTTGTTTCCTGCCTTGTTAATTTTCCCCATTCTCACTGGTGTGAGGTGGTATCTCATTGTGGTTTTGATTTGTATTTCCCTGATGGCAAGTGATGCAGAGCATTTTCTCATATGCATGTTGGCCATGTCTATGTCTTCCTCTGTGAGATTTCTGTTCATGTCTTTTGCCCATTTCATGATTGGATTGTTTGTTTCTTTGGTGTTGAGTTTAATAAGTTCTTTATAGGTCTTGGAAACTAGCCCTTTATCTGATATGTCATTTGCAAATATCTTCTCCCATTCTGTAGGTTGTCTTTGAGTTTTGTTGACTGTATCCTTTGCTGTGCAAAAGCTTCTTATCTGGATGAAGTCCCAATAGTTCATTTTTGCTTTTGTTTCTTTTGCCTTCGTGGATGTATCTTGCAAGAAGTTACTATGGCCGAGTTCAAAAAGGGTGTTGCCTGTGTTCTTCTCTAGGATTTTGATGGAATCTTGTCTCACATTTAGATCTTTCATCCATTTTGAGTTTATCTTTGTGTATGGTGAAAGAGAGTGGTCTAGGATCCAACAGTACATTAAGAAAATTATTCACCATGACCAAGTAGGATTTATCCCTGGGACACAAGGCTGGTTCAACACCCGTAAAACAATCAATGTGATTCATCATATCAGCAAGAGAAAAACCAAGAACCATATGATCCTCTCATTGGATGCAGAGAAAGCATTTGACAAAATACAGCATCCATTCCTGATCAAAACTCTTCAGAATGTAGGGATAGAGGGAACATTCCTCTACATCTTAAAAGCCATCTATGAAAAGCCCACAGCAAATATCATTCTCAATGGGGAAGCACTAGGAGCCTTTCCCCTAAGATCAGGAACAAGACAGGGATGTCCACTCTCACCACTGCTGTTCAACATAGTACTGGAAGTCCTAGCCTCAGCAATCAGACAACAAAAGGACATTAAAGGCATTCAAATTGGCAAAGAAGAAGTCAAACTCTCCCTCTTCGCCGATGACATGATACTCTACATAGAAAACCCAAAAGTCTCCACCCCAAGATTGCTAGAACTCATACAGCAATTCGGTAGCGTGGCAGGATACAAAATCAATGCCCAGAAGTCAGTGGCATTTCTATACACTAACAATGAGACTGAAGAAAGAGAAATTAAGGAGTCAATCCCATTTACAATTGCACCCAAAAGCATAAGATACCTAGGAATAAACCTAACCAAGGAGGTAAAGGATCTATACCCTCAAAACTATAGAACACTTCTGAAAGAAAGTGAGGAAGACACAAAGAGATGGAAAAATATTCCATGCTCATGGATTGGCAGAATTAATATTGTGAAAATGTCAATGTTACCCAGGGCAATATACATGTTTAATGCAATCCCTATCAAAATACCATGGACTTTCTTCAGAGAGTTAGAACAAATTATTTTAAGATTTGTGTGGAATCAGAAAAGACCCCGAATAGCCAGGGGAATTTTAAAAAAGAAAACCATATCTGGGGGCATCACAATGCCAGATTTCAGGTTGTACTACAAAGCTGTGGTCATCAAGACAGTGTGGTACTGGCACAAAAACAGACACATAGATCAGTGGAACAGAATAGAGAATCCAGAAGTGGACCCTGAACTTTATGGTCAACTAATATTCGATAAAGGAGGAAAGACTATCCATTGGAAGAAAGACAGTCTCTTCAATAAATGGTGCTGGGAAAATTGGACATCCACATGCAGAAGAATGAAACTAACTTTTATATTTGAATTGCATTTTTTTAAAGCATGGTGCTTTGTTTTAACAGTGTTTATTGTTTTATCTTAATGTTACTGTGTCACAAAACAATTTTATATGTTGCTTCCTCTGATAAGGACGCCTAAAATCCACATACAATTTTCTAGAGTATCAACTATTTACCACTCATTCAAGGGCCATCTAATTTGGGAAAACATAATTTTCATAATCAATAACTCCTCAGAGTTTGCTGTTGCTTAGCTATCACTTGATGAATGCATTATCTTGTGTTTACATAGTGGCTGTACCAACTGTCTATAAAGTCCTTGAGGACAACGACCTGGCGTCATTGTAGTCTGCACTTCAACATCTAGTGTACCAAATAGCATGTCATAATGTTTAAAGTCACTTCTGCTGAAATAAAAAATAGATCTGTGACTGCAAAGTCATGTGAAAACAAGTTTTAAAATCTGGCATGAAAAGTCTTTCCCAAGTAGATTTCTGTGGAAAAGGTATGTGCTTTACTAGGATATTTTTAATGAAAATCTTCTAATTTGATATATGCATTTTTTCTCTGAATTTACAAACTTTCAGAACTAAAATTATATTATCCTGAAAGAAACCTACATTGGAAATGGGTTGTCATTGCCAAGCTCTTAACAAAGTTTTTAATTTACCTTTTAAAAATTAAATTTGACTTTCACACGTTAGGAAAGTGCTGATTTTGAATAAATCTTTGAGAACTGCCCTATCTGGAGCAATTTTTGTTAAATACAGAAGAAAAAAAAATAATTAACTCTTAAATGATTCAGATGGCATTGCTCAATTAGTCACAAGACTATGCTTGATCAACTCCTCCAGTTCCTCAGTTGTACTTAGAGCACAAAGAGAAGAAAAGATGATAATTAACAGAGTATGTAAGACTTTCTGATTACTAAAATAGATGTCTCTGTAGCTTCATCAGGAAGTTTATTCATAATAATGTCTACTTTTTAGCCAGTTTTAATACCTCTTAAAAAGGACAAACTATCATCACAATAATGTATTCACTTTTATAAATCACAATTAATTGTGCAGATGGGAGACATAAGTATTCTAACATCTGAAATCTTGAAATTCTCTTCATTAATGTTTCTTTCTCATTAGAGGAAATTAATCTTAAAATGTTAAATAGAAAAGGTAAATGGTGTTTGTTAGTTGAATCAAAAATGTACTCCTAATTTCAACTGATCATCATTCAGTTTGGGGTCATTATTACTGTATCCAACGATTTAAATCAATAGACTTAGAAAAAGCTTTTCACATTCAAGTGAAATCTAGGATTTGCTTGAATTTGTCCCCTATGAAGATACTGCAAAATTCCACAAAAGAACTCTTTGTACTATTGCTACTTTTTAGAACTAAATTTTTAGCTACTTTCTCAGAAACTCCTTGAAATGAACAGATGTCTACAGAATACTGCTTATCCTGCTTAAAGAAATGAAAATTAAGGGATAAGGAAAAACAACAAACTCTTTGAAATTCATTTGACAGTAATTGCAATGCACAAACCAAAAAATTGTCAGTAAACTTTGGTTAGAAAAGAAATGTGTCCAACAGTAAAGACACAGAAAAAACAGAATAAAAGATGAATTGAATAGAAATGAATAGATAGAGAGGCGCAAAAATACACACACATATACAAAACATCTAGTGCAGTTTTGTTAACTGGCATGAGCTTTTTGTTCCTGGTTTTTGAGACTCAAGGAAGAGTAGTAGCCTGGACAATCATATTTTAAGATTCATTAATTCAGGAAAATAAAAAATATATATATTCCTTTAAGAATTTCCATTAGGAGGTTTTACATTACCAAATAGAATATGGACTTGCATATACTGCATATATTTTACTCAGAATGGATAAAAAGTTCTTTGAGTAATGAAATATTATTTTACTAATAAGAAATCTTCAGACCATCACTAAAATATTTTTATTATATAATTTTCAGCTTTACTGAGGTATAATTGACAAATTAAATGGTAAGATACTTAAAATGTGCCATGTAAGTATTTGATATAAATAGATTTACAAGGTTAAAGCATTTCTCCCCATTGAGTTAGTTAACCCATCTATCATCTCACTTTTTCGTTCGTTTGTTTATGGTGAGGACATTGAAGTTCTACTCTCCTAGCGAATTCCAATCATACAATAGTGTTATTAGCTAAAGTCATCAGGTTATACAGTAGATTCTCTGATTTTATTCATCTTATAACTGAAATTTTGTATCATTTTACCAACCTCTCCTTATTTCCCCCACCCACTAGCCCCTGACAACCACTTTTCTACTGTTTCTAGGAGTTAATTTTTTTTTAATTCCATATATAAGTGATATCATGTAGTATTTGTCTTTCCCACTCTGAGTTATTTAATTTAGCATAATGCCCTCCAGCTTTATACGTTACTGTAAATCACAAAATCTCCTTTTTTCCTGGCTGCTGATTAGTATTTCACGTTATGCAAACATACACCCAACACCTTTATTTAACTGTTGATAGACACTTAGACAGTTTCCATACTTTGGCTTCTGTAAACAATGCTGCAATAAACATGGCAGTGCAGATATCTCTTTGAGATAATGAGTTTACTTCTTTTGGATATATATCTCAAAACTGGATGAATGATCATATATGATAGTTCTATTATTTATTTATTTATGTATTTATTTAAATTTTTTTGAGAGAGAGATAGAGCACAACAGTAGGTGGGGAGGGACAGACGAAGAGGGAGAGAGAGAGGATCTTAAGCAGTCTTCACCCACCTAGTCTGAGGTGGGGCTCAGTCTCAGAACCCTGAGATCATGACCTGAGCTGAAATCAATAGTAAGGTGCTTAACTGATGGAGCCACCCAGACATCCCTATTGTTTTTATGATAATTCTATTTTTTTAATAATTTTATTTATTTATTCATGACAGACACAGAGAGAGAGAGAGAGAGACTGAGAGAGAGAGGGGCAGAGACAAAGGCAGAGGGAGAAGCAGGCTCCATGCAGGGAGCCCGACGTGGGACTCGAACCCGGGTCCCCAGGATCATACCCCAGACTGAAGGCGGCACCAAACTGCTGGGCCATCAGGGCTACCCTAAGATAATTCTATTTTTAATTCCTTGAGGAACCTCCATACTGTCTTCACAATGGCTGTACTGATTTACACTCTGACCAACAGTGTACAAGGTTCTTTTTACTCCACATCCTGCCAACACCTGATATCTGTTGTCTTTTTAAAAATAGCAATCATAACAGTTCCAAGGTAATATCTCATTGTGGTTTTAATTTGCATTTTCCTGATAATTAGTGACAATGAGCATTTTTTCATGTCCATTGACCACGTGTATGTTTTCTTTGAAAAAAATACTGTTTTAAGTCCTTTGCTCATTTTTAAATTGAGTTATTTGTTCTTTTGCTTCGAGTGGTATGAGTTCCTTTTATATTCTTTAAATAAACTTATTAGATATCTGGTTTGCATATATTTTCTCCCATTCTATAAGTTGTTTTTTCATTTGTGGATGATTTCCTTTGCTAAGCAGATTTTTTTTTTAAGTTTGATGTAGTCCTGAATTACAGCTTTAAGTGGAAGAAAATAAAAATGACAATTATATATAAAACTTCTTTCTCCCTTTCTCTTTGTTGTAAGTTTTTCTAATGATAGAAGGATCTTTAATAATGAACTGATAAAATCATGAAATGATTTTTATATTCAAATTATCTCTCTAAAATGATTTAATCATTTTAATTCATGTTTCATTGAGTGTACTTCTCAAAATAGGTTGCACCACAAAAAATGATTCAAAAAAACACATGCTTATTTTTCACACATACTACATGTATATCACAGACTAGCTGATGGATCTACTGTGCATTTTCTTCACTCTAGGATCTACACTGATGAAGCAGAAATCATATGGAACACTGCTTATTTCCAAGGCAGAAGTTAAAAAAGAAAAGGAGGTGAAATTAGATTAGGTTCTGAAAGCTTCCCTCAGGAAATAAATGCATGCTTCTCATCCTCATTTCACAGCACAAAACAAGTTACTTCGAAGAAGTAGGCAAGTTCAATTTTACCAGTTTTCTGTGTGAGAATCCACCAAAAATTGTTAATAAACAGCACTAATGTTTGCCAGAGTTTATCCTTCTGATCATCAAATATTTGGTTTTCTATACCTTACATTTCAAAATACACACACCATGTCCCTATTTATGTATCTATCCTCTTGATGGATAGATATAGATATATAGATAGGTTATATATTATGTATTTCAAACATTATTTTTGGAAAATACTGGTTCCGTTAGCGTGTGTGGGGAGGGGATAGGATATGAAAAATAATTCAGTTTCCCTCCTTCACATAAGGTGTATGATTTCTATCCTTGACCAAAACATTAGTTTCTTAGGCATATGACAGAAATAAGAATAGTCAGATCATCAAATGTTAAATAAATATAAAATCAACTATTTGCTTTCTCCAGTTTATTTTTTATTATTTCCTTCTTGTTGTTTTTTATTCTAATTCCAGGTAGTCAACTTACAGTGCTATATTAACTATATTAACATACAGTGCTACATTAGCTTCAATATAGTGATTCGGTAATTCCATAAAGATCTACTATTTTTTTACATCAATTATAAAATTGCCTCTATCATAAACATGTCATGCTGGGTATAGTGTCCATAAAATCATGACTGCAAATAATCAAAATTTCTTTTTCACTGAATATGGCAGGCTCTTAGCCACTGTTCCTCATGGTACAAAAGTGACAACTATGAGGCATAACAGCAACATTTTCCCCATTGTTGTACAGCTAGAATTTCTTTAACAATAACTTTTATCAATTTCTTACAAAAGTAGTTTAGCAGGACATAGGCTTCTAGAGTGCACTTTTCTCACAGGCTTAACTGTAGAAAAGGCAACCATGTACTTTATAATTCCAATTAAGTATAAACAAAATGTTACCATTATATGCACCAGGAAACTGGGATAAAAAGCATGATCCAGGTAAGGAGTTCTATCACTTCCCTTCTGTACATTAACTGTCCTAAACAGCTACTATGGACCTTAAAGAAACTGAATGTTATTGAAACCTAGAACTTTGATCACTTTCAAATGCTTGATATATACTATTTGCTCTTCTATCATCCATTATTTTGATATAGATTACCAGGTTTCATCACTGAAGTGTTTGCTATCTAGTATTATGTTGTAATTAAATTACTTATCTCATTTTTGTTTTAAATTAATATATAATGGAGAAATAACATTGAAAACCATTAAGAATACTGCTAGCACTCATAAGTACATCACTGAATGCTTGATGAGTCTGGAACAATTCCAAGACCTTTCCCTTTATTAAGTAATTTAATTCACACACCATCTTTATGACTTTAGATATAACATTATTATCTTCATTTTACATACAAGAAAACTGCCTCAGAGTGATTAAGTAATTTATCTGGATGACACAGCTAATGAGCAACAAGAATGGACTTTGAATGCGAATAGCCAGGTTCAAAACTTATTCTTCACCATGGTGCACCATATAGTGGAGAGGGTGGAAAAGGTGAAGGTAGAGGATGGAGGAAAATATATTGACTATTTATCATTGTAAGTACTGCTTTATGGCCTATCCAGATAGGCACTTGATCATCATAAGCAACCTTATGAGGTAAATGACAGTGAGACTTGTTAAAAGACGAAGAAATTATGGTCATGAAATATGAATGTCTTCCTGAAGTTACACAACCAGTAAATTGACTAATATGGTTAAACACACACACACACACACTTGAGAAACTGTTCAATGTCGTGTCTTACTATTCATTAATATTTATTCCAAGAATTATATTTTAGATATTTATTATTGTTAATTAAAAAATCAATCATTATCGAATATACAAATTTATCTTTCATTAAGATAAAATACAAAATGCAATAAAGGATTCAAACTAACAACAAATATGATATGGTACATGTATGTGTGGGGTTTGTTTTGTTTCATTCAAGAATATTAACTGAGGGCAGCCTGGGTGGCTCAGCAGTTTAGCACCACCTTCTGCCCAGGGCTTGATCCTGGGGACCCAGGATTGAGTCCCACCTTGGGTTCCCTGCATGGAGCCTGCTTCTCCCTCTGCCTGTGTCTCTGCCTCTCTCTCTCTCTCTCTCTCTCAATCTGTGTCTCTCATGAATAAATAAATAAAATATTTAAAATAAAAAAATAATATTGAGCACCAACTATGCTCAAGTAACTTTTCTATATCAAAGTGGAAAAACTCTATCTCTCTCTCTCTCTCATTCTATTTTAAAACAACAATCAGCACTTACATAGTGTCTTATGTGTACCAGGTACTTTTCTAAACAGTTAATCATGTGAACTTGTAACAATCAAGAGTTAGGTACTATTTTCCCCAGTTAACAGAGCAGATACTGATGCACTTAGATTTTGAGATCTGTGTGCTGTCACATAGCCAGTAAGAAGCAAACTGGGTTATATATACTTTCAGTCCTATACCTGAAAGCACTTTCTAACTATGACACAATGGCACACATTGAACTAATATTCAATTATATCTAATATTTAAGAAACGAGACAGAGAATAAAGAAATGCATATGTAATATATCTGAGTATGATAAGTTCTAATAAGAAAACATAAAGGAGTTAAGAGATCAGAATGATGGGAAGAAGAAATAGGATTCTGAAAGTAAAAGATATATAAGCAAAAGCCTAGATAGAAAGCCAGATATGTATCTGCTTGAAGAAGATTCTTCCAGATAGAGGTAAATCAAGGACAGAGACCCTGACGGATCATCACATCCAGAGTACTTGAAAAATAGCAAACAGGCCCATATGACTGGAGCAGAGTGAGTAACCACAGCATGGTCAAAGACATGACCAAAGAGACAAGGGTGGTATGTAATAAGTAACCTTCTAGAATATGGGAGAGTAATTTGGATTTTCTTCTGAGTTGTATATGTACCTGTTGGAGGGTTATCATCAGAGCAGTGACATGATATAACTCAAGTTTTAAAAGAATCAATCTGGCTCCTGTAAGATAAACAGTCTCTCAGTAACAATTAAAATGATAGTGCAATAATAAATGATTTCAACTATAATAACAAATTCCAATTTCTATTGATACTTGGTGATACTGTGGAACATGTATGGGCTATAAATACAGCTGATCTGAAGTATAGTATATTTACTATTTTGCTACATACACAGTGGGTGGTTAGTGAAGACCCACGTAGACCAAGCTTTACATTAGAAGTGATAAGGATTTGAAATAGGATGGTAAAGTTCAGTGAGGAGATATATTGTGTATAGAATAAAAGGATTTGCTGGTTGAATGTAGTACATACAGGGAGAAATTCTAGAGCGTTAAAGCAGATTGATAAACTAAGTTTTCAGCTCATTAAAGAATTAGCTCCATGGATTCTCCACTGATGGAGATATGTTGATTATCTTGTAATCACTTGCTGAATGTTGGTGTCTTCAACCTCCCAAATGAATAATCATGAGCCAAGAACAGGGGCCTATCTGGAAAAAAAAAAAAAAAAAAGCACATTCCATCACACATGCATTATGTATTATAGTACTCCAGAGGTTAGTCCCTTCTTTTAGGATGGATGTGGTGTTGGATGACATGAGTATTGAGAAGAGATATAATCTGGCAGAAGGGATATGGTGTTATTGTGTACAGAAGTAAAGCTAAGCTGAAAATCCAGATTTTTTTCTCTTATATGACAGTAGATCCCCAAGAAGAAATAGCTTGAAAATTAAGTATTTTATTGAAATTGTACTTACATATTTAAATCATGACATATATGGACCATTAAAGTTAGAAGAATTCTATTATTAACAAAGTTAGTCTAAGAAGACATTATGTTCCCCTGAAACTAATACAGTATATGTTAACTAAACTTAATTTTAAAAAAAAATCTTTTAAAAAAGGAGACATTATAGGTATGGAATGCCAGAAATGCTGATTAAAAGTAAAAGCAAATCAGTACATTTCTGAATCTATTTTTTTATAGTTATAGAACATTGAATTTTTTTTTCCTTCCCATTTGAAATGAAGCAGATTTTATTTTAGCAATCAACAGCTCAGGGTTTGTGGTTGTTCTTGCTGTTTATGTTCTTCTTATAACATTGAGTTAAAAGGATTCCACACAAAATATCTCTTACGGCAAAAGTAGTTTCTCAGGAATTTTAGTGCGAAAGCTCTTTGAAATTTTCCTTTTGAGGAGAAGTAGCATATCTTCTGAATGTCTCAAGATTCTCTATTAAAGTCCTTATTAAATTAAATTCAGATTATGAATGTATCTTATTAAATGAAGGTAATGAGAAATAGATAATAAATACATATTCAATGGCACACAGACCAGTATTGACAAATGAAGGACTCAGTTATGTAGCCATTCAACAAATGTTTTGCTAAAATAAATTACAATTATATTACATTTTTATTTTTAAGAAATCAAATAACCAATAATTGAAAAGTCAGAAATGCCTAAATATGAAGTAATATTAAACTTTTATTTTGGAGGCAGTGAAAATGTGTAATAAGGAAATTTAAACTGCAATAAAAAAAAGACAAGTGATAATTAATACACACTTTTCACAAAATGATATTAAAATGATGAGTTTATAAGAAGGCAGAGGTACAGCATTCTTAAGAGTAAGATCAATTCTCAAATAAAATATCCAATTTGTTGAGGTAGTAGGCAGTTCACAATACATCTCTCTAAAAAGAGAACTAACTTCTCATAGGAAAATAAATGAGTGTGACATTCATAGGCTTCATATGGTGACAGACTGGTGGGCTCGGGTTACTTAGTTGAATCCCAGTAGATCAACAGGGATTGAAAATTATTTGATGACTGTCAGTTTAAAAATCCACTAATAAAATATAACATACTAATGTTACAGAGCCCAAAAAGTTTGCACATTTGAAACTCTTAAGTGGGTAGAGAATTCATCTTGGCCTTGCTTCCTAAATTCTCCAGAGGTATCTCTGCCTTCAGTTAAAGCCTGAAAAGCTGAGGATATAAAGCATTTAGAGGAGATAATTTCTACTTTAGGATATTGCCCTTTACTGTTAAGAGAAATCCTCTGGATGATCCGTCAGTGTGCTGGGACTGTTTATAACTGGAGGAAGTTTCTAAAGCCTCTCTCAATTTCTGCAGTAAAAAGGAAAATCATCCACTTGGACTCAGCATCTTGCTCATGCCTCTATTTTGACTCATGGCACATTATCTTCTGTTGGACTATTTACGTGTGATTATCCATCAAAATACAGAGAATGTCTGAAGAGGACAGAACATATTTTGGGGGGTTTGGTTTGATTTTCATGCTGGTGTTCCCAGGGTCTGTTACAGTGGAAGATGGGTATTCTCCAATGTATGTGAAAAAAAGAAAGAAAAACAAGAAGGAAGGAAATAAGGAAGGAGGGAGGAAGGGAAGAGAAAGGTGATGTTCTAGGGTTCTGCTCTTGTGAGATACTCTTATAGGAACTTGATCAATTGAACACACTTTTAAGGATACTATCACCTTTAAACAATGATTGGCCCCAAACCTTGGAGATCTTATCATGTAGCCATGCAAATACCACAGTTTTCACAGCAAATGGTAAAATGCAACGTAAGCATACATAAATCTAAGATCACTCACATTTATGTATGATTTGGGACCACATGGAACTTAGATTCTATCATTACACAAATTCTAACAAAAATATAAATTTTTTCACTGCTATAGTCTATGTTGTTAAGAAGCACAGACATGTAATGTGAGGATATTAAAAGGTTTAAATGATATCAACATTAGTTTCCACTTTCTGCGATCTTGTACCTTCAGACCTCTTGCCCTGAAGTCTTGAGATAAAAAAAAAAATGGAATGTTTATTTCTTAATATTGCCTTAAATTACTCCTTATTGGTTAAATACTAATGTTATGAGTTATAGTACAGGAAAGAAAGTTGTTACTAGAACATTTCGAGCACTAAAGGTCTATAAAAGGAACAATTAAAAAAAAGTATGTTGCATTTAAGTAATGTTAGGATCACAGCAACATGTTCAGTAATGATTTTGATAGTTCTTTATCAGGCTACCCAAAAGTAGCAGTATAATGTTAATCCGGACAAGCTACACGCCTAAAATATAATTTTTTTAATTTCTTTAAAAACAAGAATCAAAGAAAACATAAAAATACCAAAACAAAACTATGTCCCTGAAATATGTATGTAAGTGCAGGCTTTAATCCTTTTTTGTTTGAACTGTTAGATCATGAAAGAACTAAGAATTCCTCCATCATGAACTTCCTGATAACTTCTACACTCTGCTCATCAGATTTTGTCAAGAGTTTAGCTGGACTAAGCTATTGCTGCTTTGGCATCTGTTTTGTTTGACCAAGCAGCCTGCAGTGACCTCCACCTGACACGAGACCTCTGACAAGAACATGCCCAAGATAGCAGCCCTCAGAGTCACAAGTAAATGTACATTCCGATATGACTTTTTCAACAGCCCTTGGGACCAACAATCTCCCCTGTTTCCCGACAACTTTTCTTTATGTGCCCCTAGGATAAGACTTCCTTGGGGCTTACCAAAACCTCCTCTTTTGGTTTGGATTGACTAACTGAGCCTTAATGCAGGAACCCCTAGTGCTCCAATCACAAACCCTAATAAAGGCATGTGCCCCAGGTCCTGTCTATCTATATCTGTACCCCGTCTTCTCTCACCTCCCACTGGAGCTCTCTGAAGCCTGCTGGATACTTCCTCCAGAACCTGTGAATTATTAATAAACTTCTCTATCTTCATTTCTCTTGTGGTCTGTTGTAGAACCTTGGCTCACCATCTGGCACCCTGCGTTTCACTTAACATGTGTTCATTTGACAGATTCATAATAGGTTTATGAAAAGAAGATTGCCTTGATTCATCACAAGTTCAAACAGCAAAATCCCTGTTAAATTAAACCTAACTGAAATAAAATGGTAATGGAATATCATATTCCTTTGACCTATAATACCACATTATATTTTGTTGTACTCAGTTATATACATCTTGTCTAACCCATGTAGATTGTAACCACATTTGATAGAAACTACAGTATATTTATTACATAACTATTTTGTTTTGTTACAGAAACTGTGTTGTCCAATAAAGATTGTTAGAAATATATGGGTATGTGCTTATTACTTTAAGGTTCAAGTGTGTCCTAAAGATGTGCCCAATGATTTATATTTGATTTAAACTGTTTTTATTTTTACTTACTCCCCAAATATGGGTAATACACACAAACAGAAAGAAGAAAAAATTAACTTCAATACTTTTAATACAGTGTGAAAACTTTGTTAAACCTTCCTTCATTTTATGTTTTTAATATATTTAATATATTTAAATTTAATAAATTATATATATATATATTTAATATATTTAAATTTAATAAATTAAATTATATTTAAATGATGTGAACATTTTTATATTATTATTACGTTTGTAGATTTGAATTTGTTAGCAACATTCTATTTAATTCAAGGCAATGGGCCATAGACATTTCCTCATGGAAATCTCTACTAGAAGATGGTATTTGTTCAGGTGACTCCGGACATAATTTAATAGAATACACATAATAGTTTATACTTGTTTTGTAAATGTTATTCATGAATAGTTTTCTAGAGTATACTCATTTTCCTCTACTATATGTTGATGTGCAATGCTTTTATATCCATTGGTATCATTCATGGTATATCATGGATAAGTACCCAGTGCATATCACCTGGAGTATGAGTTGGATATAGGATGCCAGAAACTGATAATACAAAGATGGTCTCTGTGACCATACTTTCAAATTCTAAAGCTTCTTAACCTTTTCAGAAAGGAACCATAAGGACTGTCATAAAAAATGACTAAAATCTGACAGTTAGAAAAGTATTAATTATTTTTCCACATCAGTGGAATAATAATATTACTGATATACTGCCACTATCTAAAATACAGCATTCATTTACAGAAAACCAATCATGTGGTGGACAAGGTGCTATATTTTTCACATTTACACTAACATAAAAACTCTACTCCTGAAAGATAGATATTTAGTGCACTTTGATTTGATATTTACCCTACCTGGAAAAGCAAAAATCTGAGTAGTTAAGTAACATGTTAAGATGATAAATCATTAATAATTTGCAAAACTCAAATGCAGACACAAATGCCTGACTTCTATGCATAAACTACTGCATCACATTGCCTCCCATGGCATTATCTATTTGTTAAATATAGCAAGTCCAATTTGCTGAGGGAAATCTAAGTCAGGGCAGATGATACTAAAATATATTAAGACCAAAGTACACTGATTTTTTTGAAATTAGAATTGCATGCTGTATTATGGAATTCCCAAGTATATCCAAAAAAAGGAGTGGGCATTGAGGCTCCTCTAGGCTCATAAAAATGATTATATTAATTACCGCTTTGGGGGAGGAATTGCTCATCTCAATTTTATAATTTTTAATGATATAAACATTTTGAACAAATTTGTTGCTTAATTTATTATTAAAAATACTTCAAAGATATTTTTAATTTCTGGGTTTGAATATGCTATCTTATGTCTGTATATAAAAAATAGAAAAAATGTTTTGGAACTTTTTTTATATCAAATGAAAGGGAGGTAGATATCCTTAAAAAATAGCCCCTTTAATAAAACAGATGAAGATAGGGGAAAGAAAAAATAAAAAAAAAAAGAGGGGGGCAAACCATAAATGAGACTCTTAACTGTAGAGAACAAACTGAGGATTGCTGGAGAGGAGATTGATGAGGGATGGGCAAAATGGGTGATGGATATTAAGGAAGGCACTTGTAATGAGCTCTGGGTGTTATATGTAAGTGATGAATCACAAATTCTACTCCTGAAACTAATATTACACTATGTGTTAACTAAATAAATTTAAATAAAAGCTTGAAATGTTGAAAAAAAAAAAAAAGAAAAGAAGATGGTGATGGAAGATGCAAGAAAAAAGGAAATAGCATCTCTGTTCTGAAACACATTGTTTGTATCAGAAGTTGGATGCCTTGTCCCAATTATGAAATTAAAGAGAACGTGAGAATTTGAACTAATGGAAGCTATTAGTATGTGTCAAGTGGTAGTGTATAGTAGTTAAGAGCAAAGACCAGGACATATATTGATCAGTTCAAAGCTTGATTCTAATATACAATAAGTCCTTCATTTTAAGTCTCTGTGCCACTGTTCTTCCTTTATAAATGAATGAGTAATAATACTCTAATCTTTTTTTTTTACAGAAAATGATAATAAAGTGCAGAGATACTGGATTACATCTAAAGAGAAACTAAAAGCAAGCAGATTCATATTAAAATTCTTTCTATGTGAATTCAAAGCTCATAAGCTTCAATTATATCATGCTCACAATGAGAAATAGGAGGAAGAGGACGGAAGTAGAAGGAAGGAGAAAGTGGACAGGGATGGGAGAAAAAGGTGAATGATAGAGAAGGAGAAGGGGAAGAAGAAAAAAAAAGAGGAGAAGGAGGGGGAAGGAGAGGAATGGAAGAAAAATGAGATACTGTCATTGTATACACATGAAATACTGAAAACTTCCATGAGGATATTTTAAGGCAGATGCCATTCTCATTTTACAAATGAACAAATTGAGGCATATATATGCTTAGTTGCATGCCACCCAAGGTAAAATATTAAAAGTGACAATATTAGAAATTAAGAATTCTCAAAATTTTTAACTCAAGTATTAAAAGCACATTTTTAATTCAGTCTGACTAGCTTATAATTCTCTCTCCTATTTTAAAAACTGATATTTTACCATTAGAAGGATTGGAGAATTACTGAGTGGTTTCTTTTATTTATAAGTAGCCTTTTTTTTTTTTTAACACACAGTGTTTGATTAGTTTCAGGTATACAATATAGTGATTCAACAATTCCATGCATCACCCAGTGCTCATCACAAGTGCATTCCTCTAAGTAGTCTTTAAAATGCTTTTTAGAGTTTTGACATAGAGCAAATAAAATAATAGGAGAGAGAGGGCTCTTAAGGTCAAGTTCCTTGGAGAAAAGATTAAAGAAAAAAGAATGGGAAGATATTGGAAACATTTATCAATCCTAGCTTTTCGAGTTCTTGCTGTGCTCTTGAATCATCAATATATCACTAGATAAGCTTCTGACATTTTACAAAATAGAAGTGAGACAAAGATAGTGAGCAACTGAAAATAACTCATTGTTAAAGTTTTAAAAATTGCTTTCCATACATGTTTTATGTTCCAATCAAAACAAGAATGATATTTACATTTTAAATCAGCTCTTCATCTTATCACCCTTGATTAGTCATATTATTTTAATCACATATGGGATATAGCTAAATTAGTTAAATAAATACCCCCCTCTGCATTGTCTGTCTTACGAAAAATTTTTCACTTTTTATAATCAGAACATGACTGTCAGTAAATTATACACTAATACAGAGTTAAATCCTACACATCTCGGCTGGGAGCAACCTAGGAAGAATTCCGGCATTTAGTGAAACCATTTGATCAAATGTCTTGTTCTGTGAATATATTTCTATTTATTTCAATAATAATGTGATTTAGAGAATAGTAAAAAGTACTTTCAAATCCTCCTCCTTCATCTCAAAACTATCACTGCTAACCATGAGTGCATTGTTAAATCCCACATTTCTTGAACAGGTATCATTTATTCAGTACATATTGGTGGAACACTTTTTTTGGTGGTGTTGCTGTTGTTAAACATTTTCATTGTGTCAACTACTGTTCTGGAGGTTGGAGAGATAGGAATGAAAAAAAAAAAAAAAAACGCTAGAACCCAGATTGAAGCTGGCACACCAGGGATAGGCCAAATTATAAACAAAAGGTAAAAGGGAAAATAAACAGTAAGTTAGATGGTAATTAGTAGTAGTAAAGCAATAGAACAGGAAAGGGTAACAGAGAATATTGGTCGATTTTACAGTCTTAAAAAAGTAGTTAGCAAAAGCCCCCAAAGAAAAAGTGACAATTAAGCAGAACTAAAGAAGACACCGAATAACTTTATGTAGGAAATGATATCCTCTGACACGGTTTAGCAGGCTAGTCCTGGTGGCTGCATAAGGAATATACTGAGGATGCTAAGAACAGAAGTAGAGGAAAGATTTAAGAGTGCTAAGCAGTAGAGGTGGTGAAAATATGTCAGTTTGGATATATTTGAAAATATCACTGAGAAGATGGATTGTATGTGCGGTGTGAGATTAAGATATGAGTTACGATGCCTCTAAGTGTTTGGCTTGAGGTATTTGAAGGATGTAGTTGCCACTTATTGACTTGGGAAACTCTGTGATAAAATTTGAGGGTAAGACCAAGTGCTCAGTTTTAGATATAGTAGGCTTGAGATGCCTAGTAAACATCAAGATAGATGGATAGGTAGTATAGAAATAGATACATAGATAGACACATAGGTAAGTAAATACATAGATGTTTACATATTTAGACAAGTGCATTTGCAGCTCAGGAGAAAAGGAGAAGCTGTAGTTACATATTTATAAGTCATCAATAGATAATATTTAAAGCTATCAATAGATAATATTTAAAGCTATCAGACTCAATAAGGTGAATGAATAAAAATGGGGAGAAGTTCTGATAACTGAGTTAGTGACAGTCCACACCCAGTTAAGTCAGACGATGAAGCAGCAGCAAAAGGAAAGGGAGAAGCAATGAAGTAAGTTTTTAAAATACGCATCTATTGTTCCGAAACTCACATAACAAAAAGTGTTTTAAAGAGGAGGGCATGCTTATCAGTGGCAAATGTTGCTGATACACTAAAGTATTGACCTTTGGGTTCAGCAAGGAAATCTAACATTGCCTCACTGGTGATCTTGGCCAGTTCAAACTCTTGACAGTTTACAAAGGAAAATGCCTGAATGGAGTAGGTTTAGGATAGAATGAGAAGAGAGAAATGTGGATAGGGAATATGAACAGGATGAAAGTTATTAGAGAAATGGGACAGAAGCTGAAGGTAGTGAAGGCAAGAGGTTTGGGTTTGTTTCTTTGTGGTGTGTGTGTGTGTGTGTGTGTGTGTGTGTGTGTGTGTAATACTAAATAAAAGAACATGATTCAGTATATCTTCTTTAACCCCAGGAATTCTATGAATGTTTCTGTTTCATGACTATCTTCAGTAGATATCTTGTCCATTTGAAATTTAAGTTATAGGATCTGGATGCAAACTAAATCTCTACTATTACTAAAATACTTACATTCCACTCAAGGTATTTGAGTATTTATATATGACCAAAGCATTATGAGAATCATGTCAATGGACAATTATCAAGAAATAAAATTTAAACTCTGTGCCGGTATTACAAAACTCCTCACTTAATTTTCTCTTGAATATTTATGCACATTAATTTTATTACTCCAAATGATTATTAAAACTAAAAATATATACCTTGTCCCTGTTGTGTTCAAGGCACTATGCTAAGCAGGTTACACATAGTGTTCCTACTTTTCACTCTAAGCTTACAAAATAGATTTTATTAACCTATTTTCTAAATAAAGGTCCTGTCGATCAGCAATTCATTCACTTGCCTGAGCCTTGATAAATATGATTGATGCAGCTGGGATTTGGTCCAGATATACTTAGTTCCAAAGTACATGACCTTTAACTTTTACTGCTTCATAACACAATACTAACTGAAAGACAGGGACTAAGTCATAAGCAACACTTATTTAGTATACTGAGTAGAACCAAGTACAATGAAAGACATTTCACATGACCTTACTGTCAATATAGCTGTTACTTTGTCTAAGAAAACCAGTATCTCAAACAACAAACAAAATCAATCTTTCTCATGTTTACAAATTCGAACTTGTAGGAGTCATGGAGCAAAAAAATGTAAATTAATTCAGTTTTTTTTTTCTTTTAAATGTCTTTCATTGTTGAGATAATTAATCAAATGACAAAACTAAAATGAGGCAAAGCAAAATCCATTTCTGACAAGTCAAACACCTCTATGTTGCAAGTTGTACATCATATGGTGTTCATTGTGCAATAAAGGCCAGTGTGGAATCCAGAAGTAATCCCCTACTTGGCCTAGCAGAGTTTTCCCAAAGGTTTGCCACTGGGAATCCAATTACCAGGATTCTTTTTTTTTTTTTTTTTTTTTAAACCAGGACTATTCAAATGTAAGCAAAATTTCTAAATCAAAATTCCTAAGCCAAATCCTTATCTCTAAAGAATGCTGGCTTTCTGCATGCTTAATTTTTTTTTTTTTTTTTTTGCAATTTAAGTAGTAACTGGAAATGTAAACCTCCATGTTTTACTTTCAAGGATAATTTCAATATAAAAATTTGAATGTAGGAGGAAAATAATTAGCAGCCCATTAGCAATTTCTCGTTACTTTAATTTGTATCTCGCATCAAATCAGAAAGGATGCAAAAACCAGTCGCAGTCTAGAATCTTGGTGTATGGAAATCCTTGATCAGCTTAATATCCACTCCATTCAGTACCTTATTTCCTTTAATTTAATTGTATTTTTCTTATAAGTTTTGAATTTTTAAGAGTGAGATAATGCAAATGTCAGCAAATTCTGGATGATTTTTTTTGTCTTATTCCTGTATGATATTTAAAAAATACAAAAACTCTATTAAGATATGAAATAGAAGTAAGTTATAACATGCATGAAATTAATAAGTTAAAATTCTATTATTAGTAATATATATTTCTCATTTATATATGACTAGTGGAAACAGAAAAAGAATGATTTAGAATTGCATAGAAATAGTTCTAAATCTCTTGCATTCCACTTATGACCTGTGTGAACTTGTAAAAGTTCTTTATCTTTTATTTCTATCTGTAAATAATAGTTAATATTACTCAACTAATAGGTTGGTACAGTGTTAGAATTATTAAGTAAGAAATTATGTATCATCTACAATTAGAAGCAGTAAACATTTTGTCTCTGTCCCTTTTATCTGGAAACATAGCTAAAGTATAGTTAAAGGAAAGCAGTGGTTGAATTTTATTTTAAGAACAATAGCAAAAACTTTTTTATAATGTCTTTGTAGCAAAATAAGTGAAAATACATCATCTTTAAAATATCAATCTTTCTCAAAAAATTAAATTACTAGTGACTGTTCAAACTTAAAAACTGAAAATGTTTGAAATACTGTATTCACATATGTATATCCACAATGTGTTATTTATTTATTTATTTATTTATTTATTTATTTATTTATTTATTTATTTATTTATTTTCTAACCCAGGAAGTGCCTATCATGCCTGAGAGAAACGTCTGTGATATGAAAATAAAAGTGTAATGTATTAAGCAAGACTTTTCTTTAGGAACTTAAATACTGTAAATTTGAAATAAGTAAAGTTTTTGTAAAGAGTGAAATGTTCCTTTTTCAGATAATTAACTCTAAATAACCTTTAAATGATTAGACTTTACCATATATGCTAAATAGCATTTACTTCAGTAAATTTAATGCCTTTTGCTTGCTATTTTCTAGGAACACTATAAAACTATGTTAATTTGAATAAGTAATGAAGTGCATGGAGAGAAAAACCTAGAGAAATTTTGTGATGTAGGCTTAAGAAGTTGAGCAAAGGAAATTTTACCCCTGGACAATGGTGACTGTTAGCAAGAAAAACAGAACCTAATAATTATTAGCTACCATTTAAACTATGAAAGATGCAGTATCTTCCACTGAAATCATATACATACTATCTATCCTACCATTCATAAACCTAACATTAAAAGCATGGAATATATTTTGATACAGACTTGTCATCATTAAATCGAACAGTAAAAAATCTTTGGGACAGATAAGAAAAATTTAATGAGCAAATAGAACTTACCTTATCCACAATGCATATCTGCTTTCTGGTGTGAGCATCAAGTATTTCAATCTCAAAGTGCACAGTTTTTGAATGTTTAACTACTGGAATTGCTTTCAGAGGGCCCGCTGAGAGCACAAGTTGAGACAAACACTGAAAGTTTCTCAAGTCATTCTTCAACATGGACCGTGCAGACCCTCGAGAAAATACTTCTCTCCTGCGATCCGAAGCCAGGGACTTGTGCCTCCTGAACATGGTGTGAACCAGCAAGAGAATCTGTCATGTCAACAGAAGACACTTGCAAGAGCATTGCCTCTGCACCAGTTTAAATACTGCTGGTGAAACCGGGAAAGGTCAAGTGCCATGCCATTCCAAGAGTTCAGTTTTATTTAGCAGGCTTGAAAACAATGACTGATCTATTTCTATATATAACACGCTATTGTAAATTGTGGCAGCGTAGAGGATTACTTTACCAGCCTTCCGATTATTTCTTGCTTTCTCCTTTTATCTCTGCTTCTTAATATGGCCACAAGTATACAAGTATCTGAAATTCCAAAGCAAAAAAAAAAAAAAAAAAAAAAGAGAGAGAGAAAAGGTAGAAAGAATTTTTATTATCTCTGAATTCTGTATACACTAATCTCCAAACACACATATTATTCACAGGTTCCCATTTAAATGTGTTTAAAATCAGTTTAGGGCTATCCTAGAGATAAATTTAAAAACACCTAGGGCATTATTACATGAGAAAATTTTTATAAATGCTGTCAAGATAAAGACTTGTGCATGTTTCAAATATAGATATAAATCAATGTAAATATTATTAAATAATATATAATAAATGTAAATAAATATAAATATTAAACATGGTACATATTATAATCCAATACAAATATTGTATACTATATATACAAATGTGCTATATATATGATACAAATGGATGAATTCTTCACTTTGTACAGGGAATAGAAAGATGGCAAATCATCTATGAGATTAGAATATGTAGAAAGCAATTTTATAACTGGAGGAAAAAGAAGCAAATCTCCTTTCAACATTTCTGTATATCATAAACTGCTGGAAAACCTTTGAATTTATTTAGAAAGTCAGTGCTAAACACCACATTTACCACAACACTAAACTATGGCAGATTGAAATAATATCAAGAAGAACGAAAATGTTAACCTGAGGAAGGAGGTTTGTGGAAAAGAATCCCAAGTACTCGAATAACTGGTATATCTGGTAAAGAAACAACTGAAAAATATCCAAAACATATTGTCACTGATATAAAGGGATATCACAGGAAAATATTCTGAGACGTTGGTTTTAATGATGACATGAAAAGGAAAATGATTAAAATTATAGAGGCATGTGGGACACCTGAGTGGCTCAGTCCATTAAGCGACAGACTCTTGAGTGCGTGGCTCAGGTCTTGATCACAGGATCATGAGTTCAAACCCCACTGGGTGTGGAGCTCCCTGAAAATAATAATAATAATCATAAAGAGATGAATCTATGTATCTCTATGAGGCTAAATTTATTTTTATAATAAAATAATGTATTGGTTTTTAATTTTGACCAAACATTATGCAAAAGAGATCCACTTACACATTGTTCAGTTATCATTTTCGTACTCTAGACAACCATTGTACTTAATATTTAATATTTTGAAAATATAGAAGACAAGGATATATATGTCTGTGTGTGCATTTGCATGTGCATATATTTATAAACACACACACACACACGTGTTGTGCAATTTCATCACCTTAGTTGTACAGGACTCCAAACTTGGAATCATCATAACTTCTCCCTTTCTCCCACACTTCAGTTCTAATCCATCACAAATCAAGAACACAATCTTGTCACCATCCTATGCTACCTTCAAAGCATCAATCTGAACTGTATTGCTTTTCTAAACTAGTCTCCCTGTGCCAACACTGGCCAATCTGGTATTTTAATACCTCAGCTAGAGTGATCAGAGTCTATGCTAAAGTGAATAATCTAATAATCTGCTCAGCACACTGCAGAGGCTTCCCATTTTATGGAATAAAAAAGCTAAAGTTCTTTGCAAAGGTCTGCAAAGTCTGTATAATCAGCACCTTGTTATATCTCTGATCTCATTCCTTAAACTCTCTAGAGTGAATATATATATATAACTTACATATTATATTATTTATATATAATTTATATATTATATGGAGTGAATATATATATTTATTATTATAAATAAATAATCAGTAAATGTATCTTGAAGGTGTAGGCAGAATGGTGTGATGCTAATAGAATGCTCAGGTAAACTGTTGTCTTACACTAAAATGACATATAACGCTATATGTCTCTTCAAATATAGTTTCTGTTTTAAAAAAGGAATAGTCTCAGGCAGCCCAGGTGGCTCAGTGGTTTAGCGCTGCCTTCAGCCCAGGATGTGATCCTGGAGACCCCAGATCGAGTCCCATGTCTGGCTCACTCTGCCTGTGTCTCTGCCTCTCTCTTTCTGTGTGTCTCTCATGAGTAAATAAATAAAATCTTAAAAAAAAAAAAAAAGGAATAGTTTAAAGGGCACAGGAGCCAAACTGAAAGAGCTCCCATTGCCAAAGCTGGAATATTTTAAATACGAAAATAAATACTGATAGAAATGGATTCTAACTCGAAGAACAATATAAATATCCATGAGTCCATACTGTTAAGAATAAATGATTTTATAAATAATAAATAAATGGGATAAGGAATGAATTTTCTTTACACAGGAATTCCAAATAGTATATAAGTATACTCTCTTCCTGAGTGTGGTTTTCACATAATGACACCCTTACAAAAAATAATGAATGGAAAGGAAGATGGACAATTTATGGAGGACTAAACTGGCAGGAAGACAGCATTTAAACCAAGAGGCCAAGTTGAATATCACCCTGAAAACTCATGTTGCTATTTTGTACCCACTGTATCATGAAATGAAGACACTTTACCTCTGCGGTATTTTTCCAAAATTCACTTCTTCAGTCTAACCATGAGAAAATATAAATTGAGAGACATATTTAATACTCTTCAAAACTGTCAAAATTTGAAAATAAGGAAAAACTAAGAAACTGTGACAGATGAAAAGAGATTATATGATAACATGACTAGAAAAGGCAATGGTGTCTAGATTGTTTCCTGGAATAGAAAAAGGAGTAGGGGAAAAAACAGTGATAAGAGAAAAATATTTGTAGTTCAATTAATAGTATTGTGCCAGTGCTAATTTCTGAATTTTGATAAACATACCATGGTTATACATGATGTTAAAATTGGGAGAAGCCAGGTAAAAAGTATACCAAAAAACCCCTCTGGATCTCCTTTTCGTTGTTTTTGTAGAACTCTTCCAAAATGCAAAGCATAAAATAAACACACACTCATACCAACACATAAAATAAGGAATGGAGAAAGAAGAAAAATGGATATGAAAGACAGTTTAAAGAGGAAAGAAACTCAGGTTTTCATCTGTGCCAATCACTCAAGTTAAAAATTGGGAAGAGAATAAAAATCGCCTAAGACATTATATTATTCCATACTGCATTTTGTATTTTTGAAGTAGTCTTAAAAAATAAAATGTTTGGGGATCCCTGGGTGGCTCAGTGGTTTAGCACCTGCCTTTGGCCCAGGGCGCGATCCTGGAGTCCCGGGATCGAGTCCCGCGTCGGGCTCCGGCATGGAGCCTGCTTCTCCCTCCTCTTGTGTCTCTGCCTCTCTCTCTCTATCATAAATAAATAAATAAATAAATAAATAAATAAATAAATAAATAAATAAAATGTTTTATATTTGCCAAGGTGCCTTTAAAAATATATTTTATTTATTTATTCATGAGAGACACAGAGAGGGAGGCAGAGACATAGGCAGAGGGAGAAGCAGGGTCCCTATGGGGTGCCTGGTGCAAAACTTGATCCCAGTAGCCTAGGATCATAGCCTGAGCCAAAGGCAGGCACTCAATGATTGAACCATCCAGGTGTCCCTGCTAAGGTGTTCTTATAAGATTATTGCTAAATGGATCGTAATGAAAATAACACCCTTAATTAATATTTGTTTAATAGTAGACCTGGGATATGCCTTGGTAAAATAGATTGCAATTCAAAATATATTTTAAATACAAAAGTTTACAAAAAGATGGAATGTCAAATAGGAATCTTGTTCCTAATTGCGTTTATTTATAATAAAGTGTGAAGGAGGGTGGTTAAGATATTATTCTTTTTTTAAGATTTTTTATTTATTGATTTGAGAAAGAGAGAGAGTAAGCACAAGGCAGTGGAGATGATCAAAGGAAGAAGGAGAAACAGATTCCTAGCTGAGCAGGAATCCTGATGCAGGGCTGGATCCCAGGACCCTGGATCATCACCTGAGCCTAAGGCAGACACTTAACCAACTGAGCCACCCAGGCACCCCAAGATATTATTGTTCTTTACTCTCAAAATTTTCATTTATTTTTGACAGAAGTTATCCATTTCAGTTCATTTTCCATTTCTTCTGAGGTTATTTTAAATAATTAACAGATTTATTTTTAAAAGCAATTCTAGTTTACAGAAAAAAAAAATACATGATTGAATATACAGCATTCCCTTATACTCCCTTCCTCCCTATGATCCAAACCTTCAATTAATATCTTGCGTTAATGTGGAATTTTTGTTAAAACTGAACTAATATTGACAGATATTTATTAATTAAAGTTCATAGTTTGTTTTAGACTTTAGTCTTTGTGTTTTACAGTTCTTTGAGTTTTGACAAATGTATAAAGTCATGTACCCATCTTGATGGTATCACACAGAATAGTTTCACTGACCTGAAAATGTCCTGTGTTACAACTTCCCCACTGTTCCCCTAATCCAAACTCCTGGCAATGAATGATCTTTTTTCTGTCTTCAAAGTTTCACTTTTTCTACTGTATTATTAGTTGAAATCATATAATATATAGTACTTTCAGAGGGTGCCTTTCATTTAGCAGTATGCTTTTAAGTTTCCTCCATGCTTTTTCATAATTTGAGATTTCTCTCTCTGTCATGCATATTGTGTGTGTAAATAATACCTTAGTGTAAGGATATACCACAGTTTGTATATTCATTCATTCATCGAAGAGTATCTTGGTTGCTATTATAAACATTCATGTTCAGGTTTTTGTGTGAATATAGTTTTCAAATTATTGGGGTAAATAACTAGGAGTGTGATTGCTGGATTGGATGGTAAGCCTATTTAAGAAACTATCAGACTGTCTTCTTTTTTTTAAGATTTTATTTATTTACTCATAGACACAGAGAGAGGCAGAGACACAGGCAGAGGGAGAAGTAGGCTCATGCAGGGAACCCAATGTGGGACTCGATCCCAGGTCTCCAGGATCACACCCCAGGCTGCAGGCAGCGCCAAACTGCTGCACCACCTGGGCTGCCCCAGACTGTCTTCCAAAGTGGTTGTACCATTTTGCATTCCCCCCAGCAATAAATGGGAGTTCCTCTTGCTCCGCATCCCTATCAGAATTTGGTGTTCTCAGTGTTCTGGATTTGTGGCCATCCTGCTAGGTGTGACATGGTATCTCATTGGTTTAAGATGCAATTCTCTAGTGGAAAATGATGTGAAACATTTTTAGGAGCATCTTTTCTTATGCTTATTTGCATGTCTTCCCAGATGAGGTATCTATTCATCTTTTGTCCATTTTGTATTTTTTTCTTATTGTTGAGTTTTAAGAGTTCTTTGTAGAATTTAGATAGAATTCCATTAGCAGATATGTTTTTCCAAATATCTTTTTCCAGTATGTGGCTTGTCTTCTCGTTCTCTTAATATTATCTTTTGCAGAGCAAAAGATTTTAGTTTCAGTGAAGCCCAATTTATCTTTTTTTGTTGCTGTTCATGGATCATGCTTCTGGTATTATTGAAAAAGGCATCACCAAATCAAAGATAATCTAGATTTTCTCCCATATTATCCCAGAAATAGTATAGTTTTGCACTTTACAATTAGGTCTATGATTTATTTTGTGTTAATTTATGTGAAAAGAAATTTCCTTTGACAGTAAACTTAATTTATTTTAACTGTTAACTTCTTATTCAATTTTTTTACAATTTTAGCTAACATACAGTATAATACTGGTTTCAAGAGTAGAATTTAGTGATTCATCACTTACGCGAAATACCCAGTGCTCATCACAAGTAACCTGCTTAATACCCATCACCCATGTATCCCATCTCCCTCTCACCTCCCTCCATCAACCATCAGTTTGTTCTGTAGTTAAGAGTCTCTTACAGTTTGCTTCCCTTTTTCTTCCCCTTCCCCTATGTTCATCTGTTTTGTTTCTTAAATCCTACATATGAGTGAAAGCATATGCTATTTGTCTTTCTCTGACTTCTGTCACTTAGCATAATTATGTGAAAGATTTAAAGTCTGTGTATAGATTCATTTTATTTTTGCTTAGCCGTGAGTGCATAGTTGTACTAGTAGCAAATGCTGGATAGACTACTTCTTCTCCATTGAATTGCCTATGATTGGTAGGTTATTGTGTAGATCTATTTGTATTGTGTAGATCTATTTGTATTGTGTAGATCTATTTCTGAGTTCTCTATTCTGTCCCACTGATCTATCTATTCTTTTGCCAACATCACATTTGTCTTTTATTCGCGTAGTTTTATAATAAGTCTTGATATTGAGTAGTGTCAGTCATCCAAGTTTCTTCTTCAGTATTGTGAGAGCTTTTCTGTGTCTTGGTTCAGTTTTTATCATGAATACTCCATTTGTTTCCAAAATTGCATTGTATATTTTCTAAATCACACTCTGTCAAATTTGAATATTTGCATGTTAACAATGAATTTTTCTCATAAGGTCATAGGATTGGATATTTGCAAAACTAATATACCTTTGCTCTGAATCACTGATAAAAATGCAAAAAAGGAAGGGATCTTATGCCCATCAGTGGATAAATAATTGTTGGCCCTTCCTCTAGAGAGTAGTTCAATTCTCTATATTTAACATTTGTTGTCAATAGACTAGTCAAACAATGGAAATTATAGTCATCTATACATATTTGTGACATTTTTTTGAAGATTTTATTTATTTCTTCATGAGAGACACAGAGAGAGAGGCAGAGACATAGGCAGAAAGAGAGGCAGGTTTTTTGGGGTGCCCGATGAGGGACTCAATCCCAGGACTATAGGTGAAGGCAGACAGTTAACCACTCAGGTGTCCCAGATTTGTGACATTTACCAAGAACAGTGTCACCCGCCTAAGATTCATGAAGCAGGGATCAGATGTGGTTTTGTCCATCACTCTACCGATAAGGCATAGTATAATTCATGGCATATAGTAAGTACTTGACGTTTGTTGAATAAGCAAATCATCATATAATTGAATTTTTCCCTCTAAACTGGGATATTAATGACTAATATCACAATAAAGTAAGTAGTGACTGGAGTTTATGAACATCTTTGTTGGTAGGAAGGCCTTCATGATAAACTATGCTTTTATTCAGTGCTGTATGTCATTTGAGTAACTTCTGGAAGACACTAAATCTGAGATTAGGTGGGTAAAAAAGAAAAATATAAGAAGCAAAAGACAAACCACTTGTCCTGGATTTTTTTTTTTTTTGTCAAAGCTTATGGGAAAATCTTATATATTAGTTACAAAGAATTGGAGTTTAAGAAGTTAACATGAGCAGAATATCAAAATATACATCAAGATATGCTATTCTTGGACCTAGGCAAATACATAAGCAAGCAACATGTGTCTAGAAAATAACATTGTTTAGTGGAAATAGTATGAGTTCAAGACGTTACTTGTAATTAATTAGCTGTGAGATCTCAACCTTTCCATCATCTTCACACTTTGATCATATTATAAATTTCATGAAATTTTTATAAAACTGAATAGGACAATGTATATGGAGTACATAGAGAAGTTTCTGAAAATTAGAAGCCATTCAACATGTACTTACAAGAGTCTCAAACTCTACTGACTGAGCCAGCCAGGCACTCCCAATTTATACTTGTAACTTTCTCATTGTTGGTCTCCAAAGTCAGATTTATGTCTCTCCAAATCAGATCTATGCCTTCCTTCACTCCATCACCCTACACAAGCATTCAAATTATTTCTGTTCTCTACCTTTCTAAACCTGAATAGTTATAATACTAGTTTACAGGAAAGTGAAACTTATTCATAATAACCACAGTTACAAGTAGTGTTCTAACTTAGTTCTGTTGACTCCCCAAAATATCCACAAGTGAATTATCCTCTTCCCCTGTGAAGTTTATATGGTCCTTTTTTTTTCTCCATTTTTCCCAATGTTAGTGATACCAATGAACTATGAAATGGGCTCTGAATCAGCAGGCTAAAGCAGATAGGAAGGACCTTAGTAATATAAAAAATAAATTATTTTCTGAGTCCTCAGAGGATATGAATTTTCCCAAAATAATATTTTATATCCTAATCTATTATACAAGCTTCTGAAAGTCCTGAAACTATTAAGTGATTAAAATCACTGATGTTAACATTTCAACTAATACGTAATAGTTGAAAAACATATACATAGTAACTGAAAAACTATTATGGTCACATAAAATAAATCACTCTTAATAGAAGTAAAGAGAAGAGAAAACAGATGTTCTTATTATGAAGAAGTTTCCATTTTACATTTTTGATTAACAGATTAGGATAATTGATCTGAACCAATTATCAATTAAAAAAATAATGGCAAATGCATCAGTTCAAATTACAGATAAATCATAGTTTCTCTATTCAAAAGACAGTGTAGCTGAAACCTAGAGGAAAGAGCTCAGGTATTAAAGAAAGAAATACAGATTCTTAGACTATTCTAATTCTGCCACCATGTGCTGTGTGATATTGGATAAACTAGGTAACCTCTCTGAATAGCAGTTATAACATTCATGAAATGAGTACAGTCTCAACATGATCTCAAATGACCCCTGTAACTGCGATTTCCAAGTAATATTTTATTTATTTATTCATCTCTTTTAAAGCTTTTTATTTAAATTCCAATATATAAGTGATGAATCACTAAATTTTACACTTGAAACTAATACTACATTGTATCCAAGTATTTAAAAGTTTGTTTCCTCTTTAAAATCAGCCATAACACAATAATAATAATAATAATAATAATAATAAAATAAAATAAATCAACCATAACAAAGAAGGAGAAATAAAATCTGCATAATAGTCCTTCATTCACAAGGACATTGGAATTTAAGTAATGTTTGTAAAAATGTACTCTAAAATCTGTGACATTATTATTAATAAATCAGACTGGATTTTAAATATCTGTTCTTCACCAAGACTACAATGAATTTAATGGTTTATTGAAAGGCATACCCATTGGACTGAGATTTAATCTTTTTTTAAAGAAAATTGAGTAAAATATAATCTCATTTTATGTGTCTAACCAAGTTGTTGTTTTTTTTTTTTTAATTAAAATTTCCATGGAAGTGGAAAAGGAAAAGGAAAGGACAGAACTTAAATCACAGTTTCAAGCTGACCATGAATTTCTGTTTCTCTTGATTGTGTTTGTTCTTTTCATTTTGATTTGAATATTTACTAAAATGTTTCCTTTGAATCATTTTTACGGATTATAAACTCATCACAAACAATCTCAGTCTCTAATTCAGTGCCTGCTTCATTTCCCTTAATTGCATACTACGCTTTTATGAGGGCAGTTGGCTATGCCCTCTCTTGCGTTCTTTGAATCATTCCTGGAGAATTTCCAGATCATTCAGGCCGCCCTTCCCCAGAGCCTGTCTTAAGATTGCAGTTGTTCGCTGATGTGTGTTGGCACAAACTAACCTTTATTTTGGGAGCTTAGGCCAAGCCTATTTCTCATCCTTCTTTCAGGGATTTGTTGTCAGGATTGGTGTGGACTATAGAGCTTCCTTAACAAAGTTCAAAAAAGAGCCTGAAAAAAAAAAAAAAAAAAGAAACAAACAAACAAAATTGAACACTTCTTATGCAGGTGTCCCCCCCGCCATTTTGGTAAGTTTGGGGAAATCACGGTCAAACAAAAATTTAAGGTTTAGTCTGAGAATCAAGAACTCAGTTTCTTGATTTTTTATTACATGTACCTGACTTTTTCATTCCGGTGAGAGGATCGAAGCAGGTGAATTGCTTTGGTTTCATAGATCTTCAAGGAAACTTAAGATACGTCAGAGAACTAATAATGAAGCAGTAAAAATGGAAGGAGGGTATTATTCATCCTCATAATTTAAAATTCAGTGATATTTTTATTCAGGTGTTTTCAATGCACATTTAAATAAATGTAAGTAATATGACCTGAGGTATTTGAAGTGCATTTTCAGCTGGAAGCAGAGTGATTGACTATCAATATTTGAAGTATCTTGTTTTACGATTCTCTGGCATTGTCATATTATTTTCATTTTGATATATCTTATACCACAAGATTTACATAGTTTGAACCTACTTAGAAAAAGAAGAGATATGTCTATGCTCGAGTATTTGACATTAACAGGATAACAGCCCATGCTCAGGTCAGGCTTATTATGGTCCAGGCAGTGTACGCCATGCTTATGCATATAGCAACTGTATACGGTGGCATGTATTCCAGATGCAGAAACTGAGACACATAGAATTTAAGTAACTTGACCAAACCATAGTCAAAAAAGTGGTCACAAAGCAGTTAAGTTCCTGATCACTTCCCAGCCTCACTTTTCATGACCACACACATACATACACAGAGCTGAGCATATATGTATGAAAAGGCTTATTATCTTCACATTTAATGCTTAAAATATAATTGTGACTGCAAAATGGTAGACACACACACACACATTTTTCAATGACACACTTTCAATACCTATGGATCTTTCACATAACAATAGCATCTATGTGTGAGTATGTTTGTCCATACAAATGCATGTGTGTGTGTATGTATGATGGCTTAGAGCAATTGGTGGTGTTCTTTGGGGAGTTTACCCTTAATGAAATAACAAACATAATGTCCCCTGACAAATACATAGGCTCACACTCCTCTGGCTTTTATTCACTCTAAGTTTACCCCATGAGTCACTTTTCCTGCCATTCTTACATCACAGCTATTCTGGGATTTACTTGAGCCATAATGATACCTAGAGTTACACAAATTTCTTAAGGACTGAAGTAGATCAGTAAGGGGTCATTATGTTTGCTATATAAGAGAATTAAACTGCACTGTGCTGAGTAGTCATTTTGTTTTGTCTTCTGATTTGGTATATTATGCATTTTTATGAAAGAATTGCATTATTTTAAAGTTTCAGAACTTAATCTATTTTTGAAATAATAAACCTAGTACCTAGTGTGTAAAAATGACAGACATTCAAACCATTTTAATGAATACATTAATAAATAGAAATGAAAGTATGCTTAAGACAGTATTAAAAAGATGAATAAAACATAGCTTTATGTTTATAAGTACAGTCAATATCATTACTGGGCTAGGATGTACCTGGGCCAGAATCTTCCTTTGCTTATGTTCAGAAAGAAAGATCCAGACAAAAGCAGACATATGTAAACTCTGCTGTCTGTCTCCACTGGTGGAATGGAGTGACACTGGATGAATTAAGAGAAATCACTTACCAGGAAGACACAAAATCCAGGCTTGTGTATCTTCTGGTGGTCTACATAATCACATAAATAGTGAACAATGGCAATTCATTGCAGGTGAATACCAACCAATAAAGAATAATAGAATCACAAAGATACCACTTTTCTACCATCATAATTTTTCAGGCAAACGGTTTCAATGGACAGTGAAACAGGATAGTCACATAGTTTTGAATGTCTCCCCATAAAGTCACAACTAAGTATGGAGGGAAAGTGCAATGTTTCATTGAAGAAACTTGGTAGTCATTGCCAAAAGTGATCTATTGCAACACAAACAAAAATGCAATAAATTGTTATCTTGTATCCCCTGATGCAAAGTCCTAAGAAGAACATATTGGTTCTGTAATATCCTCCCAAACACAATTGCTTCCTCTAATCATAAGAAAAAATCAGATAACAATAAGTAAGACATCTGGGCTACATTCTTCAAAAGTTACAACATAAGGCAATGAGTAAATAACTCCTCCAAATGAAGGAAAGACTCAAGAAACATGATCAATAATTAATATTTTATTCTCAAATAGGGGCAGGATCAGGCAAAAGCTTCAGCTCTACAATAAGTAAGTCATGGAGATGTAATGTATCCACAAAAACATAGGGAATTAGTCAATAATATCGTGACAACTTTGTATGGTGACAGAGGTCAACTAGAATGATCATGGGAGTCATTTCATAATGTATAAAAATATGGAATCACTATGATGCATCCCTGAAACTAACAAGATATTATGTCAATGATACTTCAAAAAAAAAAAAGGGATGAATTTGAGATAATTGAAGAAATAATGAGTTATATATTAAATAATATTACTTACTGGGTAAAGATTTAATGTGCTAAGTTAGATCATTTTATCATAGCTATAAAGGGAGTGTAATGTTGAATTATTTAGAGGAAAACACCGTGACATTTGAGATTAACTTTCAAATAGTTTAGGAAAATATAGTATGTACCTACAAATTAAAAAAAAATGAAATGTAATCTGGGTTATAGATGTTCTTTCTATTGTTATTGTTACTAATTTTTAAGCTTGTAGCTATTTAAAAATAAGTATTTTTGTTACAAATGAAGAGGTTATGATATATATATATCATCTCAAAAGAGATGAAAGATAAGCATATTAGGGTACCAACGTTTAATTTAAAATGTATTGCTCATTTGCAATGAGATTTGATACAAAAAGATATACCAATGTGGAATTGTCCAGAAATCTGTGACATGTTGAAATCCTTAACCTCCTGGCAAATGTGTTAGTAGTTTGCTTCTTTGGCTAGTCTTCATTGCAATGACTTTCACTGTTATGACATTACATCATTTACATTTTAGTGCAGTCCACACATAAAGAACACTCAATAAGTTATAGAAATGTGTAATTACCATAAAATTACTATAAATTCACATTGCACCAACTACCTTATACCAGATACCAGGAACTATGGAAAAAATGCCATAAAAATAAGCATTGTTTTTCTCCTAATTGTAGGAGATATTTGCAAGAGTACTTAAAAGCTTTTTTTTTTTTTTTTTTTTTTTTTTTTTTTTTTTTTTTCCCCTGGGTCTCTACTTAAATATCACCATTTCAAAGAGGACATTCCTAATCACTCCATCTCTATTGGCCACAAGTCTGGGTCCTTACCCACCTTTATTTTTTCTGAGCACACATCACCATTTGACCCATTAAGTATGCAATTCTTTGTATTTTTATCCTTCTTTTATATCCATTAGAATATAAGCTCTGTAGATTAGGAATTTGTTTATTTTCTTTAACATTGTATCTTTGACACCAAGAATAATTGTCAGCAACATAGTAGAAAGTTTATGAGAAATATTTATTGAATGTATATTGAACAAATTAAATGTGTGGCAAGCAATTTAAATGTGCTATAGATTATTGTAGTTTAAAGTAGTCTTAAGATATAGTTGTTTGATAGCTATCGGAATCTATGTATATACATATATATGTTTATATGTATATACATTTGTTTATATATTTGCTTATATATACATATGTGTGTGTGTGTGTGTGTGTGTTTCTTGATATAGAGAAAAAAACATAGACCAGAAATTACTTCCTTCATACCTCTGACTCTTCTCAAAAGTTTCTAGGAGGAGTGTCTGGTAGTTCAGTAGGTTAGGCAACCAACTCTTGATTTTGGCTTGATCTCAGAATGATAATCGAGCCTCCCGTGGGGCTCCATGCTGGAAACTGCTTAAGATTTTTCTCTCTCTCCCTATGCCCTCACCTTCATGCACAGGTACATGCATTCTCTCTTTCTCTTGGTCTCAAAAGAAGAAAAATAAGTTTCTAGGATTTTTTTTTCTTGTTTTCTCAGGCAGACTATATTGTGCAAGAGAATAATAGAGAAGAACTAATATTCCTTGGCTGTCAGTCTAAAGAGGTATCTTGAGTTTCCATAAAAAAAAGTAAAAAAAAGCATGGATGCAAACCATCTCAGTTTTGAGAACAGAGACAAATACTGACTACCTGATACATTCAGCAACAACTTAAATTTTAAAAAAAAATGCTTAAATGTCACAATTCTTTAAAAAAAGTTTTTAAGTAATTATGAAATAGTTCTTTTAACTAAATTATGTGTATTTTACTTAATGCACTATACTGGCAGCTTTTTTTCCCCCCTAACCACTTCATAATTATATCACAGTACTTTCATCAAATTTCTAAGCATTCATTTTTCATTTATGAAAATCAACTTCTGTTATTTCTTAGTATTTCATATTCTCTGTGTTGATGCTTATTGAATTGGCAAAACTACATGATCTACTAATCCAGTTACTCCAGTAAAGAATAATGTTAAATAGAATGTTGACATGAAAAATATAGATTTGAAACAGAATTGAAAATAAATATTCTATCTGATACGGTAAGAAACACATGGCTCATGAAACTATTCCCCTAGCACTAAAATAAAGTTTTTTTACATTCTGCAGGGTGACAATATATTTTGAGGGTTAAAACTTAGTACAGAAGGCTGAGATCTGGAATTTTCTCTCTAAAATTACTTTCCCTTAAATGCTGACCTCTGTTTTATGGTATATACTAGTATTTTACATAAAGTGTCAAAGTTTTACATCAGTAAAACAACATATTAATCACATACACAGGCTGTTCAGAAACAGATCTTCATTCTACACTACTTATTTCAACTTTATAAAGTCTGGCTAATTTTTAAAAGATATTCTATTTAGATTAGTAGAGCAGATAATATCCATTTATATTGCTTTTCCTAGCTTCACAAATTCTATGTTTGAAGGGAATTCAGGAAGGCTATATCCATATCTTATGATGTTGTTCTGCTGGCTAAAATTTGATTAAGAAAAAAAACTAGGGGGATCCCTGGGTGGCTCAGTGGTTTAGCGCCTGCCTTTGGCCCAAGGCGCTATTCTGGAGTCCCGGGATCAAGTCCCACGTCAGGCTCCCTGCATGGAGCCTGCTTCTCCCTCTGCCTGTGTCTCTTCCTCTCTCTCTCTCTCCCTGTCTATCATGAATAAATAAAAAAGAAAAAAAAAGAAAAGAAAAAAAGAAAAAAAAAAAACTAGGTTTACTTGAAAAATACTGTTTAATCCTCATATTCAACTGTATCTTCAAATGTGCATTGTATATTCTACTGTATATATTTTTTAATATAAATGCATAGGTTTTTTATAATTTTCTTAATAATTATACACTTTAAAAATAATTAAATACTTGATAATTACATACATTAGTTGAATATCTAATACCAAACTGCAACAAATAAATTGATGTTTTTAATAAATGCTTGGGCTATCATTAACGGTCTGTGGTAGGTCACATTGCACTTTGAAAGTTCCATTGTGTGGAAAACCTTCCAGCACATTGCGTTATTTTGATTGTGTCATCATTAATTTAGCAAATGACTAAGTCATATGCTATGAGATAATGCTTGCTTTTAATATAGAAGGAAGGAAATAGCTATTTTCTTGTTTCAAATTATGTCAACACAAATTCAAAATGCATATACATATGTATACATGTTCTGAAGTACCCTGATGTTGGAAAACAAACAGCAAGTAAAATTACCCATTTTTTATAATGCCATTTCATATACTTACCAATAATCTTGTTACTCAAAAACAGTCATGTGTCATAAGTTTTATCTTCATTAAATAGAATTTGATGCTATGAAACAGGTTAGTTAGGCAATTTGACAAGGGTTCTAGAGGGCACAACTGGGCTTGACCCCAGGTCTTTTGAGGAAAATGTAATGACCACCTGTAATTCAACCAAAAATTTTGTTAGGTAGAAGACAAAAAATGAAAATATGTATAAGCAAAATGAAAGTGTTTATGTGTAATGGAAGCTGAATGTTAAGGATTGAACCCTAGTAGTCTCCAATTTGAGTTTATGCATGTTTCTGTAGGTATGGTGGGATAGGAAATTATTAAAATGAATACAAATGTTATTTTCTCCAAATTTTAATCACAATCAAGCTTCTCAAGGAACTTAAAGCATAATTCAAAAATTAATATAAAATAGAAAGAACAAGATACTCCAGCAGAACAACCAAATGAGAGGATTGTCCAGTTTATATCATAGCTACTTATAACATTATAGTAAAACAAATACTATTACAATGGTGCAGGAATGGACAACTTACCTATCCACAGAATCAGATCAGTACTTACTTATATGAAAAATTTGTACATATACAGCTGGCACTGCAGATTATCAGGGCAATAGTGGATTATTAAGTATATGGTGTTGGATCCATTTATTACACGTGGGGAAAAATAGGACACTCATTATAACATAATAATCAATTCTTATTGAATTACAATGATATATTTAGAAGGCAAAATTTGAAAACTTATGAATAAAATATAGAAGACAAGATTTATTAGTTCAGCAAATGAAAAGCTTTAAAGGTCCAAAAGCAATTAGGCAAAGAAAAAACTGATAAATTAGGCAACTGCAAAATTAAGAAACTAAGAATGAGATTTGACAAGGAAAAAGTCTGGTCAATATATTAACAATATACATAATCAATACAAGATTTAAATACCAAAACTTTGAAGAATCTCTGCAAATCACTTACAGGAATAAACAGTTCAATATAAAACATAAACAAGAATCTTGAGGTGATTTTGACAAAAAAGGAAAAGCATATCATCAAAAAATATATGAAAACATCCTCAATCTCATGAAAACGATTGGAAATGAAAATTCAGATACTAGGTAGAAACCACACCCAATTGATTTGACAATATCAAAAGCAGAAAAGGTTGTGGAGCAATGGAAATTTCAGAGACTTCTGCTGAATGTTTAAGTCTATGCAATAACTTTGGAAAACGATTTTCATTTTTCAGCACAACTGAACGTGCCTGCATTTATGGCACAGTATTGTACTTCTGGGTGTTAAACACATACTGAGATATTTTCCTGTGTGTACCAATTGTGATGTACATGGATTTTTGTTGCAAAATTGTTTTGCAAAATTGTCAAAGAAAATAATTGAAAACAAAATCCCCAAGCTATGACAAGTATGTAATACAAATATTCAGTGTCAAATCACAAACAGAGGCACCTGGGTGATACAGATGGTTAAGGGGACAGCTCTTGATTTTGACTCAGGTGGTGATCTCAGGCTAGTGAGATGGAGCCTGGCATTTGGCTCTGTGTTCAATGTAGAGTCGGCTTGGATTTCTTTCTTCCTCTGCCTCCCATCCCCTCTCATTCTCTCTCTATCTCAAACAAATAAGTAAATCTTGAAAAAACAAAGAAAAGCAATTGAAAAGTGGTCTCTGAAACCCAACAGAATATATTATTTAGAGGTAAATAATCCAAAATGCAGGGAAATTTGAAGGAGAAAGCAAGATGCTTTGAGATCACAAAGAAAACTAAATATTATTTTTTAGTGCCACATCATGAAACTTGAGTTTTTTGCTTTATTGATACATTTTGAACTTTAAAGTATGTCATATGAAGTATTTTGAATTTATAACATATTTCAAAGATAAAATGATTAAAACCTACGTATAGAGGGAGGGGAACAAGCAGACCCTGCTCTGAGCACAGAGCCCGACACAGGGATTGATCCCACAATCCTGTTATCATGACCTGAGCTGAAATCAAGAGTTAGAGGCCTAACCCACTGAGCCACCCAGGCACCCCTGTAACTCCTTTTTAAAAAGAAATGATGAGGAAGACATCAGCAGGAAGAGTAGGAAGCTCCTGACTTCCCCTCTTCTCATGGACACCCTGAGTAAACAGCTACACATGAATCAATTCCATCTGAGAGAAATCTGGGGGTTATTCTGTATGTTAGTAAATTGAACACCAATAAAAAATTAAAAAAAATAAAAAATTAAAAATTAAAAAAAAAAAGAGAGAAATCCAAAAACTAGTTGAGTGTTTCCTACACAAGGCGTGACTGGAAAAGTGCTCACATTCAAATGGGTTGGAAAAGCTGAGACACACTTCTACCTTAAACCCCATCCTTGGGTACAGAGCCTTATAATTGAGAGGGAAACCTCAACCCCCAAGTTCTTCTGACTGAGCAAAGCATTTGGACTGCACAGTTAGCACCCTACCTTTCATGGCTGCCAGTCAAGGGACTGGTTACCAGTTCACCTGGCTCTGGGAGCTGATCAGGCTTTGTGTTTGCAAGTCTCCTGCAGATAATGGTAAACAGAGACAGTGTTAAACAGAATCCTCCAGCAGCACCGGGGCAGAAGAAGCAAGCAAAACGTCAAGGCTCCCAGTGTCTGCCTTGGATGGGGTTTGACTCTATGCTCTCCCAGAGGCTGTCTGAGAGTCAGGCTCCTAATAAGTCTGCATCTGGGAGCTGACTGGGATCCTCTAGGAGCCTGAATGGGTTTATAGTTACTTAGTCTGCCATCTTCTCCTTCCAGCTCACTCCAATAATAAAAGAGTCACCAGCTTCTCGTTAGAAGGAGACTGTCGCCCAGGGGAGAGCTCTCAACATCAATAGCTTCTGGAAGCTGATGGAGCTCTTTATTTTTGGGTCCCACAGAACACACTGCACAAAAAGGTGATTTTATATGAATGCACAAGTGGGTATTCCCCCTGGCTCAGCACAGGGCCAGTAGGAAAAACACCCAGCTCCTGGTTTCTCCCTGAAAGGAAGTAGGCTGTGTATCTGACATCTCACAACTGCTGCCAGAAACGCTTCCAATTAGCTCCTATCTAGGAGCTGACCGGGCAGGCAATTAGTTGTCCCCTGGAGGTCTAATGAGCTTGCAGGAATTTCCCTCTTCGGGGCACTGACTGCACTTGGTAAGCCACGGTCTCCTGGGGACCACTAAGAACAAAGGTTAGGATTTGGAAAAGAACAAAGGTTCTAGAAGCAACAGAATCCCATACCAGACTGAGGGATTTTGCATCTATATTCATCAGGGATATTGGCCTGCAGTTTTCTTTTCTTGTAATATCTTTACCTGGCTTTGGTGTCAGAATAATGCTGGCTTTGTATAGTAAGTTTGGAAATGTTCCTTCCTACTCAATTCTTTGGAAGAGTTTGAAGAGAATTAGCATTAGCTCTTTCTTAAAATATTTAGTAGAGGGACACCTGGGTGGCTCAGCAGTTGAGCATCTGCCTCTGGCTCCAAGGAGTGATCCCAGAGTCTCAGGATCGAGTCCCACATCGGGCTTCCTACATGGAGCTTGCTTCTCCCTCTGCCTTTGTCTCTGTCTCTTTCTGTGTCTCTCATAAATAAATAAATAGAATCTTTTTTTTTTATTAGAAAATAGAAAATTTAGTAGAATTCGCCATCTGGTCCTGGATTTTCTTTGTTGGGAAACTTTTTAGTACTGCTTTATTCTCTTGATTTGTTTTTGATCTATACACATTTTCTATTTCTTCATGGTCCAGTGTTGGTAGGTTGTATGTTTCTAAAATTTGCCCCTTTCTTCTAGGTTATTCAATTTGTTGGTGTATGATGGTTCATAATAACCTCTCCTCGTCTTCTAAAGAGATTTCTGTAGTATAAGTTGAAAAGTTTCCTCTTTTGTTTCTGATTTTATTTGAATTTTCTCTTTTTTTCTTAGTCTAGCTAAAGACTTGTCAATTTTGTTTATCTTTTCAAAAACCAACTCTTAGTTTTTGTTGATCTATTATCTTTTTAGTCTCTATTTCATTGGTTTCTGCTTTAACTTTGGTTTTAGTCTGCTCTCATTTTTCAGTTCCTTGATATATAAAGGTAGGTTGTCTATTGGAGATCTTTGGGGTTTTGTATTGTTTTGTTCTATAGACATTTACTGTTATAGATACTCAGAACTGCTTTTGCTGTTTTCCATTAGTTGTGATGTGTTTTACTATTTGTCTCAATATATATTTTGAATTTCTCTTTTGATATCTTCTTTGACCCATTAGTTGTTCAGGATTTAGAGTCCAAATACTCTCAAGAATCCATATTTGTCCCTGCAGTTCCATGAGACCAACCAAAGTTCTGTTAGGTTATTTTTCCTATTGGCAGTAGTCCTCTGCCTGGACCTAAATCAACGTTTTAAATTCTTGGCCAAGGTAAGAATCAGACAAACCTCCATGAAAAATAAATAAATAAATAAATACCACCATTTAAACTCCAAGAGTTTCTACAATCATTGAAAATGTATGCCTTCTCTTCCTCCTATTCCTTTTGCAAATATCTTATGCCTTAAAAATGAATGGTTTTTATATTTTAAATTATTTTCCTGATTATTCTCAGTGTAATAATTAGCCTGTCACTGATTATACTATCTTATTTTGAAGAAGTCTCAAATCTGAATTTTAAACACTCAACTCTGATAATATTTTTCTAGAACTGGATAATTTAGATCATTTACATTTATCACATATTTCTCATATGTTAAAATGATTAATATGGATTAATTTCCATTACTTTTATGATTTTCTCTCTTATTCTGTGTTTAACCACTTTCTTGAATTGGTTTGTATTGCATCCTCTGTTTTTTGTTACACTATTTTCTTTCTCCTTATTCCTTTTTCTTTGGGAATTTCACACTTACTTATATTCATTAGTAAATTAAAAATTTAACACTCATATTAAACTTAAAATGTGGATGCTATTTGATAGGTGTTCTCAGTCCGAAGCAATATAATGAACTTCAGATTATTTTGTCTGAGTAATTTCTTAACATTCATACTTTGTTCTCTAATGTTTATTTTACATTGATTTATTCATGCCACAATTATTAGTACTAGTCAGTGGTCCTTTAAATTGTTTAGATTTTTTTTTAATTGTTTAGATTTTTCAAACACTTTCTGTTTCCTTTGATCATGATTTTTCTCTCAGATTTCATGGATGAATTTTCTCTTCTTCTTAAATTCATTTTTCAATTTCCTACAGAGATACTTTGCTGGAACAAAAGTAGTAAGCTACTGTACATCTGGAAATATTTTCCCTTTTTTAATTAACTGTGCAATCTATTCATTATTGAATATGTTATTTTGTTGTTTATGCTTCCATTGTTACTGTTAAGGTATTAACAGTCTACTTTCTTTTTTCTCTAAGTAATCTATTACCCCCTCTTTTCTTTTTTTTTTCCTTTTTTCCAGGATGCTCTAAAGACCCTCCTGTCTAGAAAATATTTTTTAAGAAACCATTTTATTAGAAAAAGTTTAAAATGTTTAAAAGCAACATCTACATGCACTTATCACTTGGATTTGCTGTTTATTGATTTAGCCATCTTGTGTCATCTCTATCCACTTCCCATCTGCTATCCTCATCCATGTCCTTTTCATCTTCTGATTATTTTTCAGTTAATCTCAAATATTTTCACATAAATATTTTATATCCATGTCAAAAGCTAAATAATCTTCAGAAATATTTTAAAAATACCTTTGCCATCTAAAAATTTCACAATAGGGACACCAGAGTGGCTCCGCAGTTGAGCATCTGCCTTTGGTCAGGGAGTGATCCTGGAGCCCCAGGATAGAGTCGACAATGGGCTCCCTGCATGGAGCCTTCTTCTCCTCCTGTGTCTCTACCTCTTTCTCTGTGTCTCTCATTAATAAATAAATAAAATCTTTTTAAAAATCACAGTAATTCTTTAATAACACTCCTTAATTCCACAATAATTCCTTACTAACATCAGAAAAGTAGTCAGGGTATAAAATTTCCCCCAAATTCCCCATGACCATCTTTTTTGCTAACAGTTTGTTAATCCGTATCAAAATTCAAATTAGATCCAGAGATTGCAATCTTCACATTCAATGCAACCCCTATCAAAATATAAAAACAACCTTCACAGAACTAGAAGAAATAACCCCAACATTTGTAAAGAACCTCAAAAGACCCCAAAGCCAAAGCAATTTTGAGAGATAAAAAAAGCTGGAGGCATCATAATTCCATATTTCAAGATATACTACAAAGCCTTATTAATCAAAACAGGATGGTGGTGGCACAAAAAAATAGACATAGATCAATGGAACAGAACACAGAGCCTGGAAAGAAATCCATGCTCATATGGTCAATTAAGCTACACCACAGAGACAAGAATATACAATAGAGAAACAGTTGCTTCAATAAATGGCACTGGGAAAATTGGACAGCTACATGGAAAAGAATGAAACTGGACCACTTCCTAACACCGCACACAAAAATAAACTCGAAATGGATTAAAGACCTAAGTGTGAGATCTGAAGCCATAAAAATCCTAAAAGAAAATACAGATAATAATTTCTCTGACATCAATAATAGCAATATTTTCTTAAATATGTCTCCTCAGGCAAGGGAAACAAAAGCAAAAATAAACTATTGGGATTCCATCTAAATAAAAAGCTTTTTCATAAGTAAAAGAAACCATCATAAAAAAAGTCAATCAACTGAATGGGAGAAAATATTTGTAAATGATATATCCAATAAGGAGTAAATATTGGAAATATATAAATAACTTATACAATTCAAAACTAAAAGACCCAAACGATCCAATTAAAAAGTGGGCAGCAATTTGAGTAGACATTTTTTTTTTCCAAAAAAGGAAAGACAAATGGCCAACAGACATATGAAAAGATGCTCAACATCACTAGTAATCAGGGAAATGTAAAACTAAAGATCCTTTCTTTATCTTTGGTCCCTTAAATATATCCGGATGTAGATATCTTCTTTTTTATTTATTTATTTATTTTTATTTATTTTTTTTTATTTTTTTTTTTTTATGATAGTCACAGAGAGAGAGGCAGAGACACAGGCAGAGGGAGAAACAGGCCCCATGCACCGGGAGCCCAACGTGGGATTCCATCCCACGTCTCCAGGATTGCGCTCTGGGCCAAAGACAAGCGCCAAACTGCTGCGCCACCCAGGGATCCTTTTTTTTTTTTTTTTTTTTAATAATAATAAATTTATTTTTTATTGGTGTTCAATTTGCCAACATACAGAATAACACCCAGTGCTCATCCTGTCAACTGCCCGCCTCAGTGCCCATCACCCATTCACCCCCACCGCCCACCCTCCTCCCCTTCCACCACCCCTAGTTCGTTTCCCAGAGTTAGGAGTCTTCATGTTCTGTCTCCCTTTCTGATATTTCCCACACATTTCTTCTCCCTTCCCTTCTATTCCCTTTCACTATTATTTATATTCCCCAAATGAATGAGACCATGCAATGTTTGTCCTTCTCTGATTGACTCATTTCACTCAGCATAATACCCTCCAGTTCCATCCACATTGAAGCAAATGGTGGGTATTTGTCGTTTCCAATGGCTGAAGAATATTCCATTGTATACATAGACCACATCTTCTTTATCCACTCATCTTTTGATGGACACCGAGGCTCCTTCCAAAGCTTGGCTATTGTGGCCATTGCTGCTATAAACATCGGGGTGCAGGTGTCCTGCCATTTCACTGCATCTGTATCTTTGGGGTAAATCCCCAACAGTGCAATTGCTGGGTCGTAGGGCAGGTCTATTTTTACTCTTTGAGGAACCTCCACACGGTTTTCCAGAGTGGCTGCACCAGTTCACATTCCCAGCAACAGTGCAAGAGGGTTCCCCTTTCTCCACATCCTCTCCAACATTTGTGGTTTCCTGCCTTGTTCATTTTCCTCATTCTCACTGGTGTGAGGTGGTATCTCATTGTGGCAAGTGATGCAGAGCATTTTCTCATGTGCATGTTGGCCATGTCCATGTCTTCCTCTGTGAGATTTCTGCTCATGTCTTTTGCCCATTTCATGATTGGATTGTTTGTTTCTTTGCTGTTGAGTTTAATAAATTCTTTGTAGATCTTGGAAACTAGCCCTTTATCTGATACGTCATTTGCAAGTATCTTCTCCCATTCTGTAGGTTGTCTTTGAGTTTTGTTGACTGTATCCTTTGCTGTGCAAAAGCTTCTTATCTGGATGAAGTCCCAATAGTTCATTTTTGCTTTTGTTTCTTTTGCCTTCGTGGATGTATCTTGCAAGAAGTTACTGTGGCCGAGTTCAAAAAGGGTGTTGCCTGTGTTCTCCTCTAAGATTTTGATGGATTCTTGTCTCACATTTAGATCTTTCATCCATTTTGAGTTTATCTTTGTGTATGGTGAAAGAGAGTGGTCTAGTTCCATTCTTCTGCATGTGGATGTCCAATTTTCCCAGCACCATTCATTGAAGAGACTATCTTTCTTCCAGTGGATAAGTGGATAGTCTTTCCTCCTTTATCGAATATTAGTCAGATGTGAATGTCTTCTTATTGACCATTCTTGGAAGTCAACTAGGCTAACAGATTGAGAGAATTGGTATCATTCCATTTTGTATAAATCTTGGTCATTTTCTCATCAAATATTAACCTTAAATTAACTTTCTTTGAAAATCATGTTTGTTTGTTTTTTAGATTCAGTTAAGATTCAGGTTCATTGTAGTACATTTTTAGTATATGGAAAGTCCAAAAAATGCCTTTAAATATGACTCCAGGGACACCTGGGTGGCTCAGTGGTTGAGAGTCTGCCTTTAGCTCAAGGCATGATTCCAGAGTCCAGGTTGGAGTCCCACGTTGTGCTCCCTGCATGGAGCCTGCTTCTTCCTCTGCCTATGTCTCTGCCTATCTATGTCTCTCATGAATAAATAAATAAAATCTTTATCAATCAATATCCAAAAAATAATCACTGCTAACAGTTCAGTATATGAAACTATTTATGCTTTAATAACATTTTATAAAGAATGTCGTAACCAATGTAACACAAAATTATTTAGTAAACCACTTTCCAAAAGAATGTTAGTGACTTCATGATTTATATATCAAAACCAATTTAATCAGTTATCTATCTTTTAGAGATTTGTTTCCAATTTTCTATTCCTATGCTTTGTTATTAGGATATAATAGTGATAAAAACAAACAAAAATCTTTACCCTTATAGAACTTGCAATCTTGGTGAAAACCAACACAAATAACAGAGTAGTATAGATGTAGTATTTTGTATTGTGCTAAATACTGAGAAAGGCAGATACAGATTATCAGGGTTTGCTGTGTGAAATAATAGAGTGATCAGGAAAAAAAAAATAGAGTGATCAGGAAAAGTTTCTCTGAGAAAGTATTTTGATGAAGACATGAATCAGAAACCAGTCACATGAATATCTGGCAGAGCATTCCAGAAAGAGAGAACAGCAAGTACAAAGTCCCAAAGTGGCAGCATACCATGAGGATGAAACCAAAGTGCTACATTGAAATAGACGTGAAAAACCATTTGAGGGTGACATCAGGAGGTAGCAGAGGGTCAGGTCATGCTGAATGTTAGGGGTCATAGTTAGCAATTACCTTTTATTGGGAAAGAAATAATAATGCATTGGGGGATTTCTTAAAAATACAAACTAGTAGCATGATCTAAATAACTAGTGTTATTTTGGCTATCTAGTTAAGGATAGAGTAATACCTGGACAAACAGAGAAGCAATGAGATTAGTTAGGAGGTTGCTTCAATGCTCAAGGCTAAAAATGATGGACTTCTACTGGGGAGGCCGCAGTGGGAATCATGCATTGTGTTCAAATTCTGGAGCATGAGGAAATATGAATTGCTGGCAGGCTGGTTCTGAATAACTTAAGATTGCAGGAGAGTGTGAGGAGTGGCCATGGTAGGAAAGCATTAGAAAAGACAATCAGGAGTTCACATTTATTAGTACAAAAGATACGTACATTTTATATATTTTCCTATTATCAAAATAGGTAGTTTCATAGTTTATACATTCCTGAACAGTGCAATGTAACTATTTTCTTTCATACTCCTGAATACTAATACTGCTATTTATAATTGCTGTACATTTTGTGAATAAAAGTGCATCTCAAATTGATTTAATGTGCTCTTTAATTGGAACAAATCAGATGGGTTTTAAACAAACTTAATTAAAAATACTTGAGCAAAAATACCATAAGATTCTGCCTGCTTCATATTTTATTCTCTATTATCACTAGCTATCCATGTCTTTAATTTGTGGAGTAAATATGGGTCCAAAATTTGTCACTTCTTGCCCATAGGGCATTTTAATATTCTCACAAGTTTTGGGAATTTTCTATTATTCCCTTTGGATATTATTCCTTTTTTTTTTTTTTTGTCAGACAAGACATTGATAGTTAGTCTAGCCTCTCCTGCCAACAACTTAGGTTCCTGATTGAGTGACTCATTTGGAAAGAGTGAGTAAAGTGTAGTACTCAAAGGTATTTAGCAAGGACAGCTACATCCATTGGCAGTGCTGATACACAGGAGTGGGTGAAATGCATTAACTGACTCCTTAATTTATTAACTTCCACAGTTTGTGCTAGAGGAAGCCCTACTTAAAACTGATTTCTCCAGCCTATTAGTGACTCATCCACATTCTCATACCTTTAAAATAATTCTAATTGTTTCTTTCAGCTAGAGTTGAATTCTATAGCATGTAACCAGTAACCCTGAGTGGTATTGACTGCAATACCCCACAAGACTCAAAGTGGTTCTTGCATATTATCATCTGATAAATATTTTAATGGGGCAAGGATATTTTTTATTCATTAGAATTTCTCTTGATGAGAGCATTGCATATACTGGGAAGAAATATTTTGTTAAGCCATTTGAAACTGACAATGAGATCTTCAGAAGATGATTTATCATCACACAAAAAGAGAACTGGGTTATTCCTGAGAAAGAGACAGAGAAAGTGATTGCATCCTGTGAGATGGCATAAGATTCTAGGCTGGACAATTTGATTTTTTTCTTATTAAAAGAAAGAAAAAAGGCACCTGGGTGGCTCAGTCAGTTAAGCCTCTGACTCATAATCTTGGCTCAGATCATGATCTCCCGGTTGTAAGATTAAGCCCTGTGTGCACTCCCCCACCCCCGGCTTGATGCAGAGTCTGCTTGTCTCCCTCTCCCCCTACAGCTCCCCCTGCTCATGTGAAGTCTCTTTTACTCTCTATCAAATAAATAAATAAATCTGAAAAAAAAGCAAAACAAAATAATAAGTAAAATATTAATATTGCCATCAAAATCGAAAACTTGAAGAAAATGGGAGTTGGAGTCTATTATAACAATGTAAAAATAAAATGACTCAAAATAATTATTCATAGTAGTAGTATAACTATATTATTAATAAATACACAAGTCACCCTAAGAGAAATTAAAAAACTACAACATATTTAAAGGATAATTCTCAAAATTTTTGTCTTTGTCACTTATACTTTTTTCTATCACAAAAATAAATGAAGCATGCAAGAATCAAGCCTTTTCTTTTAGGAGGCTATTTTGTTTAAATTATTTGAATGCATTCCACTATCTTTTCAGTTACAATGTATTTATTTGAATCTTTATTTTGAGAAAAATGGCACATGTATACAAACACTGAGCAGAAATTGGAATTGAGTGATAGGATTCCTCTGGATAAAACTATGGCATTCTGTTTTTAGAAAATATTTCTTTTTAGTATAAAAAAAATTATGTCCTCTATTGATAAGTACCACTTTGATCGCAAATGACTGAAATCAATCTTAATGCAAAACAAAAAAATGGGGGGAAGTAGGAGTAAGGGAGATTTATGGTTGGGACATGAGGGTACTTCATGAAATGCAAAAGAGAGTTGAGCAAAAAGTGTCTGGTTGAGCAAACTTACTGGGAATTTGATAATTATAATTAGGGCTACAGAATTTGTTGGGTTTAGGGGTTTTCTATCTATTTGTGATCTCTATATTTTTCTGTAGCTCCATTTCATTTTCCTTTCTTTCTACACATGAACTTTATGTATGTTATGGAAAATCAGGTGACCAGTATCTATTTAGAGTTTTAGCCACTATGGGAAACACATAAAAACAACTAACCTTGGTACCCAAGTTCAAAAATCCTAAAGAAGGGACACTTTCTGCTAATCACTAAAAAAAAAAAAAAAAAAAAAAAACAAAAAACATGAGTTATTAAAATATATTTTAATATCTTTTGGATTCAGAAATTATCTATAACTCTGTAATCCAGTAATTACTACAACGCAATCACTATTAACTCATAGTGTCTCTAACCACATCATGTGATGTGTCCTAGGTAGTACCCTAGTGTGGATTCTCCACTAGATTAATCACTAACAAAATTTTATGAAATAATGTATGCTTTAGTTTTTGAATCCTACAAATGCATAATGCAGTGTCTAGCACAGAGAAAACTCTCAATAAAAATGTATAAAATATTGAATGTTTCAGTAAGAATCAATAATCTAAGATTTAATTTCAATAACACTGAATATAAACTGCTTAGAGTTTATTCAAGGTTCAGCTGATTGTACATCTGCTTTATTTGAGCACCACTAGAGAGTTTCATCTCTCACACAGTTTTGCTTATCCTTATATTTTCTCTAGAACTCAACTTCTCTGTTCTTGGACTCTGTAAGATTACCCTGTAGACTTAACTTATCCCATTTGAAGCAGGAGTGTTCCATAAATTTGTTGGATCAAAGAAAACAGCACAGAAAATGGAAATAGAGATAGGCATCAAGTAAAATAATGGTGTCAGATGAAATTATCCAGAAAAAAAAATCATGTGTTTAACAGTTTAACTAAAAATACATTGTTGTCTTTAATTCCTCCAAGTTGAGTCATTTTATCTGTTTTGCAGCTTTAATAATATATGTATAATTGATAATACTAAATGTGCATGCTAAATCATTATCACAAATACACACTTGAATTATAGAACCCTTTAAATAGCCTGAAATTAGTCATAAGCTTAGCTAAAGCTTTTAACTATCAAAACACATCTCAAATATTAATATTTTTCCATCAAAACTCCATTTTATCTAAATAGTATTAGTAGAATAAAATGCCATCATTTCTTTAATTTTAAATGTCTAGTTCTGTAATATACAATTACAAATTCAAATAAGAGAACTATAACACTAAACTAAAATTCTGCATCTCCCTTAACATTTTTACATTTTGCTTTAAATTTAAGCCAAATAAATCAATACACATGTATTTTGCATATGTTTCTCATATAAACTTGTACAATAGCACTAATAAAAATTTAATTCCTGCCCTCCTGGTACTTTTTGACAAACAGGCTAGTTTCTGGGGAAACTCACATGATAAGTCATCTGGCTACGTTCTCATAAAAACACAGGCTATGAGAGGCACTAACTGATTTTAAAGAATGATCATGTTCACAATACATATTTTAGTGATTTTTTTTCCAACTGAGAATTATGTTCTATAAAATTCTTAGCACAGAAATAAGAAAAATAGTTTTCAGTGAATGTAGGTACCAAAATCCCTTCTTACAAGTCTTTTCAAAATTCTTAGGAAAGCTTCCAAAAAAGGGAAAAAATATATTCTAACACTCAAAAAGAGAAACACACATCTCAGGTTCTAACAGAAATTCAATTTATATTTCCTGTTAATGGGTAGAAATTCAGTTTGCATGCAAACTTTCTCATACGCAAGTCCCAATTTCATTCTCCCAGGGTGAATAGGCTACGAAGTCACTTCTGTGGGTTCATCCCTGCTTCAGGCCTTCAGCATAAACTATCAGGATCCTCACACATTTGTTAAATTGTGTGCTTGTTCATTATGTATTTATGTACTTGTGTTCCAAGTGGTTAATGAAAATACAGAATTAAATCCTACAGGGGTAAAGGAGAGGAGCCCTATACCAGAAATGATCAAATTTAAAAGTAGAGATAAGATACATTCGTTATATTACTCCTTTCTGCTCCTGGGCACCGCCGAGTAAGCAACATTAAAATCTCCCCTCCCACAGCCATCATGTCTAAGTCAGAGTCTTCCAAAGAGCCTGAGCAGCTGCGGAAGCTCTTCATTGGAGGTTTGAGCTTCTAAACAACTGATGAGAGTCTGAGGAGCCATTTTGAGCTACAATGTCCCCCCTACAATGGGGGACGCTTACAGACTGTGTGGTAATGAGAGACCCCAACACCAAGCCCTCCAGAGGCTTTGGGTTTGTCACCTCCACTGTGGAGGAGGTGGATGCAGCCATGAATCCAAGGCCGCACAAGGTAGATGGAAGAGTTGTGGAACCAAAGAGGACTGTCTCATGAGAAGATTCTCAAAGACCTGGTGCCCACTTAACTGTGAAAAAGATTTTTGTTGGTGGCATTAAAAAGACACTGAAGAACAACATCTAAGAGATTATTTTGAATAGTATGGGAAAACTGAAGTGATTGAGATCATAACTGACGGAGGCAGTGGCAAAAAGAGAGGTTTTGCTTTTGTGACTTTTGATGACAATGACTCTGTAGACGAGATTGTCATTCAAAAATCCCATGCTGTAAATGGCCACAACTGTGAAGTAAGGAAAGCCCTATGGAAGCAAGACATGGCTAGTGCTTCATCCAGCCAAAGAGGCCGAAGTGGTTCTGGAGACTTTGGTGGTGATCGTGGAGGTGGTTTTGGTGGGAATGATGACTTTGGTCATGGAGGGAACTTCAGTGGTAGAGGTGGCTTCGGTGGCAGCCGGAGTGGTGGTGGATATGGTGGCCGTGGGGATGACTATAATGATTTGGTAATGATGTGCTAGGAAGCAACTTTGGAGGTGGCGGAAGCTGTAACGATTTTGGCAATTACAACAATCAATCCTCAAATTTTGGATCCATGAAAAGAGGAAATTTTGGAGGCAGAAGCTCTGGTCCCTATGGTGGTGGAGGAAAATACTTTGCCAAACCACAAAACCAAGGTGGCTATGGCCATTCTGGCAGCAGCAGCAGCAGCTATGGCAGTGGCAGAAGGTTTTAATTACTGCCAGGAAACAAAGCTTAACAGGAGAGGAGAGCCAGAGAAGTGACAGGGAAGCTACAGGTTACAACAGATCTGTGAACTCAACCAAGCACAGTGGTGGCAGGACCTAGCTGCTACAAAGACATATTTTAGACAATACTCATGTGTATGGGCAAAAAACTCAAGGACTGTATTTGTGACAAATTGTATAACAGGTTATTTTAGTTTATGTTCTGTGGAAAGTGTAAAGCATTCCAACAAAGGGTTTTAATGTAGATTTTTTTTTTTTTTTGCACCCATGATCTTGATTGCTAAATGTAATAGTCTGATCATGACACTGAATAAATGGTTCTTTTTTTAAATGTGCTGTGTAAAGTTAGTCTACTCTGAAGCCATCTTAGTAAACTACCCCAACAATGTGAAGTTAGAATTCCTTCAGGGTGATGCCAGGTTCCATTCGAAATTTATTTGCAACCTGCTTGGGCACAGAAGCCATTGTCTCCACATACCTTGGTGTGGTTGAACTGACAGCTAATGTGTTGCTGGAGTTCACCATTAAAAGGGTCAGCTTGGAGCTTATTTGGTTATTATGATTGTTGGCACATCCTATGCAATATATATAAATTGAATTATGGTATCAGGGGATCCTTGGGTGGCTCAGCGGTTTAACGCCTGCCTTTGGCCCAGGGCGCGATCCTGGAGTCCCGGGATCGAGTCCCACATCGGGCTCCTGGCGTGGAGCCTGCTTCTCCCTCCTCCTGTGTCTCTGCCTCTCTCTCTCTCTCTATGTCTATCATAAATAAATAAATACATAAATCTTTTAAAAATGAATTATGGTATCAGATAAAAGTATAGATGGGATTAAAGCTTGTGTATCATCCATTATCATGTGTAATCAATGAACGACTTAATGTTCTCTTGAATGGAAAAAAAAATAAAAGTAGAGATAAACAAAACAAAACAACACAAACAACAATATCTTATAATTAGTATTTTTACTTGGAAAATAAAGAATCAGATGCATATTTATATTTAGAATTATATATTATTGCATTAGATTTAGAATTTATAATTCTAAAGGTACACAAAAGAAAACAAATTGTAAAAAGAAAACATTTGCTTCACTTAGGCTTAACAATTATGTTTTGTAACTCTTGGTGGCCCATTCAGGTGGTGCATGTAAAAAAAAAATGATTTAAATTAAAACTTCAATAGATTGGATAGTAGAATTTCCTTGGTGACTCTCACAACCCTGTAATAGATCCTCTTCTCTCACAATGGAGAAAGGGAGAGAATTATTTTCAGTCTCACAATTAGTGTAGTCAAAACAGCTTTATGAAAAGAGCAAACAGAATTTGATGTTTGTCTGCTCATGTCTGCTTACAGAGCTAGAGGGTTAGTTCCAAGAGGACTTAATTGAGGACAGAATCTGGAGAGGCATCTTCCTAAGGACAGCTTCTAGAGTGTGTTGGAGCAAGGAAGGAATGCTTAGAATTATCTCTCAGGAGTAAGAAAAAAAGCTGGAGGGCAGTTATTTTTACATCTTTCTCAGTTGCCTGCATGAGGAGGCATGGACCATATCAAGAGAGTTAGGGGAAGAATTTTAAGTGGCCATCTGGTGGAAATACAAGTTCTCATAAGTGAAACACAGATGAGGGGTCCCCAGCAGAAGACAGTTTGAAAAGCCTACAAAGCTTTCCAGGAAAGACAGAGTGTGATTACCTAGAACTTAGAGAATGTCAGTGACAGATCATTGCTGTGCTAGTCAACTAAGACTGGCCTGGCCACTTCTCCAACATTGGAAGGATATTGACCAATATCCTTTGATTGATTTAACCAAAGTCTATTGATTCAAATGTTAATCTTATCTAAAAAATACCTTAATGGAAACATCTAAACATTTGGTTGTCATTTTGTTTTGTATTTTAAATTCCAACATAGTTACCATACAGTGTTGTGTTTGGTGTTTGACCAAAGACCTGAGTATCTTGGCCTACCAAAGTTGACAAAATTAATCATTACAAATAGGTAGATATTTTAATCAATAAAATGAATTTATTTTAAACTAAAGAGACTGGAGAATTTTACTCTAAAGTAAAAAGAAAAGCAATGGGATTAACCTTCAATTGCATCAATGAAATTAGGCAAATTACTCTTAAATGCAATTAGGGGAAAAAAGATTTTACTTCAATTAGATCTGAAAATATTACAACATAAGAATGGTAACAAAGGAAAGAGGAATCCCTCTGCCTCTCTCTCTCTCTCTCCTCTCTTTTTCTCAGCTATTATGGATTTAAACATAGGGAAAAAGATTCTATTTTCTCCAGTAAAAATAATGTTATATTCATTTTTAATATAAAAGTGTATAAAATTCCATTCAGTTGAGCCTATACAATGGTCAATTACAAGTCATGAGTATCAATTTTGCCATTCTTTTGCCTACCTTAATTCCTACTCTGGCTAACTCCAAAATATTACCTAATTTTACCTAATTCTAGATGGGTGTATATATTTGAAAATCTCAGAAACCCACACTGATTGCACTCACTTTATATTCGGGACCAAAAATATCCAATTTCTGAGTATTTTCCAATTTGTCTACCATGTTTTTCTACTCTGCTCTGTCACTTTCCAAGATGCCTTTTTCACAAATTTTCTCATCTCTTCAAGCTTCCAGAAATTCTTCTCCTACCCTTAAACTCTATTGATAAATATGCTACCTATTTATCAGTGGAAATAGGAGCAATTTAAAAAAGACATTTCACACATTCCTTTTACACATAAATGAATTTGCTTCCACATAAATTTCTTTAAGTATTGTTAAGATGGGTAAACTCTTATATGACAACCTCCTTTGTAAATTAAATTTCATCCCTTCTTGCACACCAAAGAACTGTTCCCACTGTTGTGATCTGGAGTCTGTGTCAGAGAGCCTTCAACAATCTTGTAAAATCAAGTCTAGAAGCATCTTTGCCATCTGCCATGAAGTCATGATGTTTCTTTCCACTGTGAACTTATGAACTGCTATATACCACTTGGAAAATGTGGTGCATCAGAGCGTTCAAGTGCCAGTGATATGGGGTCCCAGGACATCACCTCTGTCTAGGTTAGAGAGAATATTTCTAGATGAGGAACTAGGAACTATATTCTTCCTCTTGATTAACATTCTGATGCTATAGGTATAATAGTAAAGGACATTATAAGATCTTCAAAAGATTTTTAAAAAGTATCTTCTTGATTTTGCTTTCTCCCTAAGCAACTACCTCATTTTCATTTCTCCTTGAAACCTGAACACTTAAATAAACATCATCACCGTCATTATTCCCATTTTTTCACCTCCAATTATTACTCAAATTTATTCTAGTCAGGCCATCCTGCCTGCTAGTTTAAGGAAACTTCTTGTCAAGGTCACAAGCGGCTTCTATATGCCAAATCCAATGCAAAACCTTTAGCTTTTATCTTACTGGAACTATGAGGAGTGTTTGAAAAGTTCATCACATCCTCCTTCTTGAGAAATTTTCATGTGAATTCTGAAACACTATTCATTTTGGTTCTTTTCTTGTAGAAAGTGTGATTTCTACTCAGTTTCTTCTGTAGATTCTTAACCAACTTCAAAGATGTAGGCTTCTACATCTTAGAGGGCCCATTCTTTTTTTTTATTTGTACTCAACACTGTTTTTGAGTTTATGTCTGCAAATACCATTAACATGTTAAGATTTCAAACTCTGCATCTTCAAACTAGACTCTACCTTTAAACTCAAATCTGTGTGTGAACCTGCAAACATGAACTCTGCCTTTAGAAGTTATCTCAAACTTAATAAATCCAGGACAGAAGATATCCTTTCTGTTAAACTATTCTATCACAATCTTTTACTTCAGTTGATGGGTACTGCTTTAACTTGTTACTGTGGCACACACATTCATACACATAAACACACACACACACACAAATATACTCACAATAATTGAAACTATCTTGGATTCCCTTCTCTTTTACCCTACATTCAAATCATCTTACTATCCAAAAACATCCTCCCTTCTCAAAATTTTCAAACACATATACACAGAGGTAAACACACAGTCTAATCACTCTTTTTATTCTGGTGCAAACTAGAGTAATCTGTTGCCTGGATTATTTCAATATTAACTTTCTTTCTCTTTATAACATGCGTCTCCACACAGCAGTCAAAGATCTTTTAAAGACAAAATAAAATCATGTTAACAGTCTGTGAAAAGTACAATTGCTTCCCATTTCATTCAGATTATAAATCCAAGTCTTTATAATGCTCTGCAAAGCTATGTGTAGTCTTCCCCCTACCACATATCCAGTTCTCTGACTTCACTGTCAATTTTTTTTTTCCCCGTGGCTTATTCTCTTCCAGTAATATTTGATTATTTTCTGGGCATGGAAAACACCAAGAAGGTTCCTATTTCAAGGCCTCTGCCCTCCCTCTTTTGTCTCCCAGAAACCCTCCTGATGCCACCACAGATGTTCACGTCTGTATTTCTTTTTATTAACTTGCTCCAATGTGACCTTGTCATAGAGATTCTTGCTAGTTACCTTCTATGAAATAGTCAGGCACACCTAAGGTCCCTTAGCCTTATCAACAGGCATCACATAACTATATGGCACATATAATTTATTTGGGTTTTTAATTTTTTTGTAAATTTTAATTCCAGGATAGCTGACATACAATGTTATATTAGTTTCAGGTGTACAATATAGTGATCCAAAAATTCCATATATCGCCCATTGCTCATCACAAGTGTACTCCTTAATCCCATAACCCATTTCACCCATCTTCCCATCCACCTCCCCTCTGGTAAACACCAGTTTGTTCTCTATAGTTAAGATTCTGGTTTTTTTTGTTTGTTTGTTTGCCTTTTCCTTTCTTTTTTTCCATATGCTCATTTGTTTTGCTTCTTAAATTCAGCATTTGAGTGAAATCATATGATATTCGTTTTTCTCTGGCAGGCTGATTTCATTTAGTATTATATTTTCTAGCTCTATCCATGTCATTGCAAATGGCAGGATTTCTTTCTTTTTTTATGACTGAATAATCTTCTTTATCCATTCTACTCTTGATGGACACTTGGGCTGCCTTCTTAATTTAGCTAATGTAAATAATGCTGCCATAAACATAGGGGCACATACATCCCTTTGTATTAGAGTTTTTATATTCTTTGGGTAAATACCTAGTAGTTCAATTGCTGGATAGTAGGGTAGTTCTCTTTTTAAATTTTTGAGGAACTTCCATATTGTATTCCATAGTGGCTGCACCAGTTTGCATTCCCATTAACAGCAATAAGGTTCCTTTCTCTTCAGATCCTCACCAACACTTGTTTCTTGCATAGTTAATTTGTTTATTACTTATGCCACTTGAATGCGAGACTATGATGGCAAGAACTTTATCTGCTTTGTGTGATTATGTAGTCCCTGTACCAAGAACATTGCTTTCCACTTGGTAGATATCCAATAAATATTTTTAAAATAGTAGATCAATGGATCGGTGAATAGATGGATGAATACATGGATGGATGGAGGGGTAGACAAGAGTTATATTGTGATATCATAGACAGAAATATTTATATACTCCACAGACAAAACACCATAGAGTAACTAAAACTTTTAGAAACACTTGTGCAATTTGAAACAGAGGATATCATTTCAATTATAAGAAACAGCTATAAGGATAAAGCAATATTCTAGGTAAAAAGGGGCTTACTCTGAATTTCTGAAGATTGATCCTAGCCTTGCAGTCTTACCAATGCTGGAACAGAAGAAAAATTGTTTTAACCATAAGGATAAGATGGGAATATCAAAGAGAGTTGGTGGACATGAAGTGATCAGAAGAATGATGATAAGAGGAATCCCACTGAGATCTGCCTGGGCACATAATGGAGGTGAAGTAGTGGAGGACATAAGAGATGATGACTTGCTCAGAGCCTCTCTTCAGTTGTTGATAGTATTAAGTAGAGCTGAACACCTTGCCCTTTGTGTTTATCACAATAAAAACAATTTATCCAGGATATATAGTGAAATGGCTAGCAACTGGCTTTACATATTTTCATTTCTTATTGTTAAATTTCACATTTTGTTAAGAGGCTTGACTGAAGGGAAAGTTTCTGATTTATATGATGGAAACCTCCAAAATACACTTGTGGATTTACTCAATGTTAACAGATTTTATAAAATCACAGAGTAGCAATTTAATACTCCTAGTTAATTTTTATCTCATGAAAACTAATATTTATCCATGATCTTCTCAACTTGGCTTTTGATACAGTTTGCTTAGGTCAATAATATTACCTCAATACTATTGAAGGATCTGCTATTTTCCTGTTTTTCTCCATCCTAAATCGCAATGATTTCCATAATGAATTTAGAATTATATAGCTATAGTTATTTTAAACACAATATTGAAGTTATGGTAACACTAAGGCACAAAATTCTCTACAGATCTGAATAAAAGACACTTGATCAGCTTATCCCAAAGATAAAGAAAAAAAAAAAGTATTCAGGAGTTTAGAAGACAATCTACAATAAGTGTGGCCTGACAAATATTATATTTTCCTACTAGAAGGAAATTAATAGGTAGTTTTATTTAGCAAAACAGCTAGACTATTTTACCCACACATACAAAGTTTATTTGATGGGAAACATCACTATAATTTCACCAGAAATTTTTCAACATGATTAAGAATATGCAGTAGTACAATCCCTCTGCATTATAAATAGTAGTTTCTCAATTATACTGAAAAGAAAGGAATTATAAACACATCATATATTGGCTTCCAACACTCAGGCCATCTTTTAGGGATAATAAGCCTCCTGTCTTAAGCATTGAATAAGATTTTATTTCAAGTAGTTTGATATCATAACAGCATAGACACAAGGAACAACTTAATGAATGAAATCTGACTAAATAAATGAGCATATTCATCTTCAAATCTATGCAAACATCCCAGTCCACAGCAGACAAAAATTAAAAATTGTGTATGGGGGCAGGGGAGCTTATGATTCATTTCATTTTCATTGATTAATAGATTTTTCATTTTTGCCAGGAGATGGCTGCAAAATTTCAATCTATGTGAGTAATTAATTGGATAGTCTTGTTATTTTCCTATCTTTCAGGAATGAACAAGTGACACCTAAGTTTAGGTGAAATAAATAGGCTTCTTTTTATCATCTTGCTAACGTTTTTTCGCTATTGTTTTTCAATTAAGGTGTAAATGAAAGTAGCCTCCCTCATGCTACTATAAAACAGATTTTATAACAAAAGAGATTTAGAGTTTCTGGTGTGCATGAGAAACACTTTAACTTAACAATTTAGAGAAAATAAAGGTGATATTATATATTCCTCATTGTCATACAAAGACCTAAGAATAGAACAATAAAATTTGCTTACTTAGGTTAATTTAGAAATGCTATAACACAGAAATGTTCTATTATCTTTCATTGAATAGACTAATAGAGAATTTTAATCTAAAATATTTTCCTGAAAACTTTTTTGATGAGATGTTTTTAGAAAGTTGCTGTTACAATATACAATATATATATACTGATACAATTAAAAGAGGACACTTCCTAAAAATACTTGTTGAGGTTTGATAGAAAATTAATTAGACGTGCCTGGGTGAATCAATCAGTTGAGTTTCTGACTCTGGATTCAGATTCGGGCTCAGGTCATGATCTAAGGGTTCTAGGATTGAGCTCCGGGGCTCGGCACCCAGCAGGGAGAGTCTGGGGTCAGCTTGAGGATTTTCTCTCTCTAACTCCCTCTAACCCTCCCCTGCTTTCACATTCTTTATCTCTCTTTGTTTCTCTCTTTCTCTCTCTCTAAAAAAAAAAAAAAAAAAAAAAAAAAATTTAAAAAGGTAATTAGCTACAATCTAGTCATTTCTAATAGTTAATCCAATCATTTCCCATTAAAATATATCGAGCCTATTCATTCACATGTTTCATTGTAAATACTATTGTTGCTTTTTCACATTAAAAATATAGAAAAATAATATCTATAAATCATAGATATATATCCCATGTTATACTGAATTATCAGTATCTAGGGTTAATTGGTTAGACAGAGTTTAAAATCACCTGCCAAAGCTAAGGTTAGCTTTTAAATGGAAACTTTAAGAACTTTTTCTGTTTTTGAATTATTAACAGTTAAATATATATTTATAATAAATATTTCTGTTAGTTAAATGTGCCCAACAGATGAAACAAAAACTGATAATGGTTGATATTTTTGAGAATAAATCAAATATGTTTTTTATTTTTAATATTTTCCAGGTTATATGATATTTACACAGTGATGTGTGTAGAAATTATAAAGCAAGTTTGGGCCAAATTTAGAAAGATGAAGCTGCAGAACGATGAATACTTATTAGCAACCAAAACTATTCATAATACAATCCTTTGCCAATAGATCAGAACCAATAATGGCTGTAAATACAGTAGCTGATCTTTTCTGATCAGAGTGCTAGATTAAAAATTGGAAAGCTGGGCCTCTGGATTTATTTTACTTCTGATTTACAAATAATAGATCCTAAATAAATATTTCAAAAGCATGCATAAATGAATAAATGACAGCTTACAAACTTATTTTTCTCATCTCTCAATGTAAAATAAAATTTCAAAATCATTGCATTTTATTCCTACCCTTTTTTCTTCTGTTAATAGTTGAGACCAAATAGAATATATATAGGATACATTTATAAATGTTGGAGATTAGATTCTATCTACAAACCATTTGCCTTATTCATTAAAACAAAGTGTGAATTATTCGTTAAAAAGAAAAAGAAATTAACACTTTGAAGTTGATATATGCAACAGATTTACCATAAATATATTCTCATCCAGGTAGGCTATGTAAAAATATAAAAATAAATAATGTGAAAATGTTGTGTCACATATTGGACAAACTTTGAAGGGAATATTAGGACTGTGGGTAGGGACTCTGGAATTAAAATTCTTAAATATAAGTATAACCAAAAAGAGATCTAACCCATTACTTGCCTAAGAAGCATTCTGGGATTCTCATTCAGAAATAGCAAGAATTGAGATTTTTAGGAACTGTACCAGTTCCTAGTCAGGCCTTGAAGCTGTAAAAACCTTAATTCCATTTTGTCACCTTTTGATTTTGTACTTTTTTGATTTTATGTGTGTGTGTATGTTCATGCATGTGTGTGTGTGTGTCTGTTTGACTTATACCCAATAGGTTTAATACAGTAGAGAATAACATGTTTGTCTGGGAGGCAATACTAAAAATAAGACAGGTAGCAATACACCTAGTAGTGGTGGCCTGAAAAATACATTTATGATTATGACCCCACCTAAAATTAAAGTAGTTTGGGACAATAAGGCATAAGGGAAAGGAAATCAAGAAGCCAGGCAAGCTTCCAGGATCAAAGAAAGAAAGCAAAGTTTCACAGTAAGGTTCTGTTACCAAAGAAAAGTAAAACATAAATCAGAAAAGTGAGACAATCAGGAAGTCTGGGTGGCTCAGTGGTTGAGCATCTGCCTTTGGCTCAGGTCATGATCCTGGGGTCCTGGGATCGAGTCCCACATCAGGCTTCCCTCAGGGAGCCTGCTTCTCCCTCTGCCTATGTCTCCTCTCTGCCTCTCTCTCCGTGTCTCTCATGAATAAATAAATAAAATCTTTAAAAATAAGTGAGACAAGCATACTGCATTGCTAAAATTAAACACAAAATGAAGACCAAACTTGTAAATTTCCTAAGTGGACAAAACCCTATAAATCATGTAAGCAAAACTAAATCTATCTTGTTTCATGAACATACGTGAAACTGAACCTAGGTAGTGGCTTTTTCTCTGAAAATCATGAATAAAACTTAAGCCCAAATTGGCATGAGGTGACCACTTTTTTCCCATAGCAGCATGGCTTGGAAAATTCTTGTGCTATAACTAATTACTGTAATGAAAAATGGCCTCTGCCTTTTCACCATGTAAGCTGTCCTATAACAATGGACCTCTGAGCCTCATTCCACCGTTGGCTTGAGCTTCCAATTTATGAAATATCAATATACACACAATATACTGAATACTCTTACTACATACTATTTTATCTATCTTGTGGTCTTAATTTTGCTATCTATGGATTTTTGACACTTGACACATAGCAGGCTATAAGCCTAGCCCGTCCCTGTGGTTATCCTGGGCATAGAAATGCCAGACCTGCTGAGATGCTAATACCACGGAAAAACCAAAATCACACCACAAAACTAGAAAGACACAGGTCTCAGCATAGTTCTCGACCAATTAGAATGATTTAAGGTACTCAGAATGGTTGAACCACATGGAAATTTTTCTGTTTTCCATCAATCCAGCTGATAGTCCCTAAAGATACATAATTTATTTATTTATTTTTTTCGTAGTTTGGTTTAGAGGGTAAATCAGCCTCTGAAATTCCCAGCAAGTTTCTGCGTGATCTGTTAGAGTTTTGAGTTTATCTTTTCTCCCTTGAGTCATTTAGAAATATTATGAAGTAATTTTTATATTGCTTTTTGAATTTGTGATTAATAACAGATGGGGCAATGCTACCTGCATCAGCAATGACATTACCAATGACAGCATCAGCACAAGTCATGTGCAAACTCATTCTCAAGGAGAACCTTGCCATCGAGGGAAGAAACAGATCTTAGGGCTTCTCTCAATCGCCCCGTAATTACACATTATGTTTTATTTTATCATGACCACTTTCCAGTTTATAGAAACACAAATGGAAAATGTTTCAAGAGCTCAACTTACTTAGCAAAAAAAAAAAAAAAAAAAGTGAATTTGCTTTCATGGAGGCTGTCTCACTTTTTTATTTTCATTTCCTACTGATAAAATGGAGTAGACTAATTACATTCTTCCATTAATCTCTGCGTGATAGCACTGTGAGAAGAATGCTAGCTCTAGGAGACAGAAGTAGTAACAGACAGTTGCCACAGCATGCTCAAAAAAGACCTGGATAACACCAATATGTAAGCAGACGCTGCCAAAAGGAAGCACTTGCCACCTGCCATGCTGGAATAGCAGTGTGTCAAGAAGGACCACTGTCCTGAGATTCTAAATATAAGACCTTCTAATTAGACATTAGATAGATTTCATTCAGTTGCAGAGTGACAACACCAACACTTAACTCTAGGCTGGAAGTAAAGAAAAAAATGATGACATTTATTTCTTCCCATAATTGAAAAATCTGGTCAGGATGACAATTTGAACACATACATATTTCCTTCCTTCTCTGAAATTTCTGGAGAAAATATCACAGATATTTTACAAATTTATAATTAAAAGTCATATAAAGAACTGAAAAATATTTGCCCTTTAGGAATAAAGAGAGGCAATAGGGTAAGACATTTCTTAAATGTCTAATATATATTGATAGACCATATCTTCGAGATACTGTCTTTCCTTCAGAGTCTGTCTTTCCCTTATGAGATCTGTTGTTTTAATACTCAGAACAAAATTGTATGTATTTTTTTAGGAATATGTACATATAAATAAATACTTCTTGAATGAGGAGGAAAGGGGTGATATCATGGGTAGTAGAAGCAGTGACTTTTATTTTTACCATAAGGATTTAGTCTTATTGATAGGTATGTGAGTGTTCATTATTTATTCCATGTATACTTTTGTATACTTAAAATAGTTTATAAAGTTTAAAAATTAAAGTCATACAATCTTGCTAAATAGCAGAGAATAATAAACTTGTTTAATAAAATATACCAAAATGACTTTAAGAACTTGGACGTAGGTGTCAAATGGTTAGGATTAGTAAATATCTGACCTGGCTGAGTTATTAAAATCCCCACAGTTGTTACTTAATCTATAAATTCGAAGTAATAACAGAATCTAGACAATAAGAGCAGTGGGGATTAAAATACAAATGCACGCAAAGTTATAAATGGTGCATGGTGCCCAGACCATAGTATTGTCTCAGTAAGTATAAAATATCATTGTCACTATTATCAATATGGGTTATAAATGTATATATAATTGTAAATCTTGATTCCTAGTAATATTAATGTAAATTGAGCAAATTAGGGGAAAAATAAGAATAAAAATGCTGTTTGGAAAAATTTAACAAAAATGTAAAAATATTAAAATATGGAAAGTAGATAAGGGATGTCATTCCCACATAGATGACCCTTTAAAATTAAAAGTTAAGGGGGCCCCTGGGTGGCTCAATCAGTTAAGTGTCTGTCTTTGTCTTAGGTCATGATCCCAGAGTCCTGGGATGGAAGCCCTCAGTGGGCACCCTGCTCAGCAGAGAGCCTTGCTTCTCCCTCTGTCCCTCTCACCCTCTCATGGTCTTCTCGCCAGCTCAAAATCCTCTCCCTTGCTGGTGTCTCATTCTCTCTCCCTCAAATAAATGAATAAAATCTTTAAAAAAGTGTTAGGGATGCTTCTTTTGGAGTCAATTCCTAGTGTTGTGTTTATAAACTTATTTATTTTACTTTTATTTTAATCTCAGTACTTAAATTTAGTGTAGCAAGTTTCTGAACAAAATAAAAGATTTAAGCTATATGTACCAATAAAGCTGAAATAATATGGGATGATAGTAAATATATGGTTATATATTCTTTCTGAGATGACTTATTTGAAACATGTTATATCTGTGTATAATGCTTCACAATTAATTCTCTGACTCCATGGAATATTTTTGTTACAGCTTTTATCATCAACTTTTATATTTCTAGAAAGCAGTTTGGATGTATTTGACATCTGACACATGTAAAGACCTTAGAAATTTGGTAGTGCTTCAACAGATATTATTACGGAAATTTAAAGGCAACTTCCAAGCCAAGGGTTGGAACTTTTTCAGAGTGGCTGAAAGTATTTTATACATATTATATTTCATAAACAGCCTCTTATTTTGCATTATTTTACTTGAATTGGTTTAAAAGAATTGATTGCATGTCTAAAAGGAAAAATTCAGTGTCTTTGTAATTCAGCTGGAAGTAATTGTCAAAATGACATGAAAATGAGTATATTAATTACAATTAAGTCATTATGAGCTTCACCTATTTCACTAAAGAAAGAAAGTCTCACTGGAAGTATATTTCTTTTCAAGGAACCAAGTAGTTTAATAAAATTATACTTTTAAAATATAACTAAAATATTTGTAGATTCTAAAATTGCTATTTAACATAGTTAAGTGTATATTTAACAAATTATTTTAAGCAATGGAGTTTAATTTTTGAGGCCTAGAATAAACAAAATTCATTGAAAAGAACAATAACTTCATAGATATATATATTTGAAATGATTGTGTATATGCTATGAAGTGGAAAACAAAAAAAAATCTGTAAAAAATGTTAATGTCATTTTATAGTTGGCCTTTTTTTAATGTAAAAAAAGCCTTTTCCCATAGGTTATTAATGAATTTACAATGTTTGAATATTTTTTTAAAAAATAAAGATAGATTAAACTAAGATCACTTTGAAATAATATAATTCTGCCTAATTCTTACCATGCTATAAAATTTTTTTAAAAGGAAATACTTTTACGGAAATGTTACTTCTTTTTCAACCTAGTTATTTAAAGTGATAAAAATAGTCTTTTTACTTTTATATTCACATCACATTTTCTCTCTTACTCCCACATTCCCTTTTTACCACATTTACTGATTGTGCTCATAGGAGTTTCATGGGTTTTAGAGAAAATTCCATTTGCTGACAATAAACTTTTAAATAATTCATTTTCTTAGAAGAGTCTACATGGCAAAAGTCTCTAATGAAATGATTGTTGATCATTACCGTAAACTTTGTAAAATTAGCATACATTAATGCCGTTGACAGACTTTTGTTTTAAATATAAATACAGTTGAATCCACTTGACTTTATTATAGTGACTATAATTTTATCCAGAAATTGCAAATATGATTTTCAAAATATTGATTATTTATGCCTCAAAAAAGAATGTCATGTAATTGGAGCTGCAATTCACCTTAATTGCAATAAAAAGATAATAACCTGAAAATAAGTGTCATATTTTAATTGGAAAAGGGTAAAATAGTTTGTGTTTGTAATCTTGAGAACGGATGAACATAATTAAATTTCACACTAATGCTAGTAGTGTCTTCTATAAAGGAATCATTTACCAATAATTCTTTAAAAATAATTTTAGGATTTATTCTATTTAAATCAGCCAGCTTATAATTTTGTGTAAATGTTGTGAGCAAGCACAGATCTGGAATGATTATAAGAGGGAGAGATTTGAATTAAAAATATATACTTATTTCTTTCATGAAACATTTATAAGCATGGTTGAGATCTGGATATAGAAGTACTTGTGAAGAGTGATTTATATTTATTAAGGGCCTATTATTTGTCAACCACCATTCAAAATACATGATGTATTTCAGGATGCCTGGATGGCTCAGTGGGTTAAGCCTCAGACTCTTGATTTTGGCTCAAGCCATGATTTCAGGGTCGTAAGATCGAGCCCCACCTTGAGTTCCTGGCTTGAGCATGGAGACTGCTTAAGATTCTCTCTCCCCTTCTCCCTCTGCCCTTCCCTCTACTCTTTCTATCTCTTTCTCTCTAAAACAATAACAACAACAAAAAAAAAAAACAACACATAAATGTATGTGATGTATTTTATGTAAGGTGACCTTCACCATAACTGTACAACATACTTGTGAGAAACATGAGACTTTCAGAGGAATGGATATAAAATTAGTAAACAAAAAAGTCTTATAGTCCCAATCCCCGGACCTCTCTATCATATACTACATACCCTCCAGTTATGGCATTTGTTAAGACCTGATAAAAGGCTCCACATATTTCCATGTAAAGGACTGTATTGCAATATGAGAACTGCTTTAAGGAGAAAATCATCAGATAAATTGGAGGGAGAGTACATCATTGCTTACAGAATAAATAAAAATAAAATCTTACCAACTTGTGAAAATAAGCTTTATCACATATTTATGTTTATGTTCTCTAGTTTAAAAAAATTCTACAAAGATTGGCATTTCTAAAATTCTCAGAGTAGGACTTTTATCCACCTATGTAAGATTTGGCTTCAGAATGACAGTATCAAAGGGCCCAATATAGAATTTAGCATAACAAGCTTTAACTTGGAAATAGAGTATCTATAACAGCATGTGCTATATCATGTCTCTTTAATAGTCAATAAAACTGGCAAGAGTCATTGCTTACTACCTGATAGCTAGTAGGTTTTCAAATTATAGAATTCATTTGTCACACTCCACTTAGCATATCTACAACTTTCCAACAAGAAATGCCATCTTCAAGCAGTTATTTTAATGAGTGAAGGATTAAATGCTAAAATAAGAGGTGATAGAAGGGAAACGTGAAAAGCAATTATGTCCTGTCTCTTAAGACAGAAATGGGGATCACCTGGAGGTTCGTATCTTTTCTCAAAGAGTTTAAAGAAGATACATAAAACAGAAAAATGAATAGCACTACATTAAATGAGGACATGCTTTCAGATGCATCTGTGGATAAGATCTTTTAGTGGTTGTATTTATTGTAATTAATCTTAAAACAGCATGCAGGGATTAAAGAGGTGGTTGTTATGATTCACTGAAGCAAATCTACATCTATATGGAAATGTCACTCTTGCTGTTACATGTGTGTACTTAAAACAAATCTGCCAAAACTCTGGCTACATTAAATCCTACTAACATTTGTCTTTCCGTTCAATAATATTTGATTAAATTTTGAAATACTTCTTGAGATAATATACGTTTCTCAGAGTAATCTAGTCACTCACTGGACACAGAGTGGGATAGAAACAAATTACAGTCCATAACAAAACAAGGTTGAGGATATAATAAAATTAGTTAAGCACTAATAATACATTTTGTTCTAAGTGCCAGGAGATAACTCTCTGAGTTGCTGTACCATGACAAAGTCGTCACCTGGTGATGAAAAAGAATATAAAATGGAATGATTTAATGTTAAGGTAGGCATTGGCAGTGTGTTAGGCCTTCTTATCATTTTCAGACTGTAAATATTGCCCCAAACTAAAGATGGATGAGTTACTTAAAATAGATTGCTTCTCTATGATGTTTAAACATTTAACAGGCTTTTCTTCTTGTGTATTTCATTTAAATAAGTATGTAAGTTTATATTTTATGTCAAAATATTCTCTTTGCAATAATCCAATTCCTTCCCTTTATGTCATTTTGTTTAACTTACTTTTCAAAGCTATTACTCATATGCATGTTCTTTCCACAAAATTCCAGTATGCAGATGGTTTTGTGTGTATGGATCAGAACTTCAGAGGCTCTAAGCAGGACCCCTTCAGTGTCTGAAAAAGCCTTTCACAAATTGAAAAGTCTTTTACTGACAATTCACTAAGGACAAGAATTTGTTAACAAAAGTATGATTAGTAATGTATTGATTTGGTGTGATTTTGATCTTTTTTAATTCATCACATAAAACTGTGTCTGTGCCCTCAGTCTTAGCAAGGGAAAGAAGAGAGTTGAAATAATGGATAAATCAAAGAAGGTGACTAATGGAATATTCTTTATACTTTTTCATAAGGGATGGATAATATAACAAGTTGTCTGAGAGCCAGATAAATGGGTAGATTTCAAAGTTAACCACATTGAAGGAAAATTGAAGCTAGGTCTGTCCAAACATACCAAGGAAAGACATTCAGGTTACAGATGCTGTATTTATATTGATATTACTGAATTTAGTCCCAATTTTTCTTCTGATTTTGTAGTACAATTGTGTTGCTAGTCTATGATTTTAACACATATTCCAAATACAAGCAAAATTATTTCACTTCTCTGAAATTCCAATTTATCATAACCTATAACAAGAACATTTTCCTCCCACATTTGTAATTATCATTTAAAACCTGAAGTTTCAACTAGAGCAAAAAGATAAATGAACCTTTTAGTTTATGATAATTGTTTCTTTAACTATTTTGTTCTCTTAAGTGTTCCTACCAGGCTGATGGATTTTCAGATCCACCTACTGTTATAGATAATCTACAATCTTTAAACCATGTGAAAAAGAGCTATCTGATTTGCTTTAGGTTTCCTTTGACAACTGCATGAAATTTCTGTAGATTTAATACTTTATAAGGAAATCAAAATAAGACTTTACCAATGTTATTCATATGAGTGACTATGCCTATTGCGCTAATTTGTACAATACGTATTCTTTAAAACAAATCCATGTGTCTTCTGTGCTTTAGCTGAGTCTAATTATGTTCTCAAAGCTCTCAATGAAGAAAATGTATTTGTAATTCAAAGGACTTTAAAAAGCCCTTTAAATAAAGAAAATATAATTTTATAGCTTATCTCCACATAATGCAAAAACAAATTACACATTTCATGTTAAAATTGGATATTGTGAACAGGCCCAGAAGCAAGGTAACCTAAAGGGAAAGCTATTTCCATGCAGTTTTACAAATGACACAGATTTATAGTGGATTTTAACATTAACTCAACTATATATTCTAAAGCATTGTCGAGTAAATGTATTTTAGTATATTTAATTGAAATTAAACCATTTCATATAATTGAAATTATTCAGAGATAACAAATGTTTTATCACTGCACCTTTAGGGCATATAAACACTTTAGGGGCTTATATTAAGAGCTAGTATATCAGGGTTCTATAAGAGGAGCTAAACCATTAGAAGGTATTTATGGATATAATATGGGATTTGTTAAGGGTTTTGATCTTACACAACTGTGGGAGCTATTCAGGCATTCTCTGTAAGGTTACTGTGTCCATGTATGGTACTGGAGCCTGGAGTCTACAAGGCAAGTTAGTTAGGGAAGAGGATGCATATGTATAATGCAGGATAAGTAAGTCAAGCAGGACCCTGTCAGGATGCACTGAAATGCATGCCAGTTTTTGCCACTTCTGATGCTATTGGTATAAGTATCCTGCAGAAGAACCTGGTACCTTCTCCAGGGAGCTAAGTGGCCCAAAAGCTGAAAAAGCTGAAGAATAATCCAAGAATGGTAGACCAACTGCAGTGCTATCTGTAGCCTCATGATAAGGAGATGAGTCTGTAGATTGGTGACTACATGTGTATACTATAACATTAACTGCTGCTCCATCTCAGCCCTCCAGATCTTGCACAGAGGCCTCTTATGTGGCCAGTCTTAAGTGGAAACATTCAGAGAGGAAATTTGGGAAATGCTGCTCAACATAATGAAAGTGAGACATTATAAAGCCACCACGGTCAATAAAATCTCTGATTCTACTTTTCAGTCCCTGAATTTTAATCCCCAAATCATCTACTGTCATTAGTGCTCATAAGTTTCTATTTTGTTTCCAATAGGAGATGTATGCAGTAACATATTTTGTTGCCATTACTCTAGGCAGTATGTAAGGATGACCATTTTTAACTGAGATTATCATTGAATAGAACTTTACTAATATTTATTAGGTAAAGATGATTTCTATAATGTTTAGATAAGCATGAGAAGAAATGAAACCACAGTTTTCATTGATTGGAGGGAGAAGGTAAAGAAAACTATCTTTTTTTTTTTTTTTCTGGTACAAAGACCAAATTGAAATTTAAAAAAGACTGAAAAGTTATGCATAAAGTAGCAGAAGCTTTATTATGCATATTTTAAATGATCTGTAAAAGAAATTCTAAAATTGTATAATTTCCTAAATTCATAATTTTCTCTAAGTCATATAGGTCATAGCTACTTACCCTTTATTTTGTATGTTACCTATAACATTTACTGTATTTATTTTTATTTGCAAATGATGAAGTGACTATCATACATTTAAAAGTGAGAGGAGAGTTTCTATTACAAGAAGGAAATATCTATTATTAACTGAGTACTTACTTTATGTGAAATACCTAATATACGTCATAGAAAGTTACTAATGAAATAGGAGCCCATTTCATTAAAAAAAAAAAAGGACCCCATCTTGTGTCTCTACATGTCTTACAAAGTTCCATCAAGACTGACATTCACAAAATTTCTCTACCGTACTTAAAGAAAATTTTTGACTTTATCAAAAAAAGATACAAAAGCCCATATTGTAATTTTTGTATTCTAGGCAACAAGATAATAATGAGATTTAATGAAATATATCAATATTGAAAATAACCAAATTTCTCATCATTGTGTGGGTAAACTTAACATCAAATGATATCTGAGCTTCAACATTAACCTCCATGGAGAATTCCCCAATGTATAACTGGGAATCCCCAGAGACAGTTTACGATGACCTCAGAAAGCAAACTTGGTTTCTGACTGGAGTAATCTCTGGCCTCAATTGCTTCTATTTTTGCCATTTCACCTCTTCCATGGCCTCTGCTATCCCAAGATACCTGTCAACACTCACCCTCAGCTCACTTCTCTGATCTCTTGCTCCCTCAAGGTAAAGATGTCCTCTCCTGTTCTCAATTAGAGACAAACTCAAATTGATACCTCTAATCTTTATGAAACCGAAAGACCAAGCAATCTTTCATGATCAGTCATAATTAGTTACAGAGACTCATGAGGCTTTCATAGAATTCATGAATTTATACAGATAAACTATCTAGGAAATGTAATATAATATATTTTAATCAATATCAATTATTTAATCAATAATCAATTATTTTGTATTCTTTGTATAAATAAATTTATTAAAAGAACAATTTGGCATCATTTTACAGTCAGAGCTATGAATTTGTGACATTATTTTGTTATTATGTGTGACCTCTAATATGAAAACTGCCTAGAAGTTGTACTCATTCATGTTTTTAAATTTTCTCATTGTTTAAAATATTATTTAAACAGAAAATGTGATAAATAAATAAATACTCTTAGGATTCTATTTATTATGAATGAGGTACTACATGATTTCTAGTCAATAAATATCTAATTTTGTGACTGTCTTTCACTGAGTTGGATTTTAAGGCCTTCCAATAGTGAACTCAAGCTGGAAAACAATATTGAACCCACTAAGAATGTGAGACTCTGCAAATGGTTTTCTTTGGTGTACTTTTAATTTTAAATGCTGTAATAAATTATATATTTTTAGCATCTAGAATCTTTGCTTTCCAGCATGAGTCACCATAGTAATTTTTTTTCTTGAATCTTTACTTAGTAATAATGTTATAAACATTTTCTGTAAGAATGATGAACAAGTCATTAACCACTCTTTTATCATTTTAAAAGTGTGGAGGCCCAATTTTACAATTTGTTTAGATTTGAGAAATTGAAGCAGGTTAGAATTCTTTAATGAAAAAATATGGATTATGGTAACTAGCCAATTCCATTTATATCCAAAATATTAAAACTACTATCACTCAAGATTTCTCAGTCAAATAAAAGAACACTTTGAAAGAAGGGATAAATTCTGTTATTTTTTAGCTTTGAGTTGATGGAATATTTGATTATTATTTTTGGAAATCAATTTGTTGTTGTATGAAATGTTTTAACTTAAATGAAACCTAAATATAATTTTCTTAGAGACGAGATTCAGTTTGAGAGAATCAAAGACTATAGACATATAGTAGAGAGCTAAAAACTCATAGTGTACCTTTTTGTACTATTCTTATATGAAAAAGATATTACACTAACATGTAATAAGAGAGAATATATCTATCAGGATATAGTCATTTATTGAATGTTATGTATAAATGTCATTGTAGGTTCAAAGAATGATAGGAAAAACAATGTTAGTTTAATTACCATATCTGAAGTGCTATAGTACAACCCCAAAATGGCAACAAATATTCCTATATAAATAAACAGGAAATGGTTTGATCTGAACCAGAATTCACCCCAGATAGTGCAAACAAAAGGATTACAAGAGGGATCCCTCTTATAGGTAGAGGCAGGCTTAAAGAAGCAAGCAGCAGATTGTAAGGTAATCAATAAGCAGCAGCAGCAGCAGCAAATGGCTGAATGGACCCAGGGCAGACCTCGGATCACTGGAGATCATTGAGAACGAGCTCTGTGGAGGAAGGGCTGCAGTATGGGAATGACACAGCTATTGCTGGAGGTGCTATAAAGAAATGGGAAGAGAGAAAAAAATTAATAAAAACCTCTCTCCTCTGTGTCTTCTATAACCTGTAAGTAACTCCCCACTGCCTGAACTGGTCAGGAAATCCTTTTCATGCTGTCCTTGGGATATAATCTCTTACATGCAGAGCAAGGCAAAGAAAGTCAGAGAATGAGCGCACAGGCCAAATGGAGAATAACTAGTAGAGCACCCTTGCTGGTTTCTGGTCTATCTACAGATTTCTCTCCCAAATTTTGTATTTTTGATGAAGTCACTTTGATGGTAATTTGGAAGGGACAGGAGCAACAAACATCAGCCTGTAGAATGAGGTGAATTCCTCTCTCCAACACATGTATTTTTCGTCATGGAAAAGAAATGCTCTTTCATATTCCTTAGACTTCTGCTATCTAATTGTTGATCAACATGGTTTTTATATGTCACAAACTCCACATTTTAAGCATGTAGGGTTAATATATTAAAAAGGCTTATACATCGCATTCCCTTCTTTTTTATTTAAAAAAAATACCTACTACTGTATTAAGTACATACTATGACTCAAATATCATATGAAAAGTTCATATACATTATTCAGTTTTACTCATTTCCACAAATCATTGATATTTTTGGTTTCGTATTATCCTAATTTTGTGGAAGAGGTAATTGAGGTTAACAAATTGTCAAGGACCCATTATCATCAAGGGGCCAGGTGTTTCTTAAACAGAATCAGACTAACACAAAATTCCATTTTCTTAGCAACTATGCTTTTGTTTTCTTTCTCTCTCTAAAAGTATCTACTTATTTAATTAGTGTCCATATAGTTTTATTTAATTCTGTAACCCTAACCAAGTCTCTCTAAGATAGGTTTTTATTAATTTAAAGGCAAAAAAAGTATAGTCCCAGAGAGATGGCAATACATCTTCATGGAGTCTACCTATTATTGTCACTTTGTTTTACTATGTTCTGTGACCAAATATAAAACTTTTGACTGACAACACAAAAAATCACTATAAGTGATGCATATATATGTTAAGAATCAGTGATTTTCTGTGGTCTATGACAACAGTGCTGTGATAGGTCATATTCTGAGAGAAGCCAAATGTGAATCAGAATTTAGGGTCAGGATGTTTCTCAGAAACAAAATCCTTGCGGTCAACACCTATGGAAAAAAGAAAAAAGAAAACAAGCAAAGCCAGATAGGGCAGGTCCAATGACTTCAGCCAACTTCTGAGAAACTCTAGAGTTCAATGGTCTATCTAAGCTGTCCTGAATTGAACGGAGAATTATGAAGCTCGGACATCCTTCTTCCTCTCACTCCTGTGTCCTCAATTTCTACCAATCATTACTCTGGTCACTCCAGAAAGAACATGACCTTAAACAAGGTTGCCCTCTGCAGTTGAGACCATCCTGAAAGTTCTGATAGCTGAAGGTTGTGGGAAGCTTAGATAATACATTCTTCCTTCAAGAGGAATTGGAGTTGTACTTCTCCATATCCACACATCTATTTCTCTACTGAGTCATACAAACTAACTTTGACAATAACAGTGGGCCTTAGCGTTCTTCTTCCTAAGTTGGAGTTGATTGTGACCTAGAAGTACCAGATCATACAATGTGGTACACATTTGGGTATATCCACTCAAACCTATGTCTCCTTTCCCTACTTAATTAATTATATATTAGGCATTTGGTCCGGCCATTTCAAATCAGATCTTGTTTCTTGAATTACTCAAATATGGCAATAGCTGGTTGTAGAAGTTCCTCTTTCCCCTCTGCTTTCATAAACTCTAGCAATAATCCAACCTCCAAATATCCTCTTAACCTTTTTGAAAATGCATGGTGGGTTTGTGGTAAATTGTGATTTTCAAGCAAAGCTTCATTTACTAACTACAGCAGTTGAGATTGCAGCAGTAGGCTGTTCTGATCATTGGAGCCTGAAAGGCCTATGCACCACCATGAAAACAACATGCTTTCTCTGCAAAAAAAGGTTTTCTCTTCCTCTCTATAACCAGCTAAAACAGAATGCAATTAGGAGAGAGAAAAGAAATCTGAAGCTCAAACAAAAGCTGTATTGTTATGAAGTTTAAAGGTGAGTTTGTACAAATATCAAAAACTAATTAAGCAGAAGAGGTGATATTTAACTACTTTGAAACTTTGAAAAGGAAAAATTGATTTTTGTCTCATTGGATTAAATTACATTTTCATATTGATTGACACAAAGCGCTTCTGTTACTTCTCTTCCAGACAAGGTAAATACACTAGCTGCTATTTATTCATGAAACCTTGTCTTTCAAAATTTCAAAGAATGTTATTCTAGCATTTTATTATTAAACAAATATTTTGACAGGTGATGATATTTTAGAAGGTAAACAAAAATATACATCCATTCACTTCTACTATGTAATTTAGACCTAGAAAATACGACATAGAAGTGACGGAGTGCTTTCACGGGTCAATTCTATCTGTGTTTGATGTAGATTAAGATCAATGGAATCAGTAAAGCTTAATTAAAACTTTGACCATTTAATATTTTTGTCAGTCACCAAACTAAAATGTTAAGAACTGCAAGCTAGTAATCATTTCATTTGCTTCCCCCAAAGTTATCAAATGGCTAAGAACAAAAACACATAAGCCCTGTAAAGACATTAAATTACCAGAAAGTTAAGTTTTCTAAGAAAGTGGGGCAGAGAGGAGGAGCATAAGAATACAGAAAAAAATCTTATTCTGTGCACCAAAAAATGCTCTCCCCTCACAGAAACATACCAGTTTTAACTGATTTGTTTGTTTTGTTTTATATCTCAGTTTTGGAAAGTAAATGACATGATGCAATATTTGGAAATACAAAGGAGATTTAGGGAAACAATCAAAAGCTAATCTTGAAAAACCATATAATTTCTATGATCTTAGTTTTAATCTTTCATTGTGCTTATGGGAAATTTTAGCTAAAACAGCACAGAATGTTTTGGACAGTAGAGAGGATTTGTAGGGAGGATTTGTTCAATGAAATAAGATCTAGAGAAAAAATGGAGAACATTGAGAATAATATATATATGTATATATATATACATATATGTATATATATGTAATGAAAAAATGAGAGCTCTCTTATAGGGAATTTTATTACACTACTCAAACTAAAATCTCAAATAGTTATCCCTCTTACACTGAATGATATTTGAGATACTTAAAATCCTAAAAGCTAATACAATAACCTCCCTTATCTGTTGGGAATAAGTTCTGAGTTCCCCAGTAGGTGCCTAAAAACTAGTAGTTTGGCTAGTACTGAGCCATATTATGTATATAAATATATAATATATATATATATATATTATATTTTTTCCTGTATTTGCATACTTATGATAAAGTTTAACTTGTAAATTAGCCACAGTAAGTGATTCTTTTAAGGTTCCTGGACCCAATTCCAACATAGGGGTCCCCCATAAACAACAAGTAATTCTTGGACACCAGCACAGTGTCTGAGAATTCAACTCCATTCTGATACTATCTATTTGGAGAGAGCATGAGATTCCATAGGTTAAGGATTCAGATCTGGAAGATCACCCCTCTATTTCTACTTCAAAGGCCAGTCCCAGGCTATTTACTTCTACCAAGCAGCTAGAGATTATAGGTTTACAAGGCCTCATCCTTAGGTTGTTTTAATTTGCTAGAGTGGCTCATGGAACTCACAGAACTCAGGGAAACACTATGTTCGATTACTAATTTCGTAAGAGATATGATAAAAGCGGCAAATCAATAGCCAGATGAAGAGCTACACATAGGACAAACTGAGGGGAAGGGCATGGAGTTTCCATTGAGGAGTTGGGGGGAGGCCCTCTCCACGCATACCACTCTTCCAATCTCCCCAGGGTTGATGTGTTCACCAATCTGGAAATTCTAAATCCTGTCCTTTTGTGTTTTTACAGAGACTTCATTGTACAGTCATGATTAACACAGTCATTGGTCATTGTCCGCTTCAACCTCCAACCCCTCCCCAGTGGTCAGAGTAACCTTCATTGACATAACGAAAACACCTTTATTGCCCAACACTTAGGAAATTCCATAGATTTTGAGAGCTGTGAGTCAGAAATGGTAGACAAAAGACCAAATACATATGAGAAATATATATTTGGTCATCTGAATGACCAAATATATGTTTCCTATAAATCACAGGGATTAACAGTAATAACTAATAATAAATAGAACGATTATAACAGTATATTGCAATAAAAGTTATATGAATATGGTTTCTCACTCTCAAAATATCTTACTGTACTATATCACTCTTCATCTTGTGGTGACTTGAGAAGATAAAATGCTCCACGATGGGATGAAATGAAGTGGATGAGGTATGCATTGTGACAGGATGGAGCACAGCGTTAGGCTACTAATGACCTTCTGGCAATTGTCAGAAGGAGGATCATCTGCTTCTGGGTGAAGGATGACAGCAGGGCACTGAAACTTTGGAAAGTAAAACCACAGGTAAGGGGGGCAGACTTCTGTAAATGACTTTGTTACCAACTTGGATTCCTGGGCCTTCCAAGCAATGGAAATACACTGGGGCCAAGGAAATATTCTAGGCAAGAATTTTATTGGCGTTTATGCTCAAGCACAGAGAGGCAGCAACAAAGGAGATTATCCTTCAGGCTGACTCTGTGAACAAAAGTCAAGGAAAACTTTTAAAGAGGCTAAGGCAGGAAAGGAGTGACATCTAAGCATGTAGTGTGGGGAGAGACACAGAAAGTTGGGTTCACAGGCACTGTGGACAAGTATCCCTTTAAAAAGGGAAGGAGTTTGGAAGCAAACTGTCAGACTCCTCAGACCTGACTTCTTTATGTCAGACCACCTAAAAAAGGCAACTATCACTAAAAGCCCTGCCAGAATGATCCTGGAACAGAACTGAGATCCTTCACTGCTTGAACATAAGAAACAGTATGTGCTGAGAGCTGACCAGGACTTCAGACCAAGGCCTTATCTCAACTGTGGGACCACAGACTGACTTCCTGCACCTTCCTGTAATCCTGTATGTTGGGTGGCTTGTCTTCTGTCCTGCTTTGTGTGCTGTATAAGAAACCAAGTTTAATCACATGGTGAATTGTCATTGAGTTTGGAATCCTGAACCTGCTTTACAACTTCGCTTTATGATTGAATAGAGCTGACATTGTGGAAAGGCACAACGGGTTCATGGGCCTTCACAGCATGCTCATGACAATCTTCATCAGTCCCTCCTTTGGTAAGCATCCTGCTTCCATTCTTGCAGGGCATGCTACTCAGGAGGTGTGGTGTTTCAGCTATCAAGGAATGCTGGCTTTCACAGTCAGGATTGTGGGGACCCGTGTCCAGTCCCTGTTCTGTCTCTCCTTTATCCCTAACTTTCTTTCTGATCTCATCTCCCACCATCCTCTGCAATGGTTTATATTGCTCTTAACCACACTGTAAACCACGTTGATAGTCCTATATGAAATTTCACCACCCTCTGTGCTCTCTCTCACTTTACTTTTTCATACTTATTATCACTTTTTGCAATATAATATTTATTTGTTCATTTGTTTGTTTATTGTTACTCTTTCTTCCCCCATAAAAATGTCTGTCATCTCCATGAAAGCATATAGCCTGTTTTGTCAACTCTTCTATCCTAACACCTGAAGGAGTTTCAGTAAGTATTGGCAAATGAACGAATGTATCTCCTTACCTCCCTACAGAATCTTTAGTATAAAACAAACATTCATATTGGTGTCCCAAAATTGGATGTCCCTTGGGAATAAAATGAAGCTTTAGTAGCGCCTTAAATAAATGTAGGGCAGCATCAGCTCAGCCGCCTCAATGGTAATCACTGAACTAGTCAATTACCCTGGGAAAGCAGAAGAACAGCTCAAAGTGTTTATATTCTTGTACTGGGCAGGTAGAGGAAAAAGAAACTGAGAAATTCTGTGTACTCATTACTTATTAAAATGATGGCTATATACAATAAAAGAGTTTGGTTAAGTCCTATACTTTGGAAACCATATAATACTATTCAAGCATGTGGCTTTACGGTGATCTGATGTAACCGAAAGATAGAAACTAAGAGGACCAGATGGACTAATGTAGGAGAACTGTTCATCAAAAATTTCCTTTCTCTCTGGTACACTTTTATCAGATGTCGAAAAACAAATGATCCGAGGTAGGAAATGCCACATAGCATGTGGAATTCTCTCTACGTATATTCAGAGAGCAATCATTTCTGGCTCATTCCAGTCTATTCTAAAAACTCTACAAATTGACTAAGACCAATATTTAATTCCCGACTACCTTTGCTACTTTTCTTTAGGACTCTTAAAAAGTGTAATTTTTTCCAGGATAATTATAATAAATCTGGTCAATATTTTCCTAACTGTAGAAGAGCAAATTTGCTAGTGGAAATACAGAAGACTGAGGGAATTCGATTTTCTCCTTCAAGCCACTAAAATGTCTGTCATTCAGTAAGAATGAAATGAGAACAACTAAAAAGGAAAAAAAAAAAAGACACTTTGTTTAGGCCATTCCACTAAATCATTGGTTTTAAATAAAGTGCAAAAACGGTGGGCCTGGGTGGCTCAATTGGCTAAGTGGCTGCCTTCAGCTCAGGGTAGGATCCCAGGGTCCTGAGATCTAGGGAGCCCTATGTTCAGCTCCCTGCTCAGTGGGGAGTCTGCTTCTCCCTCTGCATATCCCCCTGCTCATGCTGTCTCTCACACTCAAATAAATAAGTAAAATCTTTCTTTAAAAATGCAAAAATGTCTAATTGCTCTAGACCATTAGATCTTAACTGGTATGGTATTTTAGAACAAATTTGAGAGAGCCCCTTAATTCACTTCTAAATCTAAAGCCTAAACCAAAGAAACTTTGACGTGTGAATTTTTCTATTTCTTATTCTATCCACATAGATAATAGCAAGATTTATCAATATCTAGTGCTTTAAACAGCATGTTGAATGTTGATTGAATGAGGAAAGTCAGTGCATGATTTAATGACTGCACATATTAAGAAAGGGATATATTTTAACCTGCATTCTACTTACATTGATAGGAACATTAAAAAGTTAAGAAATTGATGATATCTTTTTAGATGAAACATCAAAGATACAACACATGAAAGAAATAATTGATAAGCAGACTTTATTAAAATTAAAAACTTTTGCTCTGCCAAAGACAGTATCAAGAGAATGAAAGGTACGCCACAGGCTGGGAGAAAATATTTGCAAAAGACACATCAGATAGAGGCTGTTTGCAGAATATACAAAGAACTCTTAAGTATCAATAATAAAAATCAAACAACCGATTAAAAAATGGACCAAAGACCTTCCTACAGACACCTCACCAAAGAAGAAATATAGGAGGCAAATAAACACGAAAAGACACTTCATATTGTATGTTATTAAGGAAATACAAAATAAAACAAACAAAACAACAATGAGGTATCGCTATACACTTATTAGATTGGCCAGAATCTATAAACTGACAGCTTTGAATTCTAGCCAGGATGTGGAGCAACAAGAATTCACTGCTGGTGGAAATGCAAAATATTACAGTCATAGTTTGGCAGTTTCTTATAAACCTAAATATAGGGCAGCCCAGGTAGCTCAGTGGTTTAGCGCTGCCTTCAGCCCAGGGCATGGTCCTGGAGACTCAGGATCAAATCCCATGTCGGACTTCCTGCATGGAGCCTGCTTCTCCCTCTGCCTGTGTCTCTGCCTCTCTCTCTGTGTCTCTCATAAATAAATAAATAAAATCTAAAAGTAAAAAAAAAAAAAAACTAAATATACTCTTGCCATATGATCTGATAATCACATTTATTGGTTTTAAGCCAAAGGAGGTGAGATGACCACCCAAAACCTTGCACATAGATGTTTACAGTAGTTTTGTTCACAATTGTCCAAAGTTGGAAGCATCCTCGTTGTTCTTCAGCAGTTGGATGGATAAACTGTGGTACCTCCAGACCATAGAATATTACTCAGTACTGAAAAGAGATGAGCTATCAAGCCATGAAAAAACATATAGAAATCTTTAATGTATATGACTGAGTAAAAAACAGCCAATTTGAAAAAAACTACATACGACATGATTTCAACCACGTTTTATCTGGAAAAGGCAAAACTATGCAGACAACAAAAAGGTCACTGACTACCAGGGCTGAAATGATAAGGAGTGATGAATAGACAGAGCCCATTGGATTTTTAAGGCAATGAAAATACTCTGTATAATATCAGAATGCCATTTTGCATTTGTCCAAACCCTTAGAATGTACAACATCGAAAGTGAACTCTAAGGTAAACTATGGACTTCAGGTGACTTTAGTATGTCGGTGTAGGTTCATTCATCGCAAAAAAACACTTACCATTCTAGCTGATAATGGGGTAGGTCATGCATGTATAAGGTACGGGATATTTGGGAAATCTCTGTACCTTCCTCTCGATTTTGATGAAAACCTAAAACTGCTCTAAAACAAGAATAGTCTTTAAAAATATAAACTGAAATATGGTCTGAAAAAAAGCATTAAGAGAGCATTGGACTCATTTGAAAAACTGAAACTAAAACAAAAGTGAACATTTTGAATTTTATTGAATTTTATTGAGTTAAGTGAATAAAGAGATCTGACCTGATACTTCAACTGAGATCTCTAATATTTTTATAGGAGAACCTAAGTGCAAGTGGTTTTCAAATTTCAAGTTATCAAATTTCCATTATGATCATGTGTCATAAGAAAAAATTGAAAAATTTCAAGAGTGAACTGAATCAGTAATATTTCTTAAAAATGTGATCAATTGATCACATGTATAACTTATGAGGTAACACTTTCAAAAATGCTGACTTTTAGTCCAATTCTACTTCTCAATGTCCCTATTTTTTTTTAAGATTTATTTACCCATTTAGAGAGAGAGAGAGAGATACAGAGAGAGAGAGAGAGAGAGAGAGAGCACCAGCAGGAGGACAGAGGGAGTGAGAATCCCAAGCAGATTCCATGCTGAGCATAGAGCCAGACTGAGGTGGGGCTCAATCTTACCACCCTGAGATCAGAAGTTGGACAGTCAACCAACTGTGCCACCCAGATGTCCCATGATGTCTCTGTTTATGTTAAAGGAACAGAAGTAAAACTATACTTCATAGTCCATAAAATTTAGCATGTACATCAATAAAGTATGGCACTCATTAATTTTTTCTCACAGTACCAATGGACTGCCTAAAAAAGATGAAGTAAAAACAATAAGTGCCAGAGGAAGATCATTCCTGTTTATGAAGTTCCTGGAAAGTAAGTTATTTACACAGTAAATGACTATAGAATGGTCATCTTAACTACACAGAGAGTTAAGGATCTCATTACCCCCATTTTGAGACTTCTACATTTATATTTACAGAGTTGTCTCAGGAGTTGGAATTAATAAGAAAACAAAGTGCTTTGATTTGTTTTGCATATCTCAGACTTGAATACAAAAGCTAAACAGATCTGTCAAAAAATCTAAACTCAATAGTCATTAGGGCTCTTTGATAATTTAGTGCCTTCCATAAGATAGTATAATGGGTCTACTAATAAATAGGTAAAAGAAAAATGTGAAAAGCATCTAATTATGATCAAAATTAGCCTTATATAAATCTCCCATTATCTAATATCAGTAAGAGAAGAGGAAATTTGGAATGAAAACAGTTTTAGGGATCCCTGGGTGGCGCAGCAGTTTAGCGCCTGCCTTTGGCCCAGGGCGTGATCCTGGAGACCCGGGATCGAATCCCACATCGGGCTCCCGGTGCATGGAGCCTGCTTCTCCCTCTGCCTGTGTCTCTGCCTCTCTCTCTCTCTCTCTCTCACTGTGTGCCTATCATAAATAAATAAAATTTAAAAAAAAATAAAAAGAAAAAAAAAGAAAACAGTTTTATGTAAATCACCAAAGGGTATTGTGAAACTTTATGACTTGAGGCATTTCTCTCAGTAAAAGGAGTAGCATATCATACTGATTTTTTGATTGAGCTATTTGACAGGCTAGATGGCAAGTCACAGCTGAAAAGACAGCTGGTGTTAGGCATTATCCATCATTCATATGACAAAAAATATTGTGAGCTTAACTTTGCAATGCTCAAGCACATGCTGATCAGGTTCTGTATCTAACACTGTATCAGAAAATAGAAGAGGGTGTTTTCATGGAATAAAATAGTGTATGTCCACATCACAGATGGGATACTTTGAGTTAGATTGTCAGAATCAAGCTTTCTTCAATGACTTGACTAATGTTGACAACCAATCGAATAATTCAGCCACTATTTAATATGAATGAGGATATAATATTGAGATATCCAATTTAATTGATTTAATTAGCATGATGATTGTCAATTTTTCACCACAGTTTGTTACTTTATGTGGCAATGATGACTCTATGAACACTAATTTCTGAATCATGAAAATGAAAACATGTATAAAAAAGAGAGTTGTTGATATGTAATACCATTTTTACTAAAATTGATAATCATTTTTTTACACTTTCCTTGAGTTTTAATATTATATTCACTGATTAATTTTCTTCCTTTATTTCTAACAGATGTCAGAATGCAGAGAATATTTTAGGAAAAAAAATATTTTAAGGACTGTTAGGTATTTTTACCTAGAATAGAATGAAATCAGATCTATAACAGATACGAATGTTGTTTATAAAGTAAATTTAAAACAAAAAAAATGCGGTGTATTATGTTTTTTTTCTTTTCTTTCTGCAGGTTACCCTTAATGCAGTTTTCAAGCACAAAAAAAGAGAAAAACAATTGACGGCCTTGTAAGTTGAGTTTTTTATAGATAGATAAGAAGCTGTCATGGATTGTCATATATTGTCAAAACTTAGAAAAAATAGAACCTTTTTTATGCCAGATGTGGTGATATAATTTGAATCACATATGGAAAAAAGGTAGTATGTAACATTTCAGTGGAAAAAAAAAAGCATTCATTTTGTAACTGAACTTTATTCACATTTTAGTCAATATTTAATACACTACTACTTGACATTAATTATAAATCTTTTCGTTATTTAAAAGCACTTGCAATCAATACATCTATACTTAGTATGTAAATATTATTGTTTACAAGTCTAAAGAGACTACCACTTAAGTGTGCAGATTAGATGATTGACAAATGTATGTAACTATGACAGAGAAATTAATATTTTTATAATTAGTAAGACTATGATAACACTAATTTCCAATTCCTAGGAATTGCTAGTGCACATTCAAAACATGGGTATTTGTGGTTGAATTATAGTTAGTTTTAGAGACTGTTAAATTAATCAAATCTATTTTTACACTAGAAGTCTGGGAGGTTTTGAAATAATATTAGAAATTGTTATTTAATTGTAACAGTCTTTATATTTCTTTCTTTCCTACAGTCTTAATATTTGCAATTCGCTTGTTTCATTTTCATGTGCATGGAGACAGTGTTCCCCTCTAATGAAAGTATCAGAGAACCAGTTTTGGGGCCTGTAGACAGATGTCAAAGTTCATTTGGACTGAAATGTGCACAGACCTCATTAATGACATCCTAATGAATTTTAGTGTGATGCAATTTCCTCTAGGCAAGCTGCACAACAGTAAAAGGGTTTTGGGAATCCTGAAAGACACATCCTTCATCTCACTGAATTCCACTTCTGTACTATATGAAACCTTATTGTTATTTTTTAATTCCTTTTCACTCTTCATAGACATCAGAAATGAGTAAAACATTCCAGTAATAAATGTGGCTTAACAATCAATAGTATTTATCTTAAATTATTCTACCAGTTGTTTGCTTAAAGTGTTATTCCTCTTTTGTAGTTGCTGTTTTTATTATTGTTGTTGAACTCATAAATTCCTTGCATTTCTTCTGTCATTATCAAACTGCACTAATTGAGTCTCAAAATTATAACACCTTGGAACTAAAGAGAGAAATAATTAATGAGGTTTTTAACTTCTTTAAAAGATTTTATTTATTTATTTATTTATTTATTTATTTATTTATTTGAGACACAGACAGAGGCAGAGACATAGGCAGAGGGAAAAGCAGGCTCCGTGTGGGGAACCTGATGTGGGACTCAAACCCAGGACACTGGGATCAGGACCCGTGCTAAAGTCAGATGCTCAACTACTGAGCCATCCAGGTGCCCTGAAGTTTTTAACTTTCAAAATAATTTTAAATTAGTTTTAACTTAGAGAAAAGTAGTAGCAAGCATAGGACAAAGAATTCCTGAATACTTTTCAAGATTTACTTGTAAATACTTTGCTGTGAATTATTCTCAATCTATCGCTCTTTCTCTTCTCCCATATTATGTGCCCATGCACATATGTGTACGTATAGATACATATGTAAATTTTACCATTATTTTCAGAACCACTTGATAATAACTTGCAAACATCAGGACACTTTTTGTTTAAATATGTCAATATATATCCTATGATAAAAACAGGAAATTTGACATTGCTGCAATGCTATTATCCAACCTACAACTTTACTCATATTTTGCCAAATCTCCCCAAGAGTTTCCTCTTAGAATTTTTCTGGTCCAAGATCACACATCTCATTTTCTTTTCATGTCTCTTTTGTTTGCTTTAATCTGGGCTAATTCATCTATAAGTTTTTGTCTTTCAAAACTTTGATATTTTGAAGACCATAGGCCATTTATTTGCTTAATGTCCTTTAGTCTTTATCATTTAGTTTAGAACATGCATTTTGGACAATGATATTATCTAAGTTCTCCTTCTTTAGTGCAACATATCAAGAGGCAGATATCAGTTTGTCCCATATTAGTGATGTAAAATTTGATCATTCGTTTAAGTAGTAACCTTCAGATCACTCTATTGTTAATTGTGTAACAAGTAAGAAATAGGAATGAAGTTCTACTTTATGACAAAGTGAATATCTTGTTCAGCATCAAAATCTCATCCTTAAGTTTTAACATCCATTCTTCCATAATTCATTGTTTTGGGTGTTGCATAGTGATGATTATTCCCTTTACCTTTGTTAATATTTTACTGTAGGGAAGATATTTCCCTTCATTCCTATGTTTGTTTTTTTTTTAATTTGGTATGGAGGACTCAAGGAATATTTGATGGATCGTAATCCATTACAATAATGTTGATTTCCAAATTATTTTGGTTCATTCCCAAATTATTCTGTTAGTAGATGTAAACCCATTTAAGCTAGCTTCCTTGAATTTTTGACACATTCTTATATATTTTTTTTAGTGCATCCTGACTTTTGGCCATAAAAAGAAAATCTAAATGTATGTATGGACTTTTTCTGCCATAGCCCTGGAATTACCACTTTCTCTAGGAATCATGATTCTATTTATTGGAGAATGCTACTTAGAAATTAAAATTATTTCAAATTAATCTAATTTTAAAACTACAATGAGATACCACCTCACACCTATCAGAATGGCTGAAATTAACAACACAGCAAATAACAGATATTCATGAGTATGTGGGGGAAAAGGGAACCCTCTTGCAGTGTTGGTGGGAATGCAAACTGGCGCAGCCACTCTGGAAAGCAGTATGGAGTTTCCTCAAAAACTTAAAAATAGAACTATCTTATGATCCAACAATTGTACTGATAGGTGTTTACCCGAAGGAAACATAAATCCTGATTTGAGGAGTTACATACATCTGAATGTTTATAGCAGCATTATCGACAATAGCCAAATTATGGAAAGATCCTAAGTATCCATTAACTGATGAATGGATGAAGAAGATATATGTATATACGGCTGAGTTTCTCTCTCTCTGTCTGTCTCTTTCTACATATAGAGACAGAGAGAGAGACAGAGAGACAGAGAAAGAAACAGAGAATGAAATCAATGAAATCATGCCATTTGCAATGACATGCAGTGTCATGAGTGAATAATAAATTTTATTGAGTTAAGTCGTTAAGAATTGTGAGTTTATCTATTATGTCAACATATCCAGGAGTATCCTGGCTAATACAGAAATAGCTATCAGGCTAAGGGTGCTGTTTTTACTAAAGCCTAAAACACTTAGCATTAGTTTAGCATTTCGGCAGTGGGTGCCTAAGAAATAAATACCAGAGGCTAGAAACTTTATGATCCGTGTTATACAATGGCAAAACATTTGCTGAAACTGTCATCTACAATAATTTCAGAGACAGAAAAATGTGCTTGCTTGCCTGACAGCTCTAAGAGAAGAGTTAGAAAATAGAAATTTTAAGTACTGTGTGTTGGCTACTAAAGTTTATTACTCACTCATGGCACTGTCCAAATAACAGTCATTTGCTCTCCACTCCCACTTCAAACATCCCTTCTGAAATTGATGACAAGCAGATCTGAGTACCTCATTATGGTCTTTCTGTGATCTTGCATTTCTTCTCTTCCAGAATTATGAATAAGATAGAGAGAGAAGAAATAGATTATATGGAGTCTTTCAGAGTCTAGCTTAAGGATTGGAGCACACCATTTCCTTTAATATCTCATTGAATAGAATTCTTCACATAAAAATATTTAGCAAGAGTGTGGGGAATATAGTGTTTAGGTATTTCCAAGAGAAAAGGAAAAACCGCTTGGTGAATAGGTATCATAGGTTTCTGTTACATAAAAGTAAGGGAAAATATACTTTAAAATCTGAGTATTTTAAACAGGAGAGCATTGCAAAGGAGAGATTTAAGATGGAAGAAACTAGAAATGACATCTGTTTGTGCCATTATACATATCTAGATAAAAAAAGAAATAAAGTTGAAATATGGAGAGTAAATACCAGGTATCAGAAATATCATCGAAGGATAATTATTATCTTAGAAGACTGAATGAAAAATGATGGAATTAGAAATACATTTTCAGATTTCTCACTTTGAAGACAAGGTGAGTAGTTTGCCATGGCCATATATATAATATTTTTTATTTATATATTAGTGAAAGCCTGAAAAATGGATGAAATCTACTTACTCTTTTTTCATTTATTTATTCATCAAATATATACTTAGCGTTGAGTTCCAGGTATGATACATGATACAAAAGATTAAAAAATACAAGAAACCGAATCCCCAACATGTAGAATCTCATCTCTACTATTACAATAACAATTGTTTAAAAATTAAAATCCAATATGATAAATAAACCTAGAAAGGCATTATTATTGCATTAACACTGGATGATTATACATCAGATTATTCTTAACGTTGGTTTTCACTATGAGATGATTATACATGGGTTTGATTTTTTTAAATTTATGTCTTCTATTATTTAAAGCTTATTTTTTTAAGATTTTATTTATTTATTCATGAGAGACACACAGAGAGAGGCAGAGACACAGGCAGAGGGAGAAGCAGGCTCCATGCAGGGAGCTCCATGTGGGACTTGATCCCGGGACTCCAGGATCACGCCCTGGACTGAAGGCAGGTGCTTAACCACTGAGCAACCCGGGCTGCCCAGTTTATGTCTTCTAAATTAACAACAGTGAAATATGTAACAAAATAAAGGCATCTGATAAAGTCAAATGGAGTTATTCGATTGCTGAGTACTTTGGGGTAACTTTAATTTTTTTTCTGACATTTTTCATGCAATAGAAACTAAGAGTAAAGAGATTTTTTTTTTTCAAAGACAATTCAAGCAGTAAAGCTTACCAGATATAAAGCAAGGACCCTAGGAAACTCCAAGATTTATGAGTAGGAAAAAGAGATAAAGAAGGTGGAATCTACAAAAGTGGTCAACAATTATATGTCCATTGATTGACTTTTGAAAGAACTGCACTCTAGTGAAACATAGACTAATCAGCTGAGGCCTAAGCTGAAAATGAGAAAGAGTTGCAGTTCATAAAGATTACTCAATTTGGTGGAAAAAATTAAATACATATGTAACTGTTTTTTTTATTGCAATGAATACTTAAAACAGGTAATGGTATAGGTAATGCATTTGCTTACTTATAACTTTTGTAATATAATATTCTGTTATTAAACATTACATAACATATTTTTGTGAAACAGTGTTAATCATTGTAAAATAATTAATGTTTTCATTAAAATTGTCCTGCATTCTTATTGTTGTTATTATTGATTTGCTGCTACTTTCTCAGCTTATAAACGAAGGTTATAAATTCCTTTGTTAATTCTAATTCAGCTTCTCTTAAATGAAGACATTCATTTTAAGGACTTTCAAGCACTTTTGACAATCTATGGAATAAAACTCTAAACTTCTAATCTGTAGCCTTTCCTTCTTTTGATCTCCCTAATGGAAAACCATGATGTATGTCACTGACACTCTGAAACTTATCAGAGTAAAATAGGGCAAAACACCTTCCCTATCAAATTAATGGTGTGCACTACACTGACATTGAGACAAGGTGTCTCTCAACAGATTCCTTATGTTTTCTTTCCACATCGAGGAGTTTATTTAGCAGATAAAAACCTGCCACAAAGTGTTAGTAAAAGAACAGTACACAAGAAACTCTGAAGAGGAGAAAATACTCTCAGATCATAGTGCTAGTATTCCATAAAAAGTATTTCCCTTTATAATTGAGAAGGAGTCAAATGCTTGAAAATAACTGAGCACACACTATAAGAGCCTTTCTTTAACAGTCAGAAAGATAGTAAGAAAGTAAATTGTAGGGATGCCTGGCTGGCTTGGTTGGCAGATCATGTGACTTGATCTTGGGGTCATTAGTTCAAGCCCCATATTGAGTGTAGACATTACTTTAAAAAAAAAAGAAAAAAGAAAGTGAATTCTAGTGAGTCTGGATTTGTCTTTGAAATAAATTTCTCTGATATAAAGAACAAAAAATTTATTGTTAAATAATTTATTATACAAAATGGAAGTTCACTAAATGGCTCAATCAACTCTATAATATGTTGCCTACTTTATTTTTTAGTTTTAATTTTGATTCCTATCATAAACCACCCTAAATTATATTTATTTTTCAGGAATTTTTATAAGGATATCTAATTTACTGATTAAAACCATAAAGTTAATTTTTTCTCTAATCCATTGAATAACAAATTAAGGTTTATATAAAATGTCATCAATTTTAGCCCATTTTAGTTTTATCATAAGTCATAAATTGAGCTTTTTATCTGATATAAAAGAGGAACTATATATTTTATGATTTAATGTGATAAATACAACCATTAATGAAACACTCAAAAGTAGTTTATTAGAAATTAAATTTGTGCTCTAACTTATCAGATTATATTGATAGAATGATTATTTTTTTAAAGATTTTGTTTATTTACTCATGAGAGACACACAGAGAGCGGCAGAGACATAGGTAGAGGGAGAAGCAGCCCGTGTGGGACTTGATCCCAGTACCACCAGGATTGCAACTTGAACCAAAGGCAGAAGCTCAACTATTGAGCCACCCAGGTGCTCCTGATAGTGTGATTTTTAAAGTCATCCCAGTTCCAGAATATGATTTATGAGTTAATTTACATACATCCTTAATACCAAGAAACAATACTTAATCCTCTGATCTCTACAAGGGCTATTGCATTTCCCATATAAAATTTATAGATTGGGGGGCGGGGAGGGTTGCCTGGATGTCTCAGTCAACTGAGCATGCAAATCTTGATCTCAGCTCAGGTCTTGATCTCAGGGTCATGAGTTCAAGTCCCATGTTGGGCACTACAAAAAGCAAAAGAGATTTCTATCCTCTACTAGATATCAGAAAGGGAGGGGTGTCAGAATGGAAAAGCTACAGTTATTGGAGCTGGTAAAACAGTAAAGTACAACTTTTTTGTACTAGTACTAAAGTAAAGCAATACTTTAAGCAAGCAAGTTGGACTCTCAATTAGTGTAAAAAATAGTGTCCTTCAAGAAATGGAAATTGAAAAAAACATTTAAAAAATTAATCAAGCATGATGGCCTTTTTTTCCCCAATTGCAAACCCTCCCTCAAAAATTCATAAGTGTTGTACTCAGGTTTTTCATTTATTACCAATATCATTTATAGTAGTTATACAAAGGTTATGTCCATGGAAACACCTTTCTGTGTTTTTTGGTCATTCATGCTGATCTACTTTTGGTAACCTTTTGGCAAGAGTCTGGGTCATTCTATGTGAAGAATGACTTACAAAAAAGCATACTATTTAAAAAATAATTACTCTAAACCTAATGCCCATTTTTAGTTCTCCTAGTCTTGTAGAGACATTGAAGTCAGTAAAACAAAAAACACATTTTGGTCAACAAAGTGAAACATCCAGGCCTATCAGACCACTGAAGACCATATCCCACATCTAATCAATGTGTATTTGTGTATAATTCTCACTGAATGACTGTTAACATTTATTCCATGGAAAATTATTGCTTGTATGTACAAGGGAAGGATTACAGCATAAGGCAGTCAGATGTCTTGAGTTAACGCTCTTGCTCCGCCATTAGTAGTTGTGTAGTCTTGGATAATTTATCTTTTTCGTGCCTGCTACTCAATTTCTAAAATAGAGATTACAGCAATGCCTAATTCACTGAGTTCTTTTTTTTAATAAATTTATTTTTTATTGGTGTTCAATTTGTCAAAATACAGAATAACACCCAGTGCTCATCTCGTCAAGTGCCCACTTCAGTGCCCACCACCCAGTCACCCTCCCCCCCCGCCCTCCTCCCCTTCCACAACCCCTAGTTCGTTTCCCAGAGTTAGGAGTCTTTATGTTCTGTCTCCCTTTCTGATATTTCCCACTTATTTTTTCTCCTTTCCCTTTTATTCCCTTTCACTATTTTTTATATTCCCCAAATGGATAATTTATCTTTTTCATGCCTGCTACTCAATTTCTAAGATAGAGATTACAGCAATGCCTAATTCAATGAGTTCTTTTGAAGATTAACTGAAATAATATAAGTAGACTCTTAAAACTATTCCAAAGTTCAAAATAAGCATGCAGCAGATACTGTGGTATAATGTTAACTATTTATCATAATTACAGAGTAAAATTTGTCTTTTTTTTAAGATTTTATTTATTGATTGATTTATTTATGACAGACACACACACACAGGGAGAGATAGAGAGAGAGAGAGAGAGAGGCAGAGACACAGGCAGAGAGATAGGCAGAGAGAGAGAAGCAGGCTCCATGCAGGGAGCCCGACGTGGGACTCGATCCCTGGTCTCCAGGATCACACTCTGGGCTGAAGGCGGCACCAAACTGCTGGGCCACCGGGGTTGCCCTAGAATTTGTCTTTATGGTGAGATCTTCATTTGCCTACACAGTACTGTTTATAAATCACAAATTTGCCTTTATTCTCTTAGATAAGAAAGAGAAATTTGTAGGAGGATCCTTGGAAGAATTAAAATTGTCTTGTTTTGCTTTGTTTTTGATTGTCCTAGAAGAGCCAAAGTGTTCAGAAGATAAGTGTTTCTGGGGATTGAAGAAAAATTTATCTAGATCCAATGACCTAAGGGATCCAAATGAAGTTGTAGCAGACTTTTGGATCTACCATAAGGTTAATTCATGAGATTAAAAAGGGAATGCCATGGACCTTAAAATCAGGTTAGTTACGATAGTATCAAAATCTTTATAAATGGAATGTTTGCAAAATTTTCACATTTTCCTTATTTTAACTTTTCTATCACTATATAATTAAGTCAAAATCTTAGCTTATTTTGTCTTACAAGTTAATTTTTAGTTTTGTTTGAATTATGAAATTGCTTTAGCTATGCTTAAAACGAAACAACAAAATAGATTTTACACCCTTTTACTTTTAAAAAATACTTTATTATTTATGGCATTATTGACATATAATCTACTCTTTTAAAGTACAACTCAGATTTTAGTATATTCACAGTTGTGTAAATATCACTAATATATGATTTTTAAAGATTATTATCATCACAAAAAGAAACTTCATACCAGTTAGTAGTCACTGCCCATTTTACTCTCCCTTCACCCCTGGAAACCACTAGTCTACTTTCTGTTTTTATGGTTTTGCATATTCTGGACTTGTCACATAAGTGGAATCATAAAATGTGGTCTTTCATGACTAGCTTCTTTTACTTAGCACAATGGCTTCAAAGCTCATCCAATATTATAACATGCATCAGTACCTCATTCTTTTTTATTGCTCAATAATATTCTTTTGCATGACTTTTCTTTGTTTATTTATTGTTTACCCATTCATCATTCCATAGTCATTTGTTTTGTCTTATTTTTGGACACTATGACTAGTGCTGCTCTGAATATTCATGTACAAGTGTTGACCTATGTTTTCACTTCTCTTTGATCTATACCTAAGAGTGGAATTGCTGAGTCTCATGTTAACTATGTTTAACATTGTGAGGAAGGATAGTTTTCCACTGTGGCTACAGCATACTTTACCAGCAGCAGTTTACAAGGATTCCAATTTCTCAACATTCTTGCCAACATTTATTACTATATGTCTTTTTGGTTACAGCTTTCCAAGTGTATATAAAATGGTATCTCATTGTGGTTTTCATTTGCATTCATCTAATAAGTAATGAAGCTGAACATCTTTTCATGTGCTTATTGATCTTTCATATATCTCCTTTGGAGAAAATGTCTATTGAAAACATTTGCTCATTTTTAAATTGGGTTATCTGTGTTTTAATTGTTGATTTGTAGTATCCTCCTCACTAACAATTTTAATTGGTGTTGGGAGGAACAAGTTTGGTACTAATAATGGAAGTGAAGTAAGAAATCATCTGTGAAGAAAAAGTAAAGTAACTACTACATATTTGACAAATAAATGTGGATAGGAATTAATTTTTTCAACATTTATGGACTACCTTCTAGTTCCGAGATATTGATATAGGCACTCAGCTGACAGTTGTAATTTGCCTTGCAGATCTTATACTGTAGACAAATAAGGAAATCAATTATTGGTATCTCATCTGTTACTGATAAGCACCTAGAAATAAACAAACAAAAAAGTTGTCATGAGAAGGAATATCTGAGTGAGCAGGGAAACTTTTTCTGATGAAATGGCACAGGCCTAGGACCTTAAAATAGCAGCCTTCAAAGGAGCCAACAGAGATGATTGTAGGCAATGGCAACAGTAAGAAAAGACATCAGGACAACAAAATGGTTGCGAGTTTGGGAAGAAAAATAAGAAGGCCAATGTAGCTGGAGTTTAGAGGGAAGTAAAGAAGTTAGGGATGTCTGGGTGGCTCAGTGTCTGGGCATGTGTCTTTGGCTCAGGACATGATCCCGGGGTCCTGGTATTGAATCATTCTTCAGGTTCCCTCACGGAGTCCGCTTCTCCCTCTACCTGTGTCTCTACCTATCTTTCTGTGTCTCTCATGAATAGATAAATAAAATCTTTTAAAAAGAAGTTTTAAAAAATGGTGGTAGAAGACCACATAGCACCTTGTGTGCTATGGTTAGAAATTTAGATTTTCTTCTAAATGTCATGAGAAACTATTAAAAGATTTTAAACAGGAGAGCAAAAGATTTAATTTTCTTTGTAATAAGATCATGTATTTGGTAAATGGTAATGGGAAGACAAAAGTAGAAGCATAGAGGTTGTGTAGGAGATTATATAGCAGTCAGGAGAGAAGATGTTGCCTTGAACTCTGGTGGTGATCACTGTGATGTAACAGTGTGGACAGATTTGGAAGCTATTTTGGAAATAGAGCTAATGGCATTGTTGGACTGGCTGATGAGGAGATTATGAGAATAGTGAAGAAAATGGCAGAATTCTTTCTAGTTGATTTCAATTTTTATGGCTTATAAAACTTCTATCTTTATAAAAAATATATTTTTTAATCTGGGTGAATCCCTACTCGTGCTATTTACTTAATCAGGAAAAGAAAGATCATTATTGTTGATAAATAGTAAGGAAAGTGATTTTCTTCTATGAAACATTTTTTTGACACAATCTTTCAATAAAAAGCCCAACAGGAATTCCAATTGGAAGCCTAGGGATATACAGTCTAGGTAAAAATATTCTAGGCTGGGCACTGGGTGGCTCAGTCAGTTACAGGTCTGCCTTCAGCTCAGGTCATGATCCCACGGTTCTGGGATCCAGCCCCACATCAGGCACCCTGCTCAGAGGGGCGTTTGTTTCTTCCTGTGTCTCTGCCCCTCCCCTTGCTCACCGCTTTCTTTCCCTCTCTCTCTGTCAAATAAATATATAAAATCTCAAAAACACAGATTCTAGTCTGGAATCTTGGAGAAATTTTGACTTTGCAGTTCTTTTATGCCTCCAACCAACTATAGTTTACCCAAGAAAGTAAAGATGATTTTACCTTAGAACATGTGATATTCAGCAAGACTGTGTAAATGCTTGCATAAATAATAATTAAGAATTAGTCAGCAGCCAGGTTGATGTGTAGATTCTATTTCTGTAATCACTAGATGTTAAGGTACCTTGACTGGTTTTCTATCAAGACTACTACTGGAGAAAGAGCACAATGAAAGACTAAGGACAAGGATGTACTGATGTCCCTTAACCCTTCTTTTCTTTGACAACAGCTAATCTAACAAATATCAACAACCAAGTTCAGATTGTCCCAGATGTCCTGAAGTAGCTAACCTCAGGAGAACCTACGTTTACTTGATTTTCATCATTCTCCTTGCTTGCTCGTGACTAGAAGAGAAATTTTATCATGTCAAAGTGTCAGAAATATTCTACAATGATTGCTGCAATCACTGGAAAAAAGAACTCTGGAACCTTGACTACTTTATCATCACACCAGCCACTGAACTCTTTTTTCTTGGATATATTCCTGGTGACAAATACTTAAAACGTCATTTAATGATAGGAAGCAGGTTGTGCAACATTTGTACTGCATCTGGTAAATCTGCCCTAAACTGGAGCATGCGTTTGCTGATGTGTAGAAAGTGTGACCATTTTAACAAGTATCCTTTTATTAAAATTAGTTAGGTTCCTCAAGATTGTTTATTATTTTCCTATCAAATCTGTGAGAAGTAGAGCAAATCCCCATAGTCTGAATGGGGGGGGGGAGTTGATTAAATATAATATTTAGATCTAATCCTGAAACAGGTGGATCATAAATAGAGTATGGAATATTCAGAATAAAAGAGGGGAATTATACATGAGATTTGGTTCAAGTATTCTGGCATCGTATTCTAATCCTACCCTACCCATGTGGTTTGATTAAATGACTGAATTTACCTAAATTGCCATTAAGCAATCTGCTTGATATATCATGATAGTTCTTTATTCTTCCTCAGATACTTTTACCCATTATGAATACTATAGACATCCCAGGTCTTATTTCTGGGTTGACCAGAGTTGAACTGAATTGTTATCAGGCCACTTGTTCAAAAACAGTTATTCAAGTATTTAAAAAAAAAAAAGATGAAAAAATAGGAAAATAGAAAGTTAGTTCTGTTTTCCTTCATACATGTTTTTATGTCCAGTTTATTTTACAAGTTTGATCCCCAGAAGTATAGTTTATTGGCCAGTACTTTTTTATCCTAAGCCATGGAAGCTAGGCAGTAAATACCTTAAGCCAAAAAAATATATATAATCTGTGTGTTTGAGGCTAGACTGTGTGACTGGGGCTTAGTGGTTCACCTAAATAAATTGCAGGAAAGGCAGTTGCCTGATATTCAAAAACTTGAATACCATCAGGATTCTATCTTCTGACCTTGTTTCTTTCTATACATTGGTTCTATTCACTTCTATTATAGTTTGATCTATGATCATAAGGAAAAATGAGATGAAAATGTAACAAGGGTGAGAGGAGCACATATGGCTATGGGAAATTTAACTACTACAATCCCACTATTTAATTATTAAAACTGAAGAAGTTATTTCTCTCAGCTCTACTTCAAAACAATCCTGAAATAGGATTTTAATTCACCCAGCTTGTTTGCAGCCCTTAGACCAATCTGGATGGCAAATGATTGCAATATCAAGATTGGATTTCCTTGGATCATGTTCCTACAAATTATACCACATTATAGGATGTGGAGAAAATGAATCATATAGGAAGATCTCAGCTCCCACTTGACAAAAGTAATAAAATAGGGTAAAGATAGTTTCTGCAAAAAAAGAGAAACTGGAGTTTCTGATACATAGGTCATTACTAGAGCTGCTATACTGTTACTAGAGCAATTAGAGTAACAAATATGCAGTACCCAAAGTGCTGGCTACTGGCAATAGTGAAGAAAACTCATAGAAGTTGAGTGCTTCAGGAGCATGGATTGCGAAACAAGAGAAAGAAGGGAGAAAGGAAGGAAGGAAGGAAGGAAGGAAGGAAGGAAGGAAGGAAGGAAGGAAGGAGAGAAGGAAGGAGGGAAGGAGAGAAGGAAGGAGGGAAGGAAGGAAGAGAGAGAAGAAAAAGAAAGAAAAGAAAGAAAGAAAGAAAGAAAGAAAGAAAGAAAGAAGAAAGAAAGAAGAAAGAAAAAAAAGAAAGAAAGAAAGAAAGAAAGAAAGAAAGAAAGAAAGAAAGAAAGAAAGAAAGAAAGAAAAAGAAAGAAAGAAAGAAAGAGAAAGGGAAGGAAGGAAGGAAGGAAGGAAGGAAGGAAGGAAGGAAGGAAGGAAAAATGGACCAACTTAGAACCCTTCCTTGCAAGTATTAGTCATTTTTATTATTAGATAGTAAATATTGTTAAATTTCATGTATCTCTTAAAGTGTGAGGTGATTTAATTCACTTAGAAAAAACTATTTTGCTTCTGTAGTGTTCAAGATACCTAAAGAAATTAGGCAAAGGCAACAATATTTTTCAGACCTACACTTCATTTGAAGTTTCTAAATCTGGTGGACTATACTAATTAACTGCACTCTACAGCTTTTTTGAAAAGTGGAAGATAACTGTATTTTCTTTTACAGATGGGTGACCCAGAGGCAGAGAGCTTAAGTGACTTTGTAAAAAAACATATAGCATCATTCATGTGTAGAAGCAAGCATTGACGCTAAGGATGGACACTCAGCCTGTTTCTTTAACCACCCAGCTAACTGCTACTCCTTAAATAGAAAAGCTAGTGATTCATGCCCTCTGTTTCTTGCTATTTAATTACCTGGAATCAGAATGGGGTCTAAGAACAATTACCTTCTGAATTTATTTTTAAAAGCCTATATTTGAGATGCTTTACAGAAATCTGAATCAAATGTAAAAAGTTCTGTGCTGTGGTTGGGATAAATCTATGTCATTAAGAGAAATAAAGTTTCAGTAATATATGAAAGACAATTTGCACTTGGAAAATGTATGAATGTCCTGAAATTGATTTCACCCACAAAGTACAACCTGTTTCTAAGAAAAACGGTCTTGGAAGAAAAATGTTAGGCACATAAAAAGTGCATTAAAGGTATTTATACAAAAGTAAACTTTAAATGAACTCTTTATAAAACTACAACTACTAGAGCGGACTTGTAAATCAGACCAACATTAAACAACTGCAACAAATGTATGTGTCAATACCGCAGTGGTAGCACTTGGTTTACAGACCCTGAAGCTGTAAGATAGAGTAGAATTCAGGCTGTTGCAGGAACTGGAAACTAGAGGAAGCAGTGACACACAGTTGCAATGAAAATGCGTACAAAAGTTTTAAATCTTTTGTTCAGAATTAATTTTCCACTCCAAAATTTAAATGAAGGATCTTCATCTAAAAAGAGAGAAAGTTTACTCTATACGCCATTATTATGTCCTATTTTCTGATCATGAAGAATATTTTTGTTCATTTTTAACTAAGATGTTACTAATAATTCATAAAATTTATGTTTATGGAAATGCCCATAAACAGACACTGATATAAACATGCTAAACATGGCTTTACACTTTAGTGTCTTTCACTATATATACAATGGTAGCAATTACATATGAAAGTGTAAGTACAAAATTAAAATATAATTTTATTTCAATGTGACATAAGCACTATTTTTATATCACTGACTTCCAAAAATATTGATTTTGAATTTACAACCCAAAACTCCTGTGTTCAAATCCACAATCTGCCAATTTCTAGCTCTGCCATCTTGAGCAAAGTAGTGAACTTCCCTGAGACAAAATTTTCTCATAGGGAATATGAAAAAAAAAAAGTTTCAAGGGATTTTCTTTAAAAAAATGTGTAAGTAAATATATATAAGTAACTACCACAATGCATTGCGTATAGTAAACATGTATTGCTCCTAATATGAGTCATGACGACTGTTTTTAGTTGGATTTTCTCATATTTAAATATATGCATTTAAGTACACTGTACTACCTCAATAAGTCCTCTAAATTGTTTTGTATGTGGTACTGGCACAAAAACAGACACATAGATCAATGGAACAGAATAGAGAATCCAGAAGTGGACCCTGAACTTTATGGTCAACTAATATTCGATAAAGGAGGAAAGACTATCCACTGGAAGAATGACAGTCTCTTCAATACATGGTGCTGGGAAAATTGGACATCCACATGCAGAAGAATGAAACTAGACCACTCTCTTGCACCACACACAAAGATAAACTCAAAATGGATGAAAGATCTAAATGTGAGACAAGATTCCATCAAAATCCTAGAGGAGAACACAGGCAACGCCCTTTTTGAACTCGGCCACAGTAACTTCTTGCAAGATACATCCACGAAGGCAAAAGAAACAAAAGCAAAAATGAACTATTGGGACTTCATCAAGATAAGAAGCTTTTGCACAGCAAAGGATACAGTCAACGAAACTCAAAGACAACCTACAGAATGGGAGAAGATATTTGCAAATGACGTATCAGATAAAGGGCTAGTTTCCAAGATCTATAAAGAACTTATTAAACTCAACAGCAAAGAAACAAACAATCCAATCATGAAATGGGCAAAAGACATGAAGAGAAATCTCACAGAGGAAGACATGGACATGGCCAACATGCACATGAGAAAATGCTCTGCATCACTTGCCATCAGGGAAATACAAATCAAAACCACAATGAGATACCACCTCACACCAGTGAGAATGGGGAAAATTAACAAGGCAGGAAACCACAAATGTTGGAGAGGATGCGGAGAAAGGGAAACCCTCTTACACTGTTGTGGGAATGTGAACTGGTGCAGCCACTCTGGAACACTGTGTGGAGTTTCCTCAACGAGTTGAAAATAGACCTGCCCTAGGACCCAGCAATTGCACTGTTGGGGATTTACCCCAAAGATACAGATGCAGTGAAACGGCATGACACCTGCACCCCGATGTTTCTAGCAGCAATGGCCACAATAGCCAAACTGTGGAAGGAGCCTCGGTGTCCATCGAAAGATCATTGGATAAAGAAGATGTGGTTTATGTATACAATGGAATATTCCTCAGCCATTAGAAATGACAAATACCCACCATTTGCTTCAACGTGGATGGAACTGGAGGGTATTACGCTGAGTGAAATAAGTCAATCAGAGAAGGACAAACATTATATGTTCTCATTCATTTGGGGAATATAGATAATAGTGAAAGGGAATTGAAGGGAAGGGAGAGGAAATGGGTAGGAAATATCAGAAAGGGAGACAGAACATAAAGACTCCTAACTCTGGGAAACGAACTAGGGGTGATGGGAGGAAAGGAGGGCGGGGGAGTGGGGGTGAATGGGTGACGGGCACTGAGGGGGGCACTTGACGGGATGAGCACTGGGTGTTATTCTGTACGTTGGCAAATTGAACACCATTAAAAAATAAATTTATTATTAAAAAAATGTTGAATAATAACTAATACCTCCTTTTTATTAAAAAAATAGACTCAGATATCTTTTTTCTAATCTCAAATTTGTAGGAACTAAAAATAAGAAGCTCCAAAAGATAGATTTTCTCACCCTTCTTTTAGGACAGAAGTTTTTGGTTGGGCTTCAGTTGCATGTGTTTGAATTCTATAAATGATGCTTCCCTGATGAAACTGCTTCCATTTAATGTTTCTTAATTTATTTGCATATGATCTTTATAATGAAGATAATAATAGCATCCATAAAGAGATGAGAACAGTTCCTGGCATGTCGACAGTTCCTAAAATAGTTTAGGTATATGTATGTACAACATGGGATAATAATGCTAATAGCATTCCATGATTCCTGTTAGAATGTGGTGGCTGTTATTTTCCTACATGCTTAATTTTATAAAGTAAATCTTAGAATTGCATAACATGAAGAAAGCATGAATTCTGGAGAAATAAAATTCTGAGTTTAGTACTTAGCCATTCCAGCTGTATGGTTTTAAAAATATTTAGTTATTTAGTGATACAAATCTCTGATCTCCAGAGGAATGATGGTGTTCATTATATCTAGTTTATGTTTCTTGCACAGAATAAGTGAAAATGGACCTTACTAATATAGTATTATCCAGTAATAAATATGATCCAGTAATTCCACTACTGGGTACTTACACAAAGAATATACAAACACTAATGAAAAAGACATACACACCCCATGTTTTCTTTTAAGATTTTATTATTTATTCATGAGAGACACAGAGTAAGAGAGAGGCAGAGACACAGGCAGAGGGAGAAGCAGACTCCATGCAGGGAGCCTGATGTGGGACTTGATTCTGGGACTCAAGAGTCACACCCTGGGCCAAAGGCAGGCGCTAAACCACTGAGCCACCCAGGATCCCCACATCCAGTGTTTATTGCAATATTATTTACAATAGCCAGTTATGGAAGTAACCTAAATGTCCATTGATAGGTGAATGGATAAAGATATGGCATATATATACAATGGAATATTACTCAGTCATCACAAAGAATGAAATCTTGGTATTTGCAACAACATAGATCTAGAGAGTACAACACGAAGCAAAATAAGTCAGAGAAAAACAAAACACCATATGACTTCATTCACCTGTGGATTTAAGAAACAAATGAACAAAATAAGAGATACCAACCACAAAACAGATTCTTAACGATAGAAACCAAAGTGTGGGTTACCAGAGGGAAGGAGAGTGGGGATGGCTGAAATAGGTGAAGGGGATTAAGAGTACACTTATCTTGTTGAGCACTGAGTAATGTGGTGTAGAATTGTTGAATCACTATATTGTACATCTGAAACTGTTGTAACACTGTATGTTAATTACACTGGCTTTAAAATAATATTTTTTATTTTTTATTAATAAAATAAAATAAATTTAAATAAATAAATTTATTAATTTATTCAAGAGAGACACAGAGAGAAATGCAGAGACAGGCAGAGGGAGAAGCAGGTTCATCATAATTTGCCTTCAGTGTGACAGTTCATACTTATTGCTCTTCTTTTACATCTTTTCTTCTGTATATTACTATAGACTAAAAGTAGACAGATTGCATCATCTTCCCACCAGTTAACTACAACCCACTTGTTGCTATTTTCAACTTCACAGTATATATTCAAGGCCATCTTCCCATTCTATCTCATTAACAAAGCTCACTGAGAATATGTGATCCTTACAGAATTTGCTCTTTCTAAATACTCCTGTTCTCATGTTTTATATATTTGTCATCATTTTTTATGACTGCCTTTTATAAAAAAATCATTCAAAAGTATATTTTTTTCAAGTTTTAATTAATTTTGTTGACGAATTTTTGTGAGTATAATCTTTTCCAAGGAAATTTTAAGCCTTACAGGATGGGAAGTTCACACAACTGAGAAGAGCACTGGATTCAGTGTTGTTACATTAGTGAGACTATGTGGGACTCCCTCACAACTGGGATATCTTACCCAAAGGTTTCTTCAAAGAAACATTCCCTAATATTCTGTTACATAAAGAGAAATCATAAAAATCAGTCTACCTTATAGTTATAGCATTTTTAGTTATAAGAATGCTGAAAGGTTTTTTAGTCATAAAATGATGTTGAATTTTGTCAAATGCTTTTTTTGTATCAATTGAGATTATCATATAATTTTTATCCTATGGATGAGGGGCAGCTGGAAAATGTTCACCTTTAGTCCAGAAGGCTGACCTGTAGCCTGTATATTTTCAATAAGGATTAAATACAATCTAGTTGTTTTGTTTGTAAAGGGTCTTAGTCACTGCCTGTACATCTCACTGATAGTTAATATTGAGCTTTTTGATAGTCCTAATACCTGCTGCTCATCCCCTCTCCCATGAGCAGTAACCATATAACCACTGGCTTCAAACAGCCAAAGTATGGCTCTTTCTGCCCACAGACCCTGTCCTCTTGCTATAATAAAAGCACCTTTTGCATGAAAAATGTCTCAATAGTTCTTTCTTGACCATTCAATTGTGACCCTACATCACTGTGATAGGATTTTTATCTTATTTTTGTCCTTTGTGTGGTATATCATAGTTATTGATTTGCATATGTTCTCCCATCTTTACCCAGGGATAAATCCTACTTGATCATTGTGTATGATCCCTCCAATGTGCTATTTAATTCATTTGCTAGAATACCGTCGAGAATTTTTGCATGTATATTCATCAGGAATATTGGCCTGCAATTCTCTTGTAGTCTCCCTATCTGGCTTTGGTATCAGGGTAATGTTGGCCTTGTGAAATGAATTTCCTCCTCTTCATTTTTTGGGAAAAGATATTTTTCCCCAGTAGCCACTTAATAACATGGGAATGAAACTTACTTTTAAGCTTTTCCTAGACAGAGTTGAAAGTTTCAGCAATATTTTGCAAGCCAGTGCCTGCATTTTATAGTGTCTTTATTATCTCCCCCTTCATCAACTTCTTATACTAACATAATTAGTGTATTTCTTGACTTTTTTCTTGAAATAGAGGAAATAATTAACATATGATTTACAATAAAGTATCCATGACCTATTGTATTAGTATTTTGGGAACATCTGTATTTAAAAGAAAGTTTAAGGTGAGAAGGGAAATCACTAAAAATCTGGTTTAATGGAATTGGGACATTTTAATATTTAGGTTTTATGCCACAATCCATATCTCCCTGTACAAATCTAATCTATGTGTGAAGCTGGTTTTGGTTTATATGTGATGTATATCCCTTGAGATGTTTCCAAATCCATACAATTGGATAGGGCAATGTCATATAATAAACTTCAAAAATGTGTTACTTATTATTAAAAGTAAAGATTTTAAGATATTTTAAATATTTAAAAGTTTATCTGATTCAGCTCAAACTTGATAATAAGAAAAATCCCAAATAGAATTATTATAATTTCATGTTGACTACTGGAAACAGATGGTGACATTTTCTATCTGTCCAATTAAATAGAAAGAAAATTAGCTAGATGTTGTTTAATATTTTTCTAAAGAATTATACTATAAAATGATATAAAAGGTCAAAATCAGTCTGTGGTTAATATGTTCATTTCATCAGTGTTGTAATGAGAAACAGAACATTATCTGTTTTCAAAAAGAGGTTATTTTAGGAGGAAAAACAATTACTCAATAAATGATAAAGAAAAATATTTGCATAGTCCTTGAAAGTAGTTTAAAATCATCTAAACTGAAATTATAGTTTTAAAGCCTGCTCAGGTAAATGCTAGATTGGAGAGTTATTAATTTATTTATACTATTTATCAATAGACTGATAGAGTATAATGTTTCCTAGACTAATCAATCATTGTCATCTGGATTTTTAAGAACTTTTTTATTCAGGCAGCCCTGGTTGCTCAGCGGTTTAGCGCCACCTTCAGCCCAGGGCGTGATTCTGGAGACCCAGAATTGAGTCCCACATTGGGCTCCCTGCATGGAGCCTGCTTCTCCCTCTGCCTGTGTCTCTGCCCCTCTCTCTCTCTGTGTATCTCTATGAATAAATAAATAAGATCTTTAAAAAAAAAGAACTTTTTTTATTGATTAGTTGTTAAGATATTTTTATTTACATAGTTTCTATAAATTCTAATAAATTTGTCAAAGTAGGATTAAATAATATCTTTAATAAAATAAAAATCAATGAGGAATGAATAATTTGTTTATTTTTAAATGATTTTTAAAATGTATTGATGAATTAGGTTTGCTAATATTTTGTTGAGGATTTTTGCATCTGTGTTCATCAGAGATATTGGCTTGTAGTTTACTTTCTTGAATGAATAATTTTAATTGTACCTTCAGGTAATCAAACAATATTAATGAGGTACAACTCACAAAAGCTATGAGAGGATGGTTTTGAAATAAGATTTAATATGTGAAAATGTGTTTTGATTAATACGTAGAAAATATTTTGTTTCATTTCTGCACTCTGATTACAAGTTACACTCTTAATTGGTTTTAAAACTATAGATAAAGGGAGATATGACATGTCCATGCCCGCACTGAATAGAGACTAAGTCCAAATGTATATGGTAATCTTTTAAAAAGTAAAACTATAATTTGTGAGGTAAACAGTATGTAGCATTACTTCATTCACTCATCATGTGTTTATTGGGCTATTGTAATTTGCCATTATATCCTCTGAAAGTAGATAAATAAAACAGAGAAATGAAGAGATATTTGGTAAAATTTCATTTCATTCATTCACTTATTATTTCATTCATTAACAACAACAAAAAACAGTTGCATGACTATTACTTTCCAAACAACATTCTAGGCCCTGGGAGGGTGGATATAGAGAGTCATTTCAGTCACTGAACTTAAATTCTGGAGGCAAGGGAAGGGGCAGACAATAAGCACAATCAGTAAAATATATGTTATATGGCAATGATTTTCACAGAGACAAATAAATAGATAAAAATAGAAATGGGGATGGTGGCAGTTGTCAAAACATAAAAAATGGAGAAAGGAAGACCTTACTGAGAAATGACATTTACTACATATTGAAGGTGAGTATGCAAGTCACTTAGATATAGAATTATGGCATTCCAGGGAGAAGAGACAGAAAGTACGAACACCTTGAGAAGGAGAATATAAAAAAAAAAAAAAAAAAAAAAAAAAAAAAAAAAAAAAAAAAAAAAAAAAGAGAAGGAGAATATAGCTTCATGTTCAGGAGAGAAGTTTAAGGTGGCTTGTGTAGAGTAAGGCAGGGGGAAGCTAATAGATGTCAAAGATGCAAACAGATAACCAACATATGTACTGGTCTTGTGCTTTGATCCCAAGTGACATGATAAAATATTGGAGAGTTCAGAGGAGAGCAGTGAAATGAATTGACTTTTGGGACACTTGGGTGTCTCAGTGGTTGAGCATTTGCTTTTGGCTCAGGTTGTGACTGGGGTCCTAGAATCGAGTCCCACATCAGGCTCCCCACAGGGAGCCTTCTCCCTCTGCTTATGTCTCTGCCTCTCTCTCTCCCTGTTTCTCTCATGAATAAATAAATAAAATATTTTTTAAAATGAATTGACTTTCTACTTTACAAAGTTACTTAGACTTCTGCCTTTAGAACATATTGAAGGGAAGCATGGGAGAAAATAGAGAGATTATTAGGAGCTCTTACAATAATTTAGGCTACAGAAGTGTACTTGGACCAGCATGAAAGGTGTTGAAAAAATCAGAAGTGGTTAGATACGGAATATACTTTCAATGTAGAACTGCCAGGATTTGCTAATCCATCAGTTGTGAAATATGATAAAGAATGAAGAATGACTGAGATTTTTGGCCAAGCAACTAAAAAGACAGAGTCACTGAAACTGAGATGAATCAGGCTGTGGGAGGAGGTTCTAGAGGTTGGAGTTGGGGTAGGAGAGAGATCTAGATTCAATATTCAATGTTGAGATATCTATTAGACATTTAAGATAGATGTTGAAGGGGTAGTTGGAAATAGCAATCTTTTGTTCAGGTGAGAGGGCCAAGAAAGTTCTACATTCAGGAATCATTCATAGTCTATCTCATTTCATGCACCTGCTGGTATCACACAGGAGAGGATCAACTAAAGAAAAAGAAAAAAAATTTGAGGACTGATAACTCTAGTACTCCAACATTAACAGGTCCTGTGTAAGAAGATGAGCCTGCAAAGGAAACTCAAAATTAAATGAACAGTGAGGTAAGAGGAAGACAGGGGAATGTAGCCTTGGAACAGAAGGCAGTGCTTCAAAGATAAGACAGCAAAATGTGACAAATACTTTTTCAAGATGACTCAGATTTGATTACTGGATTTACCAAAGTCATGTTATCACTGATTCTGACAAAGCTATTTTTATAGAGCAGTATGGGCAAAAGCCTGGTTGGAAAAGGTTTGAAGGGGTAAGACAGAAAGCAATTTAAAAAAGTGAACATGAACAAAATATTCAGAGTACGACTCTAAAGCACAAGTTCTTATTCTTTAAATAGTTCATATATAGGAAGAGGCTAGTGTTCTAATTTCAAAGTGATGATGAATATAAAAGATATCTCGTGATATTACAGTAATCTAACATGATAAAAAGTATTTCTTTGGAGCAAATGCTATGTGGTGGATGAAAAATGAAAAATTGAAGGACATTATGCTTTAGCCAGTTAAAATAAAGATCAATTTCTTTTCTTTCTTATCCATGTAGATTAACCTCCTGAACTCTAGCCACAGTCCTCTGGCAGCAACTCTATATTGAGAATCTTGCTATAAAGGGAAATTAAGTGGTATCTGGAAGATGAAAACTCTAGGGAAGATGTGTTTTCCTTTTCTTCTTTTTCTTTTTTCTTTTTGAAGGGAATATTAACAGTGTTTGGGAAAGATAAAATTTAGAAAAATATCAAATTCAGAACAAAAATCTCTGATTTAGGAGGAGAACCATTGGAACTTTATCCTTGAGTAGAAAAGAGGAGTTAGGTGCTTACGTAAAAAGTCAATTTAGTAAAGCATAGAGAATATGAATAAAAAATGGCAGAAAGTGTGGCCAAAGATGCAGACTAGAGCAGTTTCTAGAAATTTGCCTCTAATATAGTCAATTTTCTCTCTGAAGCAGGAACCAAGGCTTATAGTGAACGGTGGAGACTGGGGAGGAAGTGTTGGGAACTGGAAGAGGGAGGACAAAAAAGAATGTTCTAAAACAGTGGAAGAGTGAAAGGACTAAAAGAATGCCACGTGTCAGTATTAATTAATTTAAGTTGAGAAAAATCTTCAGCTTTCTATATTTTTCTTTAGCGAACTCAGGTTGCATGGAAGTCAATGTGGAGTAGTTGAAGAACTGGATTTAATCAGTGTTGTCTATTTTGCAACCATCATTCAGTCATTTATCCAAGAAATACGCATTAAATATCTATCACCTGCCGGTAATTCTTCCAAACACTGGGCACACTATTATGTATAAAATAATAAAGCCTTTGGTGTTACACAGCTTGTAAACTGTGGGGAAGAAAAATAATAAGGGGGTAACTTAAAAGTATGATGATAGGGATCCTGGCAAAATAGGTCTTTACCTACTTTAGGAAGGTTAATCTCACCTGGGGTTAGGGAAAACATCCATGAGGATATTGTACCTTTTCTAAAACCAAAAGATTGTGTAGTCACATTTGATAAAAGATGAGATTAGGTAATCTCAAATAGGGAGAGGAACAATAAATTCCGTCCGTTTATTTTAAATTTCTGTCTGGAAGTTGCCCTACTGGATCTTTTAATCTAGCCAAATATGACATCTGATTTAATTATTTTGAGAATTTATGTAGAATATAGTAAATCCTTAATTTAGTATTCATTTCCATGCAATCACTCAAATGCACCATCAACTATTCACAATTACTTTTCAATTATCTCTTTGCTCTTCATATATTCTCTACCTTCCAAAAATTAAGCCTCTTAGTTAGGCTCTGGGGGGAGAGTGAAGCAAAATTTCTGCTCATGTGGAGTGTATGGTATTACAGAGTTACTTGTGATTTGGTCTCTATAGGAAATCTATCAGAGTTTCTATCTTATTTATATGGTGTTTTCCATATTTTTTTTTAATTTACTAGCCTACATATATTGTCTGCCTCCTCTCACTGAAATGGGAAGAACAAGAACCAGGTCTCTCTGTTTCTGTCTAGACCCTGATGGCTTAGAACTCTTCTCGACCTAGGGTCCTTAATATCTATTGAATGTATAGTAGAGTGAGAGAATGAATGAGTGAATATCACTGAAACTTCATGTTTGTGAAATCAGAATTGGTAAAATTGCCATTCATTGTCCAGTTAAGATAAGAAAAATATATTTTGTAGGAGAAAAAATAAGTGCATTAGGAAGGATAAAGACAAGTTTATACTGTCTGCAGGAGTGTATGTTAAAGTTATAGACTTCCAGTAGAAAAGGTCTGATACAGAAGTGTGTGGGTTTATGATACAAACAAGTTTGAGTGCCTACTGTATGTCTACAAGCATGGATAAGGCACATTCTTCAAGGATCTACATATCTACTCATTCCTACATGGCATTACTGATAATCTCTCATTTATAGAAATAATCTGTAGAATTTCACAGAATCAGGGCCATTAGCTTTTTCATATCAGGCCATTACTAATATTATATTTTTTCCATGACTATATCTGGTATTGGTCAGCCTAATTTTGTTATTTTTTCATTTGTTGTTTGCATGCACCTTTTTCCTCAAAATGATTCAACTATACTCTGACTGTAGAATATACACACATATGTGGTTTTCTGGACCTATAAGATAAGATGCTTTCCTTGTTCCAGTCATTATGTCTTGTTATTATCCTATAAGCAACTACCCTACTGTACCACCTCTTAACACTCCCAAATCCATAAAGAAAAAGTGATCTCCTGTACATATATGCCTAGAGAGAGAAAGCAGTATGTCAGAATTCAAAGTGAATTAGTAAACCAAGTTACCTTCCTTGTTAGTCTTGCTAAGAGTGCTTCATAACAAATGCTATTTAAACTCTAAAAAAATTTAACATCCCTAACAAGTACAAATCTTGTAGCCACAGGGAAATTTGGACACTTCAGAAATTTTCAAGTCTAGAGAAATGAAATGCCCTTTTAATAATCTCATGAGAAACACTGTACAATGATGGGAAACCAATAGATTACAATTGATTGACACCAGAAGGGGGGAAATATGTGTGTGTGTGTGTGTGTGTGTGTGTGTGTGTGTGTGTGTGTGTATAGCACTTAACTGCTGTAGAATATCATGCCACAAGTCATGCACAAAATACTATCAATAAAAGAATTAAGATTCATTTGTCTATTGTGTTCTGAGATTTATATCATTTCAATCTATGCTGTAAAACATATATTAAATTTTGCATCATTATACAAAAATTCCTGCTATAGGAATCCTGGGCAAGCAGGAAATAATTAAAAGAATAACATCAGACCAGAAACGTAGGTGTTGCAGGATAACAATTGTCAACTTAAAAAAAAAACAAACAAACAAAAAAACAATTGTCAACTTAACACTTAAATGCTTTGTACTTGAAGGCAAAATTTTAGTTTTACCTATAACAAAAATATTTTTGTGTATTTTGAACTAAATCATTGCTTGGAACACTGAATTTGCCTAAATAGGCTGAAATCTGTGGTAGTTTGTCAAGGCATGGTTTCTCCCAGAAATTATTTATTCATTAAAAAATAATAATAAAACAAATAAGTAAGCTAATGAATGCTCAATCTTTGGTCTAATATATGTAAATAGTATTTCTTCCTTATATAGTTCTTTAATTAATTGATTAATTAATTAATCTATTTTCACAGGTTGCCAAAGCCACTTTTTTTTTTTTTTTCTTTTCAATACCCTATTCCACAGCTTCCATGACCCTTTTTGCTCGGATTCCAAAAGGCTGAGTGTTGGTATGGGCCATGCAAAGACTGGCAAATCCCTGGAAGCTCTCCCCTGGAATGATTCTGACTCTCTCCTTCTTATAGACATTCTGTATGGGCATGACCTGTTCTGCCAGCTGCGTAGCCAACTTGAGTTCTTCAGCAGAGATGTCTCCCTTTTCAGGGGCCAAGGGCTTCAGAGGAAGAGGATGAACCTGTATAGGTACTTCTTCAGCCCCTCCACGTCAGCCTCCAGGGATTCTGTAGACTTGTTCTGCCTTCTTGGATCCACTGAGATCCCAATGATCCATGCCACCTTCTTGTAGATGCCAGCCACTTGTAACTCTTCCAAGCTGAAGCCCATGCCAGGTGGCACATCGCCCTCACCATAGGGCGCCTTACGATGAGCTGGAAGGGTCTGGATGGGTCTGGACAAGGGATGCAGGGCCATGTGGCTTGCCTTGGCTTGCCTGTCCTTGCATCTGCACGTGCAAGGGGGCTGGTTGAACCAAGTGGCCACAAAGGCCGCCAGTCCTTCTGTAAACTGGGTTCAGGATCACACCATTCTACCTCTGCTGCTGCCTATGGGTGGGCCCCAAGGGACAGTGACTCTTTATTTAAAAAACAAAAATAAGATCACCTGGGTGGCTCAGTGGTTGAGCGTCCTCTGCATTTGGCTCAGGTCTGATCCCAGGGTCCTGAGATGGAGTCCAGCAACCGGCTCCCTGAGGGGAGCCTGCTTCTCCCTCTGCCTGTGTCTCTGCCTCTCTCTGTGTGTATCTCTCATGCAAAAATAAGTAAAATATTACACAAACCACAAAATTAGTAAATATATTCATCTAAATTAAATGAAAATAATTTATCATGTGTGGAGAAACCAAGAAAGAAAAAAAGGGGGGCTAGGAGCGCGGGAGGATTAGAGAAGGAAAAGAGGTAGAAACTAAAAATAAAGGAAAGAACACTTTGTTAGGAAAAGAGTAAAACTGTTCATGATGGAAACAAAAAGAAGGCAATATATAAAAGACAGCCCTATAAGCATTTTTACTACTGTAAAGAAAATTTTTTTAATCCCTATATGTTTGACTCTCCAGTTACAAAGGTGCTTTTTTTTCACATCTATACCACTTAGAACAAACCATTTTAGAAAAAAATGGAAAATCTAAGTAGAAAAATTACTCTTTTGGCCAAAATTAGTGTAAACCCCATTCCAAATGGCTGTCATACTGACCTCCCATACTGTTCCTATCTCTGTCTCTTCCTCTTATCCCTTAGGTGTATTTCTTTTTCAACTGCGAAATAAACTTGAGCATCGTGAAGCATTTTCTGGAATATTTCAGACTTATTTTGGTTATGCATCATGCTCCTCTCTATCCTGGCAAAAAAAAAAAAAAAGAAAAAAAAAAAATCACCATTACTGAAATGTCACTTCAGACATTTCAGTTCTTTCTCGAAGCCAGTAAGTAACTAATGACAGACAAATAGTAAACCCTTTGCAAGCTGTCTCCACAGCTTCCCATAACTTTTGTTTGAAAGAAGCTTATAATTGTTCTGAATACTGTAAAACCAATAAAGGGCAGAATGCAATGGGACAATGTTTTGGATTGTACTGACGGGCTTTCCTTAGTACTTTGCTGACCACAAAGATGGAGAATCCCTAAAGCTACCCTCTTCTGCTCATGAAAAGATGGGGATACATGGTTCATTTTAAAAATAGTGATATTTTTCAAGCTTTGGGTGATCATACGCAGAAAATATGTGAAATTTTATACAATACATTGTAACAAATAGAACTGAATATTAGAGTATTACTTGAAGACATTGTCTTTGTAAATCAGTTTGCAAAATTTTATTTTTTAATACCCTCTCTCCAATTTATAATGTTTCTATTGCCATTAGATAACCATACATTTTTATAATTATTTTTACCAATTTACCCCGTAAATTTCCGTTGTGAAGCAGTTTAAGTAGAACAGAGGTGGATGGCATTTTGCCGCTGGACCATCCCAAAGTGCTAGAGTAATGCTGACACCTAGTGGAAGAACAGCAACACTGATCAAACGTGTGGCTGTTCCATTTTTATAGATCCTCAGCTGCTATAATCTATGAGAAAATAATTAGGATAATAATTAAAAAGTTACATCACTGATGTACCTTAACGTATTAGATGGCCTGTCTTCTTTGCGATGTGTGTGTGTGTGTGTGTGTGTGCGCACGTGTGCATTTGCAAGCAAAACAAGTAGGGATGTGAGAATTATGTGTGCTCATTGAGACAGTAGAGATTCAACTCAATTTGTCAGGTAACAAATATTTCAAATAATAGATATATAAGACTAGAATACTTTTATTTTACTCTTGGTATTTTCTATCTCTGTCAGGAGTGCAATCAGTTTAAGACCCTCAACCAAAAAAAAAAAAAAAAAAAAAAAAGAGACCCTCAACCAGTTAAGTTCAACATAGAAAATGGAAGACCCCTTCGGTCATCTTAATCATTAAACCTCCCTAGCTTCCTTCTAAAGGCAGTTTTGTTGAAGAAAAAAGATGTTTCTTCCAGAGTTTGAAAATGAATATGCAAGTGTGAAGCCAGATTCTCTGGTATAAACAGAAATGGTTTCTTTTTCTATATTTCCAGTGCCTAGAACTGGAAAGCAGTAAGCTGTTCGGCAAATTATTGGTATGCACCGTTGATATATGCATGTTTGAGATTAGTGCTCTTTAGAGGCTTTGTAAAATTGTAAAATATCACAATATCTGTACATTTTAAGCATACATAAATTATATGAAGTTATCTGTATTAGTGTGATATGTATAGAGGATTGCCAAAGACAACGTATTTTCATTCCTTTACAAATATCGGATTTCTTGAAATTTGTCTTATGTCAACTACATAATCTCATGATGTTATTTAATTATGATATGTTATAATGACATGGTAATAAAACACCACAATTCTTATAGAATATAATAAATCGTTTTAAAGATTTTATTTGTTTATTCATGAGAGACACAGAGAGAGGCAGAGATATAGGCAGAGGGAGAAGCAGGCTCCCTCTGGGGAGCCTGATGCAGGACTCCATCCCTGGACCCTGGGATCATGACCTGAGCCAAAGGCAGACACTTAATGCTGAGCCACCCAGGCACCTTTATAACAAATTTTATAACAATATTTTGAATCTTACCTGTTTTGTTATAAATAGACCTAAAAACTAAAGAAACCACATTCTAAGAAATTTTAAGGGTAAACTACTGGGGAATTTCTAATGTTATTTGGTATCAGCAATTAATTGTGAATTTTGGCTATTTATATCATCCATCTCTTTTATTATAGTATATAGTTATTTAAATGAAAAGAAAAATGGATTGCTACCTCTCCATTCTACCAACATACTAGATCTTCATGAAACCCCAGCTGGTTGGTTCCACTCCCCATCTGAGAGTCTTGAATGGCCTCTTTGTATAGGACTAAGGTTGAAGTCTTTGACAAACCTTATGTGAGGACTTGTATCACCTGGCCCTTACTTCTCCCCAACCTCCTGAAACACTCCAATACTATACATAGCACAATTCGACCCATAGAAAGCTCTGTTCTTCAGTCAAATTGTGCTCCATTTCCTTCTGTACATTTGTCCTATTGTTTTCTCTGTGCTTGGCATTTTTCTATGTGTTGGGCAAAACCCAGGATTTCTATGGTAGAGAGGGAAGCGGCATTGGTGTCAACTCAAAACAAAAGCAAGTTCCAACCCTAGTTCTTACTATTAATGGCTTTTGGTAAATAATGTATTATCAGCATGTCTCAATTTCCTCATAATGTTTAGATTGCTGAACCAGAAATACTATATGTAAAGGGCTTGTCAAAAAATAAATGCTCTATAAATATACTAAATACTTTTATTCCTTGAAAAACTTGTTTCAAAGTAACTTTATTTGTAAAACCGTTCTTGAACTAGCCAGGCATGTTAAATAAATTGGCCACATATCTATTATGACACTTTCACATCATATCATGACCTATGGTTCTCATTTTATTTTTTTTTTCTAGCCTGGATCTGAGTGTCTCCAATCAGTATGCACCATTCCATTAAGTACATCAAACTTAGTACTTCCAAAACTCAATTTTTCATATCTTCCTTCCAAAATATGCTAATTTCAAACTTTATCTGTTTAATAAATGGATTCATCATTCATTCTGTTGCCGAGGCCAAAATTCTATTTTCTTCTAAGCTCCTCAAGCATTCCAACACCAAATCTTTTATTATTTTTATCTCTAAGCTCACCTTCATAAGCTTTCTCCAAGTTGTCATCAGCTCTTGACCAGACTTCTGTACCAAACTCCTAACTCTTCTTTTTACCTACACATTTTCTTCCTTTAGTCCAAACAACTCACCCAAATGTCATGGCTATGCTTATGCATAAATCATAGGACACATATCAATATTTGGCCATTCACTAGAATAATATCCAGATTTCTTATTCTAGCAGGTAAGGTCAACATGATCTATCCTACCTCCTTTTTTGAACTTGTATCTTGTCAACTCTCCTTTATTCATCACAATCCATTCCAAACAGTCTCCTCAATGTCCTTTGGGTATGAGCTTAGTCTGTTCAGACTGCTATAACAAAACAATAGAATGAATAGCTTAAACAGCAATTTATTTCCCATAGTTTTGAAGGCTGGGAAGTCCAAGTTCAAAGCATCAGCAGATTCTGTGCCTGGTAAAAAGCCTGCCTGCTTCCCAGGTCAGAGATGGCTGTCTTCCTACCATGTCCCCACATGGCTGTAGGAGAATGGGAGCTCTAAAAAGTCTTTCTCATGAGGGCACTAATCCCATTCCAGAGTGCTCTATCTTCCTGAATAAATCACCTCCAAAAGGCCCCATTTCCTAATATCGTCATTTTGGGGATTAGGATTTAATTTAAGAATTTGGGGGGAGGTAGCACAATATTCGGTCTGTAGTAGTAGTCAGTCTCATTCTCAATTTGGCCTTTCAATATGTTATTCCATCTGATTATCCTATTTTCCCACAAATATTCACCAAGTTTATTTCCTTATTTCTCTGCCCAAATGGAAACAGCAAATCATTCCCTATTATATCATCTTATCAACACTTAAACCTATTTCATTTACTTATTTACGATTTAAGTATTTTTAAGTATTCCTACTCTTAAAACACAACCTCCTTAAAGAAAGTGCCCTGAAAATTCACTTCACTACCATATTCCCAGTGGTTATCAGATATTAGGTGTTTAAAAGGATTAACTGTCCCCTCCTTTACTCTCTATCACTGGCACAGTGAGTGGAGTTAATACTCCACATTTTGCAGTATTAACAGTGGTAATGAACTGTACTTACAACAAAATGAATTCTAACAATAATATAAAAAAATGTTAATAGTGGATTATAATTGTAAAAAGGACCAAGGCTTTACTTTGCCTCTCACAGAGCTTAAAATAGATGAATCACAAAATAAGTCTACAGGAACTTTGAAACGTGCTTGGTAAACTCATTATCCACAGAGCTTCTGATTCTGTGTTGAATAACAAACACTCACTAGTCTTCTCACACATCATTCATTTATTTTTTCTACTATTCCCATTTGAGTCAGGCACCTTTCACTTCCCGAGTCTTGGACCAGTATTTCCTAACATGACTGTGCTCCTATAGCTTTCAATCAGGTATTTACATCTGCTTTCTGTCTCCTATTGTTTAACTCCCCACTAAGAAATCCAAGTCATATGTTTGTCAGACTAGTTTTCCCCATTCCGATACACTTCTGGTGTGTTTGTTCCTCTTGAGACTAAAGATTCTCATCCTGACCCACTGTCAAGTAGTCTTTAAAGCAGCTCTTGTCATTTCAGGGGATGATGTGAAAAACAATACAATGTTTGTTATGTTTCTGTGAATATTTCTCTAGTTTAATGAAGAACACTGCAGGAAGTGTATAGCTAGAGTGGAGAAACAGCACATCACTGTGGTAAAAGCTTAAGCCCTGGCATAAAACACAACTGAATTGGAGTTTCAGATTTCATCCATTACCAGCTTGGTAATTACTTAAATCTTCTAGGCCCCAGTTTCCTCATTGGTAAAATGTAAATAGCAGACCAATAATGTTATAAATTAAATGAGAAAAACTCTACATTATCAATATTATAACATCAACATTGTATCTTGATGTTATAGATTAAATGTAAAAAATACATTGTTAAGTATATAGTATAATGTCTGGAATATACTATATGCACAACTAAAGTTGGAGAATATTATTATTTAAATTTCCCTGAGTATGATTTTACTTTTTATACTAGAAAATGCATTCAAATATATTTTTAAAATATAGCATCGAAGATAGTTCCATTATTTCACTTGTTTAATATTATAGAAGATAATAACACTTTCAGAATTTTAACAGGTTTCATGTTTGTTATATCACTCTATCTTAACCAACTCATGAGATAAGCAGGGTACATATTAACATGCTTTTATTTTTTTTAAGATTTTATTTATTTATGAGAGACACAGAGAGAGAGAGAGAGAGAGAGAGGCAGAGACACAGGCAGTGGGAGAAGGCAGCTCCATGCAGGGAACCTGACGTGGGACTCGATCCCGGGTCTCCAGGATCAGGCCCTGGGCTGAAGGTGGCGCTGAACTGCTAGGTTACCCGGGCTGCCCTTAACATGCTTTTAAAGTCAATGAGTATAAATATTATTAAATTCCACTTATGAGTGAAGCCTTATGTTTTTTGGTCTTTCTCAGTCTGAGTTATTTCTCTCAGCTTATTACTTTCCAATAGTTTCAAATGGCACAATTTCATCTTTTTTATGGCTGTGTAATATTTCATTCTGTATTTACACTACACATCCCTTATCCGTCTGCCTATTGATGGGCACTTAGGTTGTTTTAATATCTTGATTATTATAACTAATCTGGCAATAAACATGGAGTGTGTATATCTTTTTGAATTAGTATTTTCATTTTCTTTGGGAAAATATCATTAGTGGAATTATTGGATCGTATTGTATTCTTGTTTTAATTTTTGAGGAACCTCCATACTGTTTTCCACAGTGGCTATATCAATTTGCATTTTCACCAAGTTAATAAGAGTTCTCTTGACTATACATCCTTGTTAATACTTGTTATTTCTTATATTTATTTTTTATTTTAGCCATTGTGAGAGGTGTCAGGTGATATCTCATTGTGGTTTTGATTTGCACTTCCCTGATAATTAGTGGTATTGAGCATCTTTCATTTGTATGTTGATCATTTATATGTCTTCATTGGAAAAAAAGTCTACTCAGGCCCTCTGCCTATTTTTTAATTGGATTTATTTGGGGTTTTTTGGTGTTGAATTGTGTAAGTTCCTCATATCTTTTGAATATTAACTCCTTATTGGATACATCATTTCCAAATATCTTCTCCCATTCAGTAGATTGCTGTTTGTTTTGTTGATGGTTTCTTTCACTGTGAAAAAAGCTATTTATTTTGATGTAGTACCAATAGTCCATCCTCACTTTTGTTTCCCTTGCCTTAGGAGACATATCGAGAAAAATAATACTACAGCCAATATCAAAGAAACGACTTCTGTGTACTCTTCTAGGATTTTTATGGTGTCAGATCTCACATTTAGGTCTTTAATCCATTTTGAGTTTATTTTTATGTATGGTATTAGAAAGTGGTCCAGTTTTATTTTGTATATGTAGCTGTCCAGCTTTTCCAGCAACATTTATTGAAGAGACTGCTTTTTTTCCCATTGTATGTTCTTAATTTCTTTGCCATAGGTTAATTGACTATATAATTGTGGATTTATTTCTGAGTTCTCTATTCTGTTGCATACCTGAAACTAATGTAGCATTTTGTGTTAACTATACTCAAATTAAAATAATAATATTAATAAAAGATAATTAGTAAAACTGGACTAGATTAGGGGTTATTATTTAGAATACACTACACTCTACAAAGGAAAAAAATAAAGTCAACAAGTATAGAGAGGTTTAAAAAACCTGAGTATCTTATACAAAATCAAGGTCAAGACTAGAATCTAGATTATCAGCTTCTGTTATTAGGCTTTTACAGTATATCTCATTTTTTAAAAAATCTGTAACCTCTTTTGATTAATAAAATAATATTTATTACGCACTTATTCTTTTAAGGCATTGTTCAATATAATTACAATGTTTTAACTCACAAAACCTAACTTATGAAGTAGCTAGTTTTATTATTCCCATTTTATAGGTTGAGGCTCTCTAAAAGTTTAGTTAGTTTGCCCAAGGTCATAGAGCCAATATGAAGAAAATATGAGATTTGAGCCAAATAGTCCAACTGTGAACTCAGACTTTTAGGTATTATGCGCTATGGTTTATCATAAACCCATGGAAGTTTTATTTCCCACGCTAGCATTATTTGAAATTAAAAATTAAATAATAGGACTAAAACCAAAACATTCACTCATTTGGCAGTCTACAACAAAAACAAAGCAGTGATAATTTAAAATAAGCTTTCTAAAATTGCATGTGCAAACTATGAGTTTATGATTATGGCCCCCATTTGAGAATTGCTCATTTGCAGAGCTCTGGTAGGCTTAAATACAAGGCTATCTTTAAAAGCAGCTAAGCATTATCTGTATTTACATAGTGGCAATTACTAACTACAATAGTGTGCGGTAATTCAAATGCAACTGCAGGATTATCTCATGATAACAAAGCCGCTGACTCAGGTCTTCAGTCACACAGTGGCTTAGAAAACAAAAGAATTGAGTGGTACTCTGGAGGTGTCTTGCATGTGCTCTTGTCTAGAAAAGAAAAGATAGAGATGTTGCCGTATGAAGTACGGCCATTCTATAAATCAAATGATTTACCATTTGGGGTTTGAATTACTCAATTCATAAACGTGTTCTCTGAGTACAAACCTGACGGGAATGAAAATGTGCTTTAATCTGACAACCAGCAGCCCCAGTTCATATTATCCATGAGTACTAACAGGAATCAGAAAAAGATCACTGAATGTGTATGAAATGGCTATTAATTGAATTAATTTTCATTCAGTTTTGAGCGTTCTTAAAGTGTCATATATGCAGAATTTACTTTAATGCTCACAACTACTCACTGGACTGTTATCTCTGTTTTCTGGAAAAAGGAATTTTGATTTGTAAAATAAGAAAATTTAACAAACAATGACAAAACTAAGGTCAGGTAGCTGGTAAGCAATATACATAAGACAGGACTCTGTCTCCCTCTGAGGGCTACCTTCTTTGTCAAAGCTAGATACTTTTCAACCCTTGAGCTGCTTTGATGCCCTAAAAAAGACATCCACAAGATGACCAAAAGTGACTGAAATGAGATAGCAGTGTAAATGGGACATGGGCCTTGAAGCCTTAAAAGTTTCTATTTTACTTGAATACAAGTTCAATAAGAGCTCAAAAAAATGTTTTTAACTTAATTGTTAGTTATTTTGCATTCCTGAATGTTTATGGTGTTTTATGCATTCAATTAATGAGAACATTCCAAGTACATAACAATCATAATTCCTAGAGTAACAATTTCAGAACAAATATTAGTTCCTGTGGGAATATTTATGGATTATATATATGTAATCTGAAATCCTAATATTTAGTAGGATAACTAGGAAAGCCACAAAACTATCCATGTAACAATCTACAGGCATTTTCTGGATTTTTAAGTTAAACGTAGTCAAAATCAGTAAAAAGAAAAAGAATGCGTTGTGTATGGAGATGAAATAGATCATGCATATTGTAGTTAGCACTTATCTGCATGAGGTGTGAAATGCTGATCTGATGGGGAAAAAAAAATGATACTATATCAAAGGAGAAAAAAAAAAACTCCCGCCTTGATGCAAGAAAATTTTCATACCAGTACAAGTAAAGTATAATTCTCTAATTTTCAAAAGCAGCAATTACAGCCAAAGAAATAAAGAAAGTCTTTGAGTGTTTCTCTGCATTCTTAAAGGTTGTAAAATATCAATGAAAGAAAAAATGCTTTGGAGACTGGCAAATAATTAACATTCAGGTTCTTTAACAAATGGGTTTTATGATATTGAGAAAATAATTAAAACTCTTTGAGCCTCAGTATCTTCACCCCTAAAATGGAGACCATATTAACTTTCATAGAGAGTTGCTATATGGATGAAAGGGGTTATGGTAAAACATCAATGTTTTTTTTCTGCTTCCTGTTCTAAGAGTTGAGTTGTCTGGATATAAAAAGGATTACAAAATGTTTCCTAGAAATTAATGAAATTTGACAGCATTCTTCACGGTGGAAGCTATGAGATTTCTAAATGGCCAAAATTAGACATAGTTTCTGAGTTCCTTTCTTTGAAGAAAATTCCTTTCTTCTCAACCCTTTTCTATGACTCCTCCCCACCCCAAAGGCTAAATAGAGCACTTGGAGCATTTGTGCTGAGATATAGAGGTTTTATGAATGGTAATATCCTTCAATAACATACTTCACAGATGCATCTGGGCAGCAATTACATTTTTCTACACCAAATGCATGAGAGCATTTCTAAAGAAAATAAAACAATAAAGATAATGAAAGAAACTAACATAAAGTTACAGAGTACTTATCATTTGCCTAGATTATATCATTTAATTCTTGAACCAGCCTTACAATGTTAATACTGCTAATACTGTAATTTTCAAAATGTTAAAAATAGAACCCTTATACAAATAAAGTTTTCTATGTATAAAATATTTCAATCAACTCATTCATACTGTAATCATCCTAGAATTTATACTGGGATAATATGGCAAGGCAAGTTCAAGATACATTTGAAGATCTAGGCATTTACAGTCATTCTAACAAAATATTAGAATAAGATGGATAGACTAGATATAAAACTGATTATGGTGATTATTATTTTATTAAGATAATGATCCATAAATTTTGAGGTTATATTTTTTTACTGGACAGAAATAATTCACATGTGGAGGATGAGAAAATTAAGGCCATTCCACTTTAAGTTCAACGCTAGCACAAGTACAGCCATCCCAGGCCCCTGTGACTAAGAGCTGAAATTTACATTATTTCAGTTACAGGAAAAAAAAAAAAAAAACAGCTTACAGCTTAACACCCTAGAAAGCCCCTATTAGAATGAGAACAGAGCCCAAGCTAGTGGTAGGAAGCCCCATATCAGAATGAGAACAGAGCTCAAAGCCCTTGAAAGCCCCATATCAGAATGTAAACAGAACTTGAGAAATTCCTCCCCCCCTTCTGGAGGTCCCCTAGACCAGCCCATGAAACTAAGCTGGAACCCACCTCAGGGCCCAAGTCCCTGCTCTGCTGTGTGGGGTACATTTGGACCCAAGCTCGAGCTTGTAAATAAACCTTCATGTGTATGCATCAGTGTCGGCTCATCGGTGGTTTCTCGGATACGTAATCTTGGGCACAACATTCCTATCTACTAGGTAAAAGTCTACAAGTGACATGTAATTTCACTAGTTCTGGGACTTTTAATAATAGTGAGCAGGGAATGAACAAAGTCATTTCCTAAATAATTAGTCCTTAGATAGGCCTGTGGTCCTACATAACCACTTACCTTTTATTTATTTATTTATTTATTTATTTATTTTTTAATCGGTTTTTTTGTTGTTGTTGTTGTTTAAGTTTTTGTTTACTTATTCATGACAGACACAGAGAAAGGCAGAGAGAGAGGCTGAGACAGGACAAACAAGCTCCCTGCAAGGAGCCTGATATGGGACTCGAGCCTGGGACCCTGGGATCAGCCGTGAGATGAAGGAAGACACTCAACTGCTGAGCCACCCAGGCGTCCGGACACTTACCTTTTAGTTTTATTTCCAAGTTGTTTTGTTTGTTTGTTTGTTTTGTTTTGTTTTTTTTGTTTTGTTTTTGTTTTTTTTTTTTAAGATTTTCTTTATTTGTTTGAGAAAGAGAGCACTCAAGTGGGCAAAGGGGGAGAAGTGGGAGAAACAGACTCCTCACTGAGTAGGGAGCCTGATGTGGGACTCCTTCCCAGGACCCTGGGATTGTGACCTGAGCCAAAGGCAGCAGTTTAACGCACTGAGTCCTCATCTGTTTCCAAGTTTTGACAGCCTTTCTTAATGGTATTATTATGCCCATTTTCAAGTACTTAAACTGAATTATAATTTAGATCAATTGTTCAAGGTCTTATGACTGATTAATGTTGAAGCCAATTTAAAACATAGTGTTTCCTGTTTCAGACCCTTAACAGTTAACTATCACACTTATTTTATGGTCTAGGTAGAATCGACTGTATATTTTATTTTCCTCTATCACTTACACACATCCTTTTCTTTTCAGTCCCAAAGTGGCAATGCTACATTATATCTTCATCAGCAACTAGCTGAGAAAGATAGAAAGGCTGGTGTTTCCAAGCTATATTCAGTAAGCTCATACAGCTACAAGTTTTTCTATGATTTTTGGTGAAAAGCCTGTCCTGACCCAAATTACACGGCATTAAAATCTGACCTGAGCTGACATAAAGCTATTTAGAGATTTCACTTAATTCACTAACATGAGGTACTGCTATAGCTTAAGTACTGCTTATAGCAACACTGAACCTGTTATTTCCAAAAAAGAAATGTTTTTTTTTGTTTGTTTGTTTTTTTGTTTTTAAAAATTCTGAATTCAAGAACACATATAGTCTCAAGATTTTAAGTAAAGATCCATACTATAATATGAATGTTCTCAAAAGGAGGAGGGAATTTCTCAGTGACTTGCTCCATGACTTTTTAATAATTCATGTTCTTAAAGAGGTTTTTGCTTGACAGCGCTACCTGAAATATTAGCTTCCCCTTCCCTAACCATGCCTGCACTCACTCTATCGTACACACCTACCTATCTATTGCTATGTATCATCTATCTATCATCATCATTTATTTTCTTTCTATTCTCTATCTCATTCATTGGAATACAATTTTTATAAAAATAGAACTTTATTTCCCTATTCTTCACTACAATAATCACATAAGCAAGAGACATATAATTGCCAAATAGTAATAATTGAAGGAGTGAATAAATGGATTTAAAGTCGCTTGCTTTGCTAATCCATTTGCATTTTTATAAATCTTTCAGCACTAGGACTTACAATTGTCGCTACTATCTGAAAAAAAAAATTACTTCAGAATTATCAGGGAAACATTTTTCAAATATCAGAACTTTAATAGCCATTTCTTTTTTTTTTTTAAGATTTTATTTATTTATTCATGAGAAGCACAGAGAGACAGAAGCAGAGACATAGGAAGAGGGAGAAGCAGGCTCCCTGCAGGGAGCCCGATGTGGGACTGGATCCCAGGACGCCAAGATGACAACCTGAGCCAAAGGCAGATGCTCAACCACTGAACCACCCAGGTGCCCCTCAAGTATGCTTTCTATTGCTTCTTTTCTTCCTTCTTTTTAATTCTCCAACTACAAATACATTAGGACACTTGAAACTTTCCCAGAGCTCATGAATGCTCTACTCATTTCCCCCCATCCTTTTGTCTGTTTATTTTGCAAGTTTCTCTTGCTAATGTATGTTTCAGGCTCGTATTCACAAATTTACTCAACTATTCTTTAGCAATTTCTAATTTGCTATTAACTCAATCCCATGTATATTCAGACATTACAGTTTTAATTTGAAATACTTCTATTCAGATTCTTTTTATATCTTCCATTTCTCTACTTACTATTATTTAGTTTCTTAAGCATATGAAATACAGTTGTAATAATCCTTTTAATGCTTCTATCACTATTTCTATGACCCCTATTATTTCTGGGTTGGTTTCAATTGGTTAATAGTGGGTCAAATTTTTCTGCTTTTTTTGTATAACTGAAAATTTTTACTAGGATACCAGCTATTTTCAATTACTCCCTAATGGGCACTGGACATTTTTGTATTCTAAAAAAATATTAGTAAGCTTCATTTGCAGACCCATTTAAAATTCTTTTGGATATTTTCTTTAACTTTTGTTATTAGAATACAGAGAAGTGGTTAATCTGGGATTAGAATTTCCCCAATACAGAATCAGAATACTTCTGGGAATTCTACTAAATGTCCTATGAATCATAAATTATGAGGTTTTTCATACTTGCTGATCAAAAAAGGAACTGCTCTTGGCTTGTTGAGCTCTAAATATTGTCTTTTCTATTCTTTTGGAAATATCAGATATCCTGCTTTAAAAATGAATGCATATTTATGCTAAATAATAAAGTATTGTGCAGGTTTTAGAATTTTCTTTGTGCATATCATTTTTCACCCTTATTTTACAGTGGAAGCAATTCTTGGATGAATGTAAAAATTTATATATTTAAAGATTGACAAGAACAAATAATTGTAATTCATTTGCCATAAAATTAATTCATACTCAAGAGAAATTCTCTAGAAAGAGAGAGAATTTAAAATATTTGGTATTTAAATCCCACATTAATGGAGTACTCAAGGTCAAAAGTAAATAAAATTAGATGTTCATTATTTTGTCTAAAAATTAATTTTGCTACATGAATGAGGTATCTTAAGTATTTCTGCCCATAAATAAAAATCCTAATGAATCCTCTGTGCTACATAGCATTCTGTTCTACTGTCTGTGTGTTGTGTGTGTTTAATCCTAGGTAAAATGAAGAGTGAAGTTTCTGAAATTGTTAAAGATAGGTAATTAGAGCTTACTTTTTAAAAACCTGAATCTTGAGAGTTGAAAGAAAAAATTCCACAAGCTAATTTCCTTGTCTCTTTTGTCGTTGCTTCTATTCAATTTTCTTTTTCTTCCTTGTTCACATTTACTTTTGTTTCTTTGTTCCATTTTGTAATTTTCTATAATGCTTTAAACTTGTTTTGCTCTTTTTAGAATCATTCTTCTTTCTCTTTGTGTCCTTTTCTTAATTTGCCTTCGTCTTATCCAGTCTTGCAGATCCTCATCGATATGTCTAATTGCTATGATTTCATCATAAAAATCAATGAACTTTTATCAGAAATAATGTACTGCATTAAGCATTACCTCCAAAAATTAAGAATCAGATTGAACTGTTTTAGTGATAAAAAACAGATACAGGAAGTACATTTGCCTTTATCACTTCTTGTTTGAGTTAATGAACCCTATGCTGAAGTACAACTTCAATTATTAGCTCTTTTAAGCATCTCTGAAATTACTAAATTAAAATAAGTTAGTAAAGGAATCTCTACTTAAAACAACAAACATTTATTTCCCACAGTTCTGGAGCTTGGCTGGTCCATGATCAAGTTGTCAGCACTCCAGAGTGTCTGGTAAGAGCCCTCTTGCTGGATTGCAGGTGGTGGCCTTCTTGCTATATCCTTACATGGCCAAGTGGAAGAGATCATCTCACTTGCCTCTCTTCTTATAAATTCACCAATCCCATTCATGATGGCTTCACTCTCATTATTTGATTACCTTCTAAAAGCCAAACCTCTAAAAACATCATATTGGGGATTAGAACTTCAACATATGAATTTTAATCTATATAGCAAGATCCAATTTAGTAGCAATTTCCCACAAAATACTTTACACTTAAAATACTTAATGAATATTTATTTGTAAAATGAATAAAGTTTGAGCTAATGAGTAGAAAACACAGAAAAAAAAATCAAAATATTGTATTGTCTCATTATTCACATTTGTCATCTTGACTTTAGATGCAACAACAACAACAACAGCAAAAAGATGTTTGTGTCCCAGGTATGAATTATTGGCATACATTTACGTTACCCCTCTGGTTCTTAAATTATCCTTATTTTGAGTATTTCTTCAAGGGCTCAAATGGAGAAATAGAATAAATAATTATTGCTTAAAGAGTTAAAATGTTTCAATCCATACAGCTAAAATCTTCATCTCATTTATACATATCGCAAAGCTAAGCAATCACTCCTTTTTAGTCTCCAGGTGACCCATAGTAAATCTCATAGATACCACATAATAACAGCAGATAATACTTGAAACCTAACAGTGGATATTCCTTGTGTATAGTTTGAAAATCCTCTGTATTGGTTATTTTTCTTCTGGAAATACTCATTAGTCTGAATTTTCTTCATTTGAAATTGAAAACTGAATGGCTAATTTTTTTCCTGTGGTTACTCTATAATCCCATAGGAGGTTATCCTCAGGCAATTGGCTGATGTTTCTATAGAGCACATCATGAGTATAAAGTACCATAATCCTGCACTATCCCTGGTAAAAGACTAGATGGGCATTATCCCTTTATTCCTCCCACCCATCCCTCTGGTAGTACAGCAAGTAAATTGAGAGTAGAGGATTTGCTGCCAGCTGGCTTATGCTAAAATCATGGTTCTACCAGCTTCTTGCTGTATGACCCTGGGCAAATTACTTAACCTTCCTATAATTCAGTTTTCTGATCTCAAAAATGTTAGAAATGTTATTCACTTTAGAAGATTATTTTAGGGATGCCTGGGTGGCTCAGTGGTTGAGCATCTGCCTTTGAGTCAGGATGTGATCCCGGGGTCCTGGGATCAAGTCCCACATCAGGCTCCTTGCAGGGAGCCTGCTTCTCCCTCTGTCTGTGTCTCTGCCTCTCTTTCTGTGTCTCTTATGAATCAATAAATAAAATCTTTTAAAAAGATTATTGTAAAAATTAAATCAGCTAATACATAAATAACTTAGAACAGTGCCTACTACAGCCATCTGAGCTTTTAATTATTATTGTTATTCTTATAGTATGATTTCTACTTTAATTTAATGTATGAGTTTGATTGTATATTATATACATTATACATTTCTATAATCCAGCCATGTGAAAACAAAGAGACCCATTACTTTTTCTCTAGGGTCTCATCACAAATTACACTAGGGACAAATACTTAAAGTAGCATAAATAAAATTGGACAATATTAAATCATCACCAACAACCTTATCTTTAGGTGAACTCTGGATTTCACTTTATCTTTTAGAAGTACCACCAAATAAGATACCCACACATGTAAACATTTTCCCTAGTCAATGTCAATTTGAAGAAAGGATATAGTCACCAGACATCTGGCATATTTCTTAACACACAGTATGTACTTAAACAAATAAGAAGTATTTCTTTTTATTTCCTATCTTAGACCCTGAGAATATATGAATGAAGATAATAGACACACAAGTTCCATTTAACCATACCTTTTTACTGTTATAAGACCACTAGGCAAAAAAAAAAAAAAAAAAAAAGACCACTAGGCATGATCTACTCATTTCTCAAAATAAAAACTCCAGTGTAAATGGTGATAAGCAAGATTCAAATATAAAAGTTAGTGCATTAGGAAGTTGGATAAAATATTGCACAGTGTTTGAGAAAAAAGAGAGGTCCCAGGGTCATGTGGGCTTTCTAGAAGGTGATTACCATGATATTGCACATCAAATGATGGAGGTCAGGGTTAAATGGTAGCAATGACAACCTTGAGTGAAAATTTGGAAGGGAACACTCCTCTCTCGGGACTGCTGTGGAACTAGACCAGGTAACATGAGAGATTCATGAGTCAAATTCCTGATCTGAGTGGGATAGCAGAGGATGTGACCAGATTGTTCTCTTATTCAAGGTGGTTCTGAAGTTTCAGAGTAGGGCATTTTGACAACTTAAAAATAAAATTGATGATCTGGTATATGTGGAGTTTTACATAATGCTTTGGTACTAAGCTAGAATTGTCTTCAAGGCAATTGGCTTGAAACTGGATTTAAAGTATAGAAGTAAAGATAATAACATAAAATTCATTATCTTTCCCAGGAATTGGCCAAGAAAAGGAAGAATCTATGAAGAAGTAGGTTTAGAATGAATGCACTGTGTAATTGTAAAATCCATCAACGTTTGTTCTAAGAATGAAAGTACATTTAATAGTATGAGAGATGAAAAATAAAGAAATGGTGTGAGACAGTCTTGTACAAAAGATACATTGGTGAAGTTTTGTTGAGTTATGCGAAGTAAATCTACTTTATTTTGAAAGAGATTTCTCCAAATAAGGGTATGTAGCATACAAGGCTAGCACATGTTATCCACACCCACCCTTCTTAAGGAGACTAGATGTGTATTAACTAATATAAGGACTGAAAGTAAATCCACATAAAAAATACACAATACTTTATAAACAAAATAGCTGCTTCCTTGAAACAACATGATATTCTGCTCATTTCCAGCCCTGGTGAAAGTGTTGAATGCTCACACTAACTATTAAGTTTAGTTCCCTGACTTTTTAAATGTATTACATAATGAGCTCTGATAGGGTCAGCGAGTTCCGCAGTTCTGAGTGCCAATGTATCTAAAAGCATCACCTATAGGACTAAAGCATCATCATAATAAAAGGAAGAAAGAAAAAGGAGACAGAAGTGAAGTACACAGAGAAAAGAAAAAAAAAAAGCAAAGGCCAGATCTGCAGCCCAATGTTAGCCACAGCCTGTGGCCCAACCTCCGCCACCATAGTCTCAGGTAGCATCTAAGTCAACTAATCCTGCTCTATGGAAAAACAAATATTCTTCCTTTAACAGTGGCTAGCAAAAAAAAGACACAGAAATTGTGTTTTATCTTTCACCACATTGTTTTATTGGTTTCTAGTTCTAATGGACATAAGCTGTGCATATCATCACCAATATTCTTATCAGCAATAAAAGGAATGAGAACTGTCCCACATTATATGCATTAAAATTGAGTCAACTCTAAAAAAGTAACTGCAATTAAAACAGCAGGTCAAGGATGGATAACTCGATCTATACTATTTCACTGAGCAACTGAATTAAACTTCACAAGATTGTATCACACCACTTATTGTATTCGATAATTCTCAGAAAACCACATTAGCATTACAGTTCGTGTGAGTGCATAATTTTCAAAGCAGTTTAAAATCGTGATTTGATTTCTGTAACCAACGAGTTGCATTAACATTAGTCTGGAAACAATTATCCTAGGTCTTCAATGTGAAAAGGAAGAAATCAAATCAAGAAGTTCAAAAATACTTTTTAAAACAGTAGGCTTGGCAAATCTGTTTACTAGAACTATAGAAGTGATTTTGGCCCACATCTGATTAAATAAAAAATAAGTTGACTCAAGGGTGAGTACATTGATAAAGTTTAGAGGACAACAAAATTTTAACTGTGGTGGACTTTGGCAACTCAAGTGTTTATGCTTATTTGACACCAGCTTGTCAATAAAGACAGTGGCAGATTGGCTGAAAATCATCTTGGTAACACCTGGGGGAAAAGGTGGCCTCTATATGGTTTTATATGGGAGGACTTATATTAGATAATTCTCAAAAGTTTGAATAAGATTGTTTTTAAAATTCCATTTAACATCAATTATTTTGTTATCAAAACAACTAAGGAATATATCATCATTTTACTTATTTTCCTGGCCATGCTTACATTAAGGCGGGCCTGGCTGGCTCAGTAAGTACAACACTCAACTCTTGTGAGTTCAAGCTCAAATTAAGCAAGGAACTTACTTTTAAAAAAATTTTATATTTAAAAAAAAAATTTCCCTTTACCACAGGTGGTATTAGAGTGGCCATGTATTGTTACAAGATGTTAAATAGTACTCTTGTATTTACTAACTTTAATACAGTAAAAATATTCCATGTTTGCAATAAAAGAAAAGAAATAGATGCCCGGGCTCCATTTTGGCTTTAGTGGGACTTTTTAAACCTCTATGTAGATAGATCATAACATATGGAATGTTTCTTTAACATTATTGACTATCTCAAATATATCATTTTTAACTTTGAAATAAGCATGTTATTCCCTGTCATGTATCAGCTACTTCCAGGAACATTTATCCATTCTTACCATGTGGTTATTAGGTTTAGCTTAACTTAACTTGGTGATTTCTCTATAAACAATGCATTTTAAAATACTGTTAGTTCAAAGTTTGCAATTCCTTCATTTACCAGTAACCCAATATTTCTCTTTATTTTTGTTGGTAATTTTCATAATGCCATTTAAATTACACTTTCAAGAATAGAATATCTTTTTATGTATATGGGTAGTACAAGTGTTATCAAATTCAACTCAAGATACAATAGCTTAAAATTTAAGAAAGCAACCTCATTTAATTAGCTTTAATTGGTTACTTTCAGATATTGATGTGTTATTAAATTTTGTCAAATATGTAACTCAGAAATTAGTTTTCAAGTATGAAATAAAATCACTCTTTCATATATAATAATTCTCAAATGTCCATATAGCTATCTATTATTCCTTTATAACACAATTTTTCTTAAGTGTTTTAAATTTTAAATTAGCTATAAATTAACAGCTTTTTCACAGCCCACAACAAAATGCTAAAATATTTTCTTTCAATTTTATATGGTCAATTCATTGTCCAATTTTATTTTCCGATATATTTATATTTAGCTATCTAGAAAAAGTAACTCTAAGAGAATTTTTAAAAATTATAATTATAATTTAGTTACCATTTTAAATTTAATACACTTTATAACTTCTGTAATATAATACTATTTATCACCTATATATTAATATCATCTTGTAAGGTAACTAAGAGAATGTTACACATAAAACAATCTAGTCATTGGAATTTTAAAAACTAATTATGCTATGTTAAATAAGTCGCTCAGAAAAAGACAAATATATCATTCATGCAGACTTTAAGAAACAAAACAGATGAACATAAGGGAAGGAAAATAAAGAAAAGTAGGCAAACCATAAAAGACTCTTAACAATAGAGAACAAACTGAGGCTTGCTGGAAGGGAGCTGGACAGGGGATGGGCTAAATGAGTGATGGGTATAAAGGAAGGCACTGGTGATGAGCACTGGGTGTTGTATGTAAGTGATGAATCACTAAATTCTGCTCCTGAAACCAATATTACGGAAATTACACTATAATTTTATTTTAGAATTTAAATAAAAATTTAAACAAAAAATGAGAAAAAGGAAAAAAAGGGAGAGAGACAGGCAAACCAAGAAACACACTCTTAACTATAGAGAACAAACTGATGGTTACCAAAGGGGATATGGGTGGGGAGTTAAGGGGGAGGAATGGGTGAAATAGGTGATGGGGATTAAGGAGGGCATTTGTTTTGATGAGCATTGGTGTTGTATGGAAGTTTGAATCACTATATTAATACCTGAAACTAATATCACAATGTATGTTAACTAACTGGAATTTAAATTAATTTTTTTAAATTTACTGAAATATTTAAATTTCAACTAAAATATTTTTTTGCATTAGTATTTGGGGAAAGTAAAATAGACATTATAAATTCAGAAGAAAAAAAGAAAATCTACAACTGTTACAGAGGGTATCAGTTATTCAAACTTTTAAAAAAGATATAATTATGGGGGCACCTAGGTGGCTCAATGGTTGAGCATCTGTCTTTAGCTAAGGTTGTGATTGCAGGGTCCTGAGATCGAGCCTTCTCCCTCTGCCTATGTCTCTGCCTCTCTCTTTGTGTCTCTCATGAATAAACAAATACAATTTTTAGAAAAATATATATATAATTATGGAAATCATTGTGATCTTTAGATTTCATTAACACATAAAATAATGAGATACAGGATTTTTGTGTCAATATTAATAATAAAGTCATAAATTTTTGCAACCATTTAAATTTAATGATGAAGCCTTTAGCTGTACACTTAAAAATATACCATCCCATGTTAAAATAGTTAATGTAAAACTTTGGAACTTAGATACCCTGGGGAAAATGAATCAAATATCTAGCTAATGATCCATCATTCTCCACAGAAAATTCAAAAATAATAATAATAAAATAAAAATTAACAAAAAAAACAAAAAAAAAAAACCCTGGTTAGCTAATAAGAATACTGACTACAGAGAACTAGTAAGAAGACTTAATGCATGCTAACCTGAAACTTGAATATGTTGACTGACTCAAGTTCTTCAGCACAGAATGGGAGATCAATAAATATGTGTTGAAAGGAATGAAATAAAAGTGACAGGGCTGCAGGAGCTCCCATGAGTCCCTAGCTCCCTGCTTCAATGCTAGGGCATGTAAAATTCTGTCTTACTTGATAAAACCAGCTGATGACTTTTGTTTGTCCTAAATCAGGAAGGCCATGGAAAGAATGGCCCTTTTCTGGCATTATAAATAATATTTGTACTAGTTTTTGTGTAATCTCAATTACTGCATACTTATATAAATACTATTCTCAGTCCCCCAAATTAAGCTCCTGTATTCTTCCTTTCTGATCAGCTTGAACCTTAAACTGATCTTTTTTAAAAGACTAGCCTAAATCAACACCTGGATTATAGCATTGTTCTAGAAATCTACATGAATTATACAGGTATAATTATGTGGCTGTGTATATGTGGAGATATTCTGTTAGATTATTAGCAATAGGGATCCCTGGGTGGCGCAACGGTTTGGCGCCTGCCTTTGGCCCAGGGCGCGATCCTGGAGACCCGGGATCGAGTCCCACATCGGGCTCCCGGTGCATGGAGCCTGCTTCTCCCTCTGCCTGTGTGTCTGCCTCTCTCTCTCTCTTTCTCTCTCTCTCTCTCTCTGTGACTATCATAAATAAATAAAAAATCTCAAAAAAAAAAAATAAAAGTTTAAAAAAAAAAGATTATTAGCAATAGAATATCTTAAGTCAATATAATTAGTAAACTTCAAGAATATTAGCAGCAAAATATATGATAATGAAGCAGAAGTTATAGAATGTTTACATTCTTCTAACTAAAGTACATGAGATTGAATAGGAATAAAGCTGGTATTCCACAAGGTAGAGCATAGTTCGGCTAAATCAAAGCTACTAGCCAACACTCTCACTTTCTATGGTTGATAATTCTCTCCACACATGTGAGAACACATTGGAAGTAGCCCCACTTAAATAAAGAAAACAGTCACTGAGAACAGAATTTTGGGGGTTTTTATAGCTTTAAGGAGAAAAATTCTGTTTTGATTTTGGAGATTGAGTTGAGGACAAAGAATGAGATTACATGATGTTGGATACCACTTTCTACTTTCTCTACAAGTTTCTAGTCCCTCTATGCAGTCTACTCAATACCCATCTCAGACTTCTATGCTTTTTGGTCTATTTATCTCCATGCTCTTCCTCAAAGAGTTCTATGCTTCTCTTTACAGTTTTTAGTCCAAATATCCAAATGTCTGAAGCTCCTTTGAAAAACCTTTCCTGATGTCCCCATCTAAGTAAATATACGGTCCCTTTCCCATCCTTGGCCTGCTTAATTTTTATTCATAGATCTTCACTATTTTTACCTATCTAGTTTATCTATCTATCTATCTATCTATCTATCTATCTATCTATCTATTCATCTATCATCTATTTATCCAATCTATCTATATATCTACCTATCTATGTTACTCAAATTTCCTCCATAAAGACAGAAATTGTCTAGCTTGTTCACTCCTGTACTGATAAACCAAGTCCTTAAGACAGTTCCTCACATAGAGGGTTCTTGAAATTTGTTGAATGAAAGAATGAATATAGTGGTAAAGGTAACCTCTTAAATGACAACTACTAAGTCCAGTTCATAGTGGTTATGCAATAATTATTTGTTAAATGCTCTGATAAATGACCTTACATCATTGATCTGACAGTCACTGTTACACCTACAGTTTCCCAAATCAGGAAGAAATTTCAATAATACACTCAAAAGGATTTTCTGTTGACTCAAAGCCTCCATCAAATAAACAACAAGGAATTATACATATATAACAGAGGAAATTTTAGATTTAAGTGGATTAAGAGAAAACAAGATGAAGTAAAGTATCTTCAGTATTTTAAAAGCAAGATATTATACTTTTAAAGTTCAGATTATAGATTCAAGGGATGCCTGGGTGGCTCAGGGGTTGAGCGCCTGCCTTCAGGCCAGGGCGTGATCCTGGAATTCTGGAATTGAGTCCCACCTTGGGCTCCCCACAAGGAGCCCCATGTGGGACTCGATAACAGGACCCTGGGATCAGGCCCTGAGCCAAAGACAGACCCTCAACCACTGAGCCACCCAGGCACCCCTAAATTCATTTCTTAAATGAGAAGACTTTTAAATAAATGAACAAAAGAGATAACAAATGCAATTTTTATTTTAAAGATAATGCACATTATTTTTACATGACCTATTTACTATTTATTTTTAATTAGCACGCAGAACTGTAATAATTATAGTTAACATCAATCATATTTTAGAATACTTGTGTTGAAACCCTATTGCATTCTAAAGGTAAAATTCACATATATATTTAGAAAAAACAGCTTCCAATCTTGGAAAAAATAAATTTTCTAAAATTAAGCCTAAATACAATAGTAGGAGTTAGGCAAGATAAAACTTATGTTCATTTGTTATTTTCTTTGTGGGATTTCTTGAGTAGTGTATAAAAATGTTTTGCACTCTGAATTTGATATCAAATTACCTGTTGTAACTGACACCAAAACCTTTCACATTTGCTTTCTCCAACACTCATTCAGTATGAGAAACAATTTCAGCAATTTGTTGATATTAAATTCATGTCGGTAACATTTCTATTAAAGAAAGAATTTTAAATGTAATGGATAAGTCTACTGAAAATGCAGTTATGCAAGGTGGAAATACTCAAACCAAGCTCTTAAAATAGATTGAATATGGAGTTCTGTTGCATTACTAAGTTATATTCTAAGTTACGTGTTGTATTAATTCCTATATAAATCAGTCAAGTCTCCATCTTCAAGATGGTTGCTGTTATTTCTCCTTTTCATCAACCACTCCCATAATACAAGTGTTCTCACCTCACTCTCTCTCTCTCACAACACACACACACACACACACACACACATTCTCTCTCTCATAGTGATCAAATTATGCTATTAACTTCTAAGCAATTCTGATTTGTTCCATTTCTTTTTAGGTTCCACTTTAATTAAAATAAAGCTGGTAAACACACACACACACACATTTAAAAACAAAAGTTAAAAGCAGCATGAGAAAAGACATACATTTTGTAGTAGGGAACATGAAAAATGTCAGCTGATTCCCCTAAGAAAATAAACAAAGCCAGAAGATGATAAAACATATCTTTAAAGTGCTGAAATAAATTTAAAAACGGCAAACTAGAATTCCATAGTTAGTAAAAATGTTTTAAAAATATAAAATAAAAACATGTTTAGATAAACAAAATCAGAATGAAATTTATGTCAGAAAAATCAAACTACAAGAAAAACTAAAGGGAGCACTTCAGGTTAATGGAAATTTATACCAAGAATAGAAGCCTGAATCTACAGAAAAGAATTAAGAGCACCAGAAAGAATAAAGAAGTAGGTAAACATAAAATATTTTTAAATCATATTTAATTTTGTTAAATAATGTTGCTTCTTTTCAGTTAAAATAATGAATGTATATACAAGGTCTATTATATATATATATATATATATATATATATATATATATATATATATGAATGAAATATATACCAACAAGAGCAAATATGCCAAAAGAGAATAAGTGTAATTAATGCTGGAATGCTTAGTTGTGGTTTATGTGACATAATATTTTTTAGCATAAATAGATACTTTAAAGATGCAATTGTATCTAGAGAAAAGGCAAATAAGTGCGTAGAGTTATGTAGCTAAAAAACTCAAAATACCAATTAATCCAAAAAGAATCAGGAAAGAAAGAATAGTAGACAAAAAAGAAAAGATGGGACAAGCTGCAAACAGATGAATGATAAATATCATTAAACTTGATTTTTAAAAATATATCAATTGCACACTGCTTATAAAAATAACTCTCCTTAAACATAAAGACACACAAAAATTGAAAGCAAAAGGGTGAAAAACAAATGTACCATACAGAGAATGAACATAGGATAGCTGCCATGGCTTTATTAAAATATTCAAAGTCCCAGAGTTAAAGATGTGTATATTTCTTAGTGATAAAGGCCAATTGATCGAAAACATATGTATAGCAATCATGAAAATGCATTCAAATAATGATAGGCCCTCAAAAATATAGGAAAAATTAAGAGTCAAGAAACAGACAAATCCAAGATCGTATTTGAAATTTCAACAACTATCCCCTGGGAATTGATAGAAGAAGTAGAACAAGATATTAAATATATTTGGATGACAACATTAAACAGCTTTACCTAACTGCTCTTTATTTGTAAGTTCACATAATATGTTCATGAGATAAGTTACCTCAACTTGACTAAGACACAATGGCAATTTTAATGGAGAAAAGATCTTCAACAAATGATTCTTGAACAAGTGGTATGCAAAATAAGAAAGAAAATATAAACACATAGATCTCACAGACTTTATACCTTTCACAATAACTAATTCAAAATGGATCACAGACTTAAAGCCATTTGTATGTTGAATAATGTGGGAGAAAAATCTGAAATACTTGTTTTTAAGTAAGTTTTGGGTGCTTTAAATAAGAAGTTCAAAAGGGGGCACCTGGGTGGCTCAGTCCGTTAAGTGGCCAAGTCTTGATTTTAGCTCAAGTCATGATCTCAGGGTCCTGGAATAGAGCCCCAAATCAGGCTCTGCACTAAATGAGGAGTCTGCCTCAGGATTTTCTCTCTCCCTCTCTTTCTATCCCTCTCCTTGCTCTCTCTCTCTCTCTCTCAAACAAGTAAATAAATATTTTTAAAAAGTTCAAAAGATAATATCACTAAGAATTTATTGAAAAGCAGGCTCACACAATCGTATATTTAACCCAACACCAAACTTAAATCGTTATTAAGAAAGGTTATAAGCAAAAATCAAATGTAAATATAGCAACATTAATCTTTGGAAGACACTCAAGCAATAAGATGTAGATTCAAAAAAAATAAAAGAAAAGAAGGAAAAAGAAATGCATCTTTTTTCTGTACTAGCACATGTTTTGATTTTGGAGCAATCAATGTAAGAGGACTAAGTGCGCATCACATTAGCTAAGAGGAAATCATTTAATTTCGAGCTTCTTAGTTTTTATACTTCATTAAGCATGTGGGTAGAGAGTCTATGTGTATAATTCCATTCTCCAGCTAGCTGCATCCAATAAATTCAAGTTAATTTACCATAAGCAATTTAAAGACAACCATCTAAAGAGATCTGCTAAAACATTCTTAGGTAAAGACTTCCTAGGTCACCTACTTATTAACCATTACCTGAAAGAATTTTGCCAAGGCCATCTTCAAGTATTTTTCCTTCTGTGGATATTGAGTACAGTTCTTTGCACATTAGTGGCTTCACCTGGTGAAAAGATAAAGGCTTGTTGTTTGCTCTCTCTATACAAGCATTGAACAAGCCCACATTTGTCATTTCATGAATCAACTTCATTAATTTTAGAGATCTGAATGAAGCATGTTATTAGCATTCCAGTCCTCATCTAAACCAGCAAAGGGTCTTTATGGTGGGCATGTAATTGACAAGTATCCTCACTCTTTCTCTAAATTTCCCTAGAGACTTCTTTAACTTAGTACCCTGTATGTGAATCTTTTATCATCACACCATCTAGATCCATTTGCCTGAACATACCATAAAGTCATTAGATGGAGTCCAATGGTATATCAATATCCAAATATGTTCCTTGGGGGGCACCTGGGTGGCTCATTCGATTAAGGGTCTGCTTTTGGTCCAGGTAATGATCCCAGAGTTCTGGAATAAAGCCCTGCATCAGGCTCCCTGATCCACTGGGAGCCTGTTTCTCCCTCCCTCCCTGCCTGCCACTCCTGCTTGTGCGCTCTCTCTCTCTCTCTCTCAAATAAATACAAAATAAAATCTGAAAAAATATCAAAACAACAACAACAACAAACCCAAAACAAATATGTTCCTTGGGCCAGAGATAAATTCTTAAGTACACTCATGACTTTCAGCTCTACCCATTGTGTATATTTAGTCTCATTATCATCTATAATTATGTTCATCAGAATTCACAACTTTCATTTTATGAATTACTATCCGTCAACCTAGTAGCATGTTCGGGTTGGCTGAGAGAAATTCATAGGGTTCACACCTTACAGCAAAGGGAGTAGGCTGACCATCAAAGTGTTCTTTCATTGACCACACAGGCAGTGAGTCAGTCTATATTATACAGTAGTCCTCCCTTATTCCATTTGCGTGTGTGTGTGTGTGTGTGTGTGTGTGTGGTTTCAGTTACACACATTCAGCTGATGTCTGGGAGCAAAAGATCCTCCTTCTGTCATATTGTCAGAAGGTCATTAGTAGCCTAACACAATGCTATATAATACCTACCTCATTCACCTCACTTCATCTCATCACGTAGGCATTCTATCTTCGCAGATTGTCACAAGAATGATGAACACGGTACAAGAAGATATTTCGAGAGAGAGAGAAACCACATTCACATAACTTTTATTACACTATATTAGTATTATTCTATTTTATTATTAGTTATTGTTCCCTTACTGTGCCTTGTTTATAAATTGAAACTTATCATAGGTATGGGGGAAAAAACAGTATATTCAGGGTTTGGTACTCTCTGTGACTTCAGGTATGCACTGAGGGTCTTGGAACATATCCCCTGTGCATAATGGGGACTACTGTATATGTGGTGAACTGCTCCTGAAATTAATTCTCCCTTTGAAATACCCTTGAATATGTGATGGCATTTCTGATTTATTAATAAACTCTGCTGAACTACTCTGTCTCCACTCAACTTTTTATTTACTTACCCAGGATTGTATGCCTTTCCTCGATAGCAATCTCTTTCCACACTCAATAACCAGCTAGTGATTTTCTTCTCAGTAGGTATATATCAAGCAGCTGCATCAAGCAGCTTTGAGTCTAAAACCCCAGAAGTCTCCATTAAATAACCTTATTTGATTGCCTGAGATCAAAGGTTTGTGTTCTAGATTCAGACACTTAAAATAATTTAAGCAAACAGGTTGTAAGGCTGAGGGACTTTGGCCTGAGACACAGATTTCTGGATAGAGTTTCTGCTTAAGACTCTATCAAATTCAGATTTCTTTTTGGTGAGACTTTAGAATGCAACTAAATAGCATTCTTATTTGGGAATAGAATTCATCCAAATCGCATAATATTACCAAACGCTGAGCTTTCTACTTAGTTACAGAGTCAGAAAAAGAGTCTTTATTTCTCACAGTTTTAGGAGTGATTAGGAAAGAATAAATTAAAAAAAAATTACTGTGAGGGGAAAATGAAAATGAAGAAGTTTTATGAAACACCGGTCTAAGGTTTGTGGTTTTGTTTTTCCGTATGGATAGCCATCATTTTCCTGTGTCATTTATCGAAGAGACTATCATTTCATCATTGAATAAATTCAGTACCTTTTTCAAAAGATCATTTAATGCATTTATTTATGCACCATTTTTTGTCTCTCTTCTGTTCCACTGAACTATATTTTTATAGCTGTGTCAGTACCTGGCAATATTTCCAGCTTTGTACTTTTTCAGAAGCACTTAGCTATTCTGGATCCTTTGAATTTCCTCATGGATAGTTTAATATGCTTGTGATTTTTTATAAAAATACCTTTTTTATAAAAAGCTAGCGGGGTAATTTTTGAAAGGTTCCTCAGTCTTTGATATTATATGGAATATTACTCTTAGGAATAGGCCAAGAAAAGATAACATTCAGTAGGCAATAATTGATTGGCTAATTCTGTTGTTTCCATGCCTGAAACTAACCAATGAGAAAAAGATTTGTACAAACTAAAATATTGATGGCTTTACCAGGAAATGGAAAATATTGGTTCTCTTGCTCCCTTCCATGTCTGATTCCCATGAAGAATTAGGGCAGGTGAGAGTCATGCCTACCTCCCCGAATTTACCGATACATAAATCACTCTCTTCTCCAGGAAAGTAATGGATAAAGGGGTAAAAAGAATGAAGGCATGTGAATTAAGGGAAGAATTTTCCCCTTTGGAAATCAGGAGATAGGAAAAAAATAATTTTCTATCTCTCAATAATTCAAAACTTCGTGGTGGTTTGCCTCATGGCAAAGGAATTGTTGTTTTTGGTTTAGTTAATTTACTTTCCTAATTATGAATTAAGTTAAAAGTTATTCTGCAATAGGGAAATACTGCAAGTGATGTGTGTACAATGATGGTGAAGTAAACATGACTGGTTCTTAAAATAGTGGGGAGATCAATGTACTCAAGCAAATGTTTCTGTGGGCTCAATTGGGAAACTAGAAGGTTAAAAAGAGCTATGTACAGAATATTGATATTCAAGGAAATTGACTTACTGACTTAATTTGCTATCAGAAGAGGTAGGGGCTTATGCAAGATTTCTATTAAACGAAAGCTCCATCCAGTAGAATTTTTTACAGCGATGGAAGTGTTACATAATCTCGGCTCTCCAAAATGAAAGCCACTAGTCATATTAAACTATGAGCACTTGAAATATAAACAGTGTGACTGAAAATTGAATTTTTATTTTCTTTAATTTCAATTCTTTGAAAATTAACTTAAAATAGATCTGGATGGATTTCGGTTATTATATGTATCTATTTTTTGTGATAACATGCAGTATTGTGTTATATGTCCAAAAATGGTCATGACCACAGTTCTCTCAGGAAAGTATATTGTCATTTTCATGTTATTTCATATTGTTTTCAATTTCACTTTGCTTTTCATAGACATTCCACAGATCAGGGCTTGTAAGAAATGTTTTCCTTTTATATTAAAATCTACTGAACTAATATACAGAAAAGATTTTATGCAACAATTGCATAAAATATAATTTCACAATAAATATTTTATTTTACTTCTTCAAAATAAATATAGTTTAATCATTATATAAAATTTAGTTATGGATATGGAGAAAGAATAGAAAAGAATAGACTAAATTAAAATCATTTTTCTTGTTGGAGTGATAGGCATACGGCTATTTTTTCTTGTTTCATAAATGTTTCTCATATTGTTTCAAGGTTGCTTGTGCAAATATTTTCACAAAAGCAGCTTTCAACATTCTAGAATTCATTTAAGGTCAAGATGATAGGCAAAACATGTTTTAAATATATGGGTTTAAAATTATTTTGTCATCACTATGTAGAGAAGACCATGATTCATGTTTAATAGGATAGAAAGTGCACAGAGCAACAGTTAAAACAATCTGATAGGGTAAGCATAAAATACTCTCTGGGAGAATAATGATAAATTTTTGGCTCAAGCAAAACTTGCAAAGGTTACAAGACTTTTTATATGCCATGAAAAGTAATTTGGAGCATAAAAGCCATACAGGAGAACAAAATTGGAGGTTTTTCTCTAAATATCATATGCTAAACAATAAAGTGAAATACATAGCAGGGAAATAAATTCAGAACATACAACTCAAGCCAGCCTCAAGTTAGTTTTTAAAATATATTTAGAAAATAAATTGTAGATTTATGAAATTCATCAGATATTTTTAGCTAAGTAAATTAAAAAAAAAGATATTTAAAACACATTACTGACACAAGAAGGCTTGTTATTTAGTACTGTGCCTAACATTTATACTATAGTCATAAAATGAGGCATGAGTTTATGTAGGTGAAACTTTAAATTTAACTTGGGGAACAAACTTATGGCTTCTCTTTTTACTTCTACTCTGAGGAGATGTACATATTTAGCCTTATAGACCAAAGAAAAGCCATATTCATAAGAAAAATTGTGTGACTTACTAGCGCTTCTATGACCAGTTAAACAGTGTTAGAGAAAGAGAATAGTACTATAATTTCCGAAATAAGTGAGATTGTAATTATATTGCATTATGAAGTTTTGATGAGCTTTCTTGATTTGAGTTTAAAACAAGTTATTAAGCACAACCATATACAATGCATTGGAATATATGAGATATTGGTTTGATATTTAGACCAGATTCTGATTTCAAACACTAATTTTAAAATATAAATAGTTTTATTTTGCCACCAATTATCTTTGTGATCTAAGGCAGATTACCGAAATTCTCTAAGAAAATATGATTGTTGCAATAAAATTTTACACAAGGAATTATATTGGCGAAGAGCAAGGAGAAATCATCATTGGTCCAGTTTTTCTACTTACACTACTTATACTACGTAGTCCTGAGTGAGTTCTCATTGCCTCTGTATGCTCATTCTTAATTAGAAAAAATATTTGACAATAACTAAAGCCATTTAGAATTTATTTAGAAATTCTAAGACTCTAATATTAAGTCAGGATATGAGGGCATAAAATTGGCCAAAGCAACATATTAAAGCAGAGGTAAATATAAAAAAAAAAAAAAAATGTAAGCAAACCAAATGAAAATATTTCTATTGACATTCAGATACATTAATATATTCAAAATCAGACAACTATTTAGTTAATCATTCATTGTTTTAATCATCTCAGTCTTCATTTATATATTCTTAGGTTTATTCATTTAATATACATTCTCACAAATCCCCTTGATCCTGCACTAAGATAGGCACTAGATTGGCAAAACCATGGGAGTCATCATATGCACTTTGGAAGACATGCTAGTATTGTAAGAGAGCTAGGCAAATGAATGAGTATTGTGAAAAATAATGTGAAAGTAACGTTTTAATATACAAAGAAGAAATGTCTTGCTGGCCCCTGGAAGATTTGACCAAAATGTTCACAAAAGAGGAAATATTTGAGTTGGATATTGAAGAGTGATTCCTATAACTTGAACATTTGTATCCCATCACCACTGATCTTGTTGAAAACTGAGCGCCCTATGTGAGGATAGTAAAAAGTGAGGCCTTTGGGATGTGATTAAGCCATGAGGATACAGTCTCATGAATGAATTAAGTACCCTTATAAAGGAGGTCACAGAAAGATCTCTGATCCTTTCACCATGTGAGGACACAGCAAAAAGCTGGCAATTTGCAACTTAGAAGAGTACTTTCACTAGAACCAGATATACAGGCATCCTGCCCCCAGATCTGTGAGAAATAAATTCCTTTTTTTTTTTTTTTTAAGATTTATTTATTTGAGAGAGGGAGAGAGAGCACACAAGAGCAGCGTGAGGCACAGAGGGAGGAGAGAAAGAACCCTTAAGCAGACTCTCCACTGAGCACAGAGCCCCCCGCAGGACAGGATCCCACCACCCCAAAATCATAACTTGAGCTGCAATCAAGAGTCCAATGCTTAACCGATTGAGCCACCTAAGCACCTCCAAAATGAATTTCTATGTATATAAGGCATTCCAGTCGGTGGTATTTTGTTACAATAACCTCAACCAGATTAAAACAGTGATGCTCCATCTCATATTGCTGCATAAGAGACCACTTCAAAACAGTACCTTAAAGCAAAAGTTAACAATTATCAGCAAAAAAACCCAATAATCAATAATTAATACCTTGAACTTACCATTTGGGAAGTATTCAGCAGGGAAGCTTCATTTTGGCTGCTTTTGGCCTGAGCTGGAGCAGCTTGATTGGGAATTGGAAGAATCAACATGAAGATGATTCTCTCAAGTGGCTTTTGCAAGCTCTTCCTGCCTAACCTTCGGCACGGTGGCTAGAATTCAAAAGTGAGCACTTCAAGACAGCCAGGCGGATGGTATTGCATCTCATGATATGACTTTGGGAAGTTATAAAATATACTTTAGCTGTAGGCGCAGGCCTGCCCAGATATTAGTGGAATGCAATAGACCCATCTCTCCACAGGAGAAGCATGACATCTCATTGTGAGAACAGCCTATGGAATGTGAGAATTGGTTTGTGGCGATCCGAGAAAATAAGATCTGCCACAGGGGATTAGTTGGAGAGGATAAGAGAAGTAAGAAATTTCAAACAAATAGATGCAGGGACAAAAGCATAGACTAGAGGAATATTTGGGAAACAATTTATCAACGAATATTTTTATTTTTATTTTTTTCAACGAATATTTTTAATGTTTTCAACCATTCTTCATACATAGTCATAGTTTCTTTTTTCTAATAACACTTCGTATAGCAAAAGGAATTATAAGGGAAAATGCATAAATACTACAAAATAAATTTTTATTTTGTGATAGCCTCGCCTCCTTTAACAGTAAATATACACTTAATAAAATTAATCTTATTTGCAAAGCAATTGTATTAAGAAGAGGAATGTCATTTTTATGGAAACTCCAAAGGAGAAATTAAAGAAAACAAAACAACTCTATTTAGTATAGAACTATGGAATAATCTGATTCCAGCAGGGCTTAACTATAAAACAGAACACAAAATGGTTAATAAAGTGGAATATTTGAAACTTAGAGAAAGTATAATTGGACTTAGAAAGAAAGCAGAAATAATATTGCCTTCTTCAGTTTATGTAGGAAGCATTTGTCTCTAGAATACATGGTGTTATTTGTAGCTGCACATTCCCCAGGTAATCAATATGTGTAGGAGGCATTTTGATCTTATTGTTGACCATTTTTATTCAATCTATAGTTTTGAAAGCATGTAGATAACAAATTTCAGTGGTCAGCCAATTAATGGCAATTTTATAACATTTTCCTTATTTACAACATGATAAAGTGTTGAAAATAAATAAAATGTTATGTTAGTGTTTTGGCTTTATTTTCTTTTCTAACATATTTTATCTTCCCTACTAAGTTCTCTGTTTTCTAATTTTTATTTTTAAAACATCTGAAATGTTTTAAATGATTAAATTATAATAGCTTGAAGCTTTATTTTTATTTGGCAGCCATGTTAAATGGTTGACCTTTCAAAAGAAGAGTGGATTTTACACAAGTGATATAAATTTTAATAGCACTACCAGTGTTACAGGTATGTGCAGCAGAGCTTTGGTTTGGATCCTCTAAGAAACAGATGCCATGAGGGAGTAGGATTGTGGGAGCTCTATTTCAGGAAACTCCTGTGGAGAATAAAGGGTAAAGAAGGAGTAGGTAAGATAGCCTTCAGACTCTAAAGCAGTCTGACATGTGTAATGGAAAAGGATGAAAGTATGAGAATTGGATAGAAAGAGTCTCAAATTTCCCCATAATTCTGAAAATTTCAGCTAGGCTAATGCAGAGACCAGAGCCAAAGTTACCCATTATTCAAGTCTTCTGACCCATCAGAATGAGTCAATGCTAGTCCTGCAGCTGTGCAAAATTACTGGCTGGGAATAACCCAGGGACTGTGCAGGCTTAGGGTGAATGCCACTGTGGGTCTAGAGGGGCAGCAGCTGGTGCTGCCAGTCATCTAAGCTGCACAGCAGGCAGTCACAGCAGGGCCTGTTCACGGCTGCCACAGGAAGACATAATAAATAGGTAAATGGTAAAAGTGACACTAGAAAGAAATTTCCCTCAAAGTAACATCATGAGTCCTTTGGTTTCCTACCTCAAGTTCAGAGTCAGCTGTTTTTTTGAACCCTGCTCCAGTAAAGGCAGCAAAATATCTGAAAATAATAATGATCAATTTATGAAAAAAGAAAGAAGCAGAAAATATTCTGATGTAGTTATTCATAATAATTGAGTTCCAGAAACATTAGCAAATCCCACGAAGATGCTGCTAATACAGACAGGACAGATGGTCAATGTGAGTAGGAGAGGAGGACTAAGCATCATGAGTTGGAGTAAAGATGGTTAGAGTCATTAGGCGCAGTGTTACATCTATAGTTCAGAAAGCTGCACCTTGCAAAACTGGTAGTAAAGTGTGTCCACTCATAGTTCCTTTCAGTCAGTTTTTCCCGGCTCTAAACTGGCCTTAGAAAGAAGAAGAAGGAGAAGGAGAAGGAGAAGGAGAAGGAGAAGGAGAAGGAGAAGGAGAAGGAGAAGGAGAAGGAAAAAAAATAATAATGTATTTCCCTGATTCCATGGACCGTACTACACAGAAGAGTCTTGAATTTCAGAATGGCAACCACTTTTGCAGGGAGAGTACCTTATCAAGGCTGCATCCTGACTTTACTGGAATTTCGGAGTTTTGTTAACCTTGAGGCATAGCAGGGCTTATGTTGGGACAAATTTTAAATATTTCCTTCTTTTTGAAATGCATATAGTATCCTTCATGAAGTGGGCATTTTAAAAATTTGGTTGTGGAATGCCTGTGTGGCTCAGTCATTTAAGCATCTGACTTCAGCTCAGGTCATGGTCTCAGGGTCCTGGGATTGAGCCTGGTGTCCAGTTCCATACTTGATGGGGAGTCTGCTTGACCCTCTCCCTCTGCCCTTCCCTCTGTTCATGCTCACTATCTCTCTCTCTCAAATAAATACATAAAATTTTTAAAATAAATAAATAAAAATCTGGTTGCTATATCTTTCTAAAAATGTGTTGATGTGTAATTGACATGCAATGTTATATTAGTTTAAGATGTACAGTGTAGTGATTCAACATTTGTATGCATTGTGGAATGGTCACAACAATTAGTCTAGCTACCGTGTGTCACCTTAGAAAGTTCATAGAATACTGGGGTGCCTGGGTGGCTCAATCAGTTAAGCATCTGACTCTTGATTTCGGTTCAGGTCATAATCTCAGCGTCATGATCTCAGGGTTGTGAGATTGAACCCTGTGACAGGATTTGTGCTTAGTGGGGAGTCTGCTGGATTTTCTGTTTCCCTCTCTCTCTCTGACCCTCCCCCACTCATGTGTTCTCTGTCTCTAAAATGAATAATAAATCTTTAAGAAGAAAAAAGTTAATATCATATTATTGACTACATTCCCCATGCTATACATTATATTCCCATGATTTAATTATTTTTAACTCAAAAGTTTGTCTTAATGGGTACATTTTGGATATCTTCCCAAACCCCTATCCTCTGGCAATCACTAATCTGTTCTCTATACCTTTCAGTTAGGTTTTGTTTTGTTTGTTTAATTTTTTTAGATTCCACATATGGTATAGCCATAAAAACAGACACATCGATAAATGGAACAGAATAGAAAGCTCAGAAATAAATCCACACATATATAATGTACTGATTTATGGTGAAGGAGGCAAGAATATACAATGGGAGAAGAGAGTCTCTTCAACTAATGGTATTTGGAGAACTTCATAGATACATACAAAAGAATGGAATTAGACAACTCTCTTAGACCATGAACAAAAAGTAAATCAAAATGGATTAAGAAACTTGAATGCAAGACCTGAAACCATATAACGCTTAGAAGAAAATGTAGATGGTAAGATCCTTAACATTGGTCTTAGCAATGTTTTTTTTTTGGGGGGGGGGGGAGGAATCTGACACCAATGGTAAGAAAACAAAAGCAAAAAGAAACAGATGGGACTAAATGAAACAAAACTTTTTACAGTGAAGGAAACCATCAACAAGAGAAAAAAAAAAACCTACTGAAGAGCAGAAGATATTTGCAAATCTTACGTCCGGCAAAAAGTTAATATCCAAAATATAGAGAGAGTTCATACCTCTCAATTACAGAACAAAACAAAAAATAGTCTAATTAAAAAATGGGCAGAGAATCTGAATAGACCTTCTGCCTAAAAAGACATACAGGTGGCCAATAGGCACATAAAAGGATGCTCAACATCACTAATCATCAGGGAAATACAAATCAAAACTACAAAATGTTACCTCATACTTATGGGAATGACTGTTACTAAAAAGACAGCAAATAACAAGTGTTGATGAGGATGTGAAGAAAAAGGGAACCCTCATGTCCTGTTGGGGGGAATGTAAATTAGTGCAGATACTATAGAAAACAGTATGGAGATTCCTTAAAAATATAAAAATAGAACTGCCATGTGATCCAACAATTTTACTGCTGGGTATCTATCCAAAGAAAATGAAAACACTAATTCAAAAATATATACACACCCATGTTCATTGCAGAATTATTTACAATGGTCAAGATATGGAAACAATTTAATTGTCTATCAATAGATAAATGAATAAAGAAAATGAGATCTATGAATACATACACACACATGAGGTCTTTCCATTTGCAACAGTGTGGATAATCCTAGAGGGTATAATGCTAAGTGAAATAAGGCAGACAGAGAAAGACACATACCACATAAAATATATCTCTTTATACAAAGGGTTTTGAAATGTTGGCAAGTACACATATATGTGGTTCTGCATCCTTAGTAACATCTCCTTTTCCTTTGAAATTTGATCTTCCTCCCTCCTTCTTATAAAGACACTGATCATCATGATATTGGGCTACCAAGATAAGCCAGGACATCCTCACCATCACAGGATCCTTAACTCAATCACACTTGCAAAGTCCCTTCTGCTGTATAAAATAATATATTCACAGATTAGGGAGATTAGGGCATTAATATTTGTGGGGCGAGCCAATATTTTCCCTTCAGAATTCTCAAGTGACTTATGTAAACACTAGTACAAAGTTCAAGAATATTTATATGAATACAAAAGAAGAACTACAATGGCTTACATCCAATATGAAATCATTAGGCATAATGAAACAAGAAAATATGACCCATTATTTTATTCTTTCAATCAAATGAAATAGATTCAGAAACAATTGACATGTTAGAATTATTAGAAAATAAATGTAAGTTTTTATAAGAACAATATGTTCAAGAAGTTGGATGAAACTGAGCATGTTTAGCAAAGAGAAGTTATAAAAAACCCCAAACTGAAATTCACGAGATAAAATCTCTAATGTCTGAGAAGGAAAATACACTGAATGAGATTAATTATAGATTAGACCTTTTAGAAAAAGATTAGTGGTATTGAAGACACAGTATTGTAAATTATCAAACATAAAGCAAAGATAAAAACTGAAAAAAAAAATAAAAAGCATCACTGATTCATTGAAACAAGATAAAAACACTGTTTCGGAAAAAGGAAGATGAGGGTAGGCATGATGAACTTGATACCGGGATGGCTACCAAGTCACCATTGTCAGGCATAAGATGATAACTCCACTGATGTCAGTTAATGAAGATAAAAGTAACCAATGGACTTTAGGAATGCACACCCAATTCCTGAGGAGTTGGCTCATTAGATGCATAAGAAAACGCTAAATAAGATACAAGCTAAACATATATTGCCTTGATTATTGTTATCTCTAATAGCTAAAAAAAGAAACTAAAGGACATTATCAGGGCAAATCCTGGCACTGTGCTGAGCTCAGAATTCCATCAGCCCAAACTATGGCCACTAAGCTTCAGAGCTCCCATCAAAGGGGGAAATTAAATTGGAACATCACCTAGCATCACTATGACTTCTTGTCACAAGAAGATATCCCAGGTGGTGGGGCTAGGAGAAACCATGAAACTTTATACTATTATAAAGCTGTCTTATTGTGTGAGTAAATGTTATCAGCTTCTTGAAGAACATCATTAAAATGGATTTTAAGAGTAACTAACTCTAGAGCAGTTTCATTGGTTTTGAATGCTGCCAAATGGAAATATATGTTCGGGTTGATGTGGAACACACAAATTACTATTGGAAAATCATAGATGAAAAAAAAAAAAAAGGAAAATCATAGATGTCTATACATGATCCAGATATATAGCACCTTGTTCCCTAGGTGACAGTAGTGTGAAAGAGTAGATAACTTATATAAGTTGTTTTGTTTGTTTGTTTTTGTTTTTTAATCTTGAGATTAATCTTGAGAAGGGAAATTTGCCTTAGATCCTTTAAAGGTCAAGTGGAGGGTGGCTGCGTGGCTCAACTGGCTCAGCAACTGCCTTGGGTTCACGTCATGATTCCAGTGTTCCAGGATGGAGCCCTGTGTTGGGCTCCCTACTAAACTGTGAGTCTGCTTCTCCCTCTGCCCTTCACCCTGCTTGTGCTCTCTCTCTCTCTCTCTCTCTCCTTCAAATAAATTAAAAAAAATATTTAAAAAAATAAAAGTCAAGTGGAAGTTTCCAGATGAAATAGCTAACATGTTATATATGCTGGATTGACTTTATGATGATCAAAATATTCACCTACTTAGGATCTTTATTCAGATCATGGAAAATCCTGTGATTAAGGATATCCCTTTGCGTGGAGACTCTATGTGCATTAGTTTGCAAGGGTATTATAATAAACTACCACAGACTCCTTGCCTTTGAACAAAAGAAATTTATTGTCTCACAATTCAAGAGGCTAGAAGTCCAAAATCAAAGTTTTAGTAGGGCTGGTTCCTTTTGAGGTGTGTGGAGGAATGATCTATTCCAGATCTCTCTCCTTGGCTTGTAGATGGCCATTTTCTCCCTTCTGTCTTCATATATAATCTTCCCTCTATGTGTGTCTCTGTATCCACATTTCCTCCTTTTTAAGGTCATCAGTCATATTGGATTAAGATCCACACTAACGACCTCATTTTAACTGGGTTACTTCTATAAAGACCCTATCTCCAATAAGATCACCTTCTGAGGTATTGGGTGTTAAGATTTAAACATATGAGTTTGGGGGGAGATATAATTTAACTCATAACATTATGTAACTTAACTACAGCAAAATCCAGCCATGATTTAAGAATCCACAGCATGATTGTTGTCTCTTTTTCCCCTTTGGGTTACTGTAGATGCTAAGAAAGGTAAAATGATTTATAAGAGAATGAGGAAAGCCAAAGTGGATAGTCCTGAGTTTTTTTTTTTCCCATCAGGGTAGGAATCATTAAATGGTTGTTAAGAAATGGAACGAATAACGTGGACATTGATGGGGTTGAAACAAAAGTCTGATGTAACACGGTTAGGGGTTTCCTGGGTCAATGGGATCCCCTGATGGTCCCTGAATATGAAAAGACACTAACTGAATCCACCGTATACACCCTACATTGAAAGATTTTAAAAAACTAGAAGGCAAAGAGAGCAATGAGAAACTTGACCTCAAATTGCTGGGGGCAGTAGATCAGTAAATTAATTAGGATAAGGATTGAGAAAAGGGACAGGATTTCTTGACTGGATCCCAGACCATTTGCATGTGTATGGATAAAATGGCCAGGGAGTGGAGAATAAATTGCTTGGGGATACACAACATGGGACCCCAAAGCACTGAGACCCCAAAACCTGTTGGTGAGAACCTAATATGGGCTACAGTCAAATTGGGAGGATATGGGCTGTAACAATTGATGGGATTGGGGAGAAAGTTTGAACAGACTTTATGTGAAGTGCTTGCATCTCCTTTACTTGAATACAATACAATACCTGACTAGGGAACACACTCCTTAACAAGTATTATAAAACAAAAGATGTGTAAGTTTACCTTTTGGCAACTATTAATTGGACATGCTAAATAGGAACCAATAGAAATGTCCAGACCCGCACAGGCTGTTAAATTGAAACAGTACAGAATACCTGCTGTACTAGATAAAAGGAGATTGACATTTTAATTAATAGCATGATAGAAGCTAGAGTGATAGTACCAACAAATCACCTGCAGTAGCCCCAGGTGACACATGAAAGAGGTGGATGGCTCAAAGATACCGAACAGGAGCCTATTGAGCTGTGAGTAAAGCATATTAAAGGAGTCCAGCTCCTGTTCAAAAACCTATATGTGATTTTTTTTGGCATGACCATAGGCAATTACCTGGCCGGCCTCACAGAAGAAAGCTGCCCTTTCTACACCAGATTTGGTGCACAGTCAGTGCATTCCCAGTCTCTGAAGGAAGCTGTACATGGACTCAGATCCCCTTGGCTAGTCGAGCTTTTCACATGTTTACGTTCCCAGCCTTGATGGTGATATCATTCCTAGATCTTTTAATCTGAGACCTTAGGCAGAGAGCTTCTTCAGGTGCCTATTCTGAGACCTCCTTGTGGATGATAGAAGGGAGGAAACCTTGAAGACACTTTCCCCCATTCTGATTCAGTACCCAAAGCTTTTCCACTCCTTCCCCTGTCCCTGCTCTACTCCAGAGACCATATACCTAACAGGGTCTTTTGGTCAGGGTTTTCCCAACGAGATGACCTCCACATCTGTGCTGATCCACTTAGCATTCAAATGGTGCACCATTCCATGGGAAAAAATGGTACAGAGGGAGCTGGCACCTTCTTGAGTTTTAGACTCTTACTTCTACCATCACAGTACATGATTAATGTTTAACTCATGCATATATATATATATATATATATATATATATATAGTCAATAAGCACATCAAAAAATGCTCAACATCATTAGCTATCAAATAAATGAAAATTATGACAAATACCAACCAGACAATGACCATTAAAATTAAAAAGTTTCATAGTATTAAGCCCTGGTAAGGATTTATTTTTATTTATTTTTTTTTAAAGATTTATTTATTCATGATAGACAGAGAGAGAGAGAATGGCAGAGACACAGGCAGAGGGAGAAGCAGGCCCCACGCGGGGAGCCCGACGCAGGACCTGATCCCAGGACTCCAGGCCGGTGCCCTGGGTCAAAGGCAGGCGCTAAACTGCTGGGCTACCCAGGGATCCCCCCTGGTAAGGATTTAGAAAGACAAACTCTCATACATTTCTGTTGAGTATTTTAAATGATAAAACTATTTTAGAACAATTTAGCACGTTCTTTTTTAAGTTCTTTACAAATTTATTTATTTGAGAGAGAGAGAAAATGAGGGGGATGGCAGAGGGAGAGAGAGTCTTAAGCAGACCACGCTGAATGCAGAGCCGGACACTGGGCTCAATCTCATGACCCTGAGATCAGATGAAATCATGAGTCAGATGATAAACCAACCATGCCACCCACACATCACTGGTATAGTCTTATAAATTAAAAATTCACCTAAAACACAACCCAGTTATTCTAAGCTGTGTATTTAGTCAAAATAAGTGAAAATATATATCTACACAGAAATCTGAATGCCAATGTCTATATCACTTTTATGACAGAAAACTTGAAGACAATTTAATTACCTAGTAATGCAGAAAAGATCAAATAAATATAATACACTCATATAATGAAATATTACTCAGTAATTTAAGAACTAAACAGCACAACTATTGATTGATGCAGGAAAATGGGTTACTGTCGAAATTTTTATGTGGAATAAAAGATGCCAGAAACAGACTATATAATTCCATTTTTTATAAGGTTCAAGAAAATGCAAACTCATAAAGAGACATGAGGGAAATTTGGGGAGGAATAAAAACATTCTGTGTCATGATTATGTAATTTGAAGATTTTGGCACAATTATAGGTCAAAACTCATCAAATTCTAAATTTTGAAATGAATGAAGTTTACTAAAATAAATTATCATGAAACAAAATGCATTTTAAAATACCTGCCCTGATGATGTGCAGTGATCAGGCTGAAAACTTGCTAATGCAACTTGGATTCAGATATTATGTGCAAAATGTTCGCTGACCACATGGGCCAATGCAAATACCCAGCAGAGTACAATGTAGACAGAGAAATTATGTAAAAAATTAACAGAGGGTCTACTGGTCTTTCTTTACCACTTACAAGACATGTATTTTATCTATAGATCTAACGTAATAAACCTATTGGGCAGAACGAAAACAGAGTAAATGCTAGGAAGGAACAAACCACCAAGGTTTTCATTTTAAATGGCAATTTTTATTTAATATTCATCTGATCATCTCAACGTCTTTTATCAGTTCTTTTATCATCGGAAGAAAACTTTTCTCAAATTTCTTAGGCTCAAAGTTTTGAGCTATCTTTTAATTTATATTTCTTGCACATTCTACATTCCATCTCATGAAATATTGCTATTATCTCAAAAATACTTCTCTACATTCTAATTTTAAAGTATTTAACATACAGATAGGCCTAGAAACCTCTTAAACAGTGTTTTTCCAGCTTGTTCTCTGCATTTAATTTATTGGGCATATTGTCCTAGAAGACCACTTTAATCTTATCATCACCAGTAATGACACCCTAGTAGGGGCAAGATCAAGTCTAAATAACTCTGCTTACCCAGATACAGTCTATATACCTATGCACTCGTTTAACTCATGGCCCAAATTTACTTCAAGAAACATAGCACTGAGGCAAGTTTAGGCATGGGCTATGAATGAGAAAATAAGTATATATATATATATATGAATATATATATGAATATATATATTCATTATAACTAGTGAGATACAAATGGGAAATCAGAAAAATCAACAAATCTTGAGCAGCGTCACTTCGAATCCACTCTGAGGTCCTACCACTTAGAGAATCCACAATTTTTAGATAGCTCCAATAATAAGTCTTCTGATCATTTTGACTACTATGGACAGTGTCATTTCAATAATTAAAATGTTCAGTCAGCATCTTTGCAAAGTAATTCCATGCACTGATCTCGTGTAAAACTTTCTTTGTTCTCCTGCTGTGACCTGCTTTAGGCAGGAAAACTGGCAGTACAGATGCGGATGTGGACAGATTTTTTATTTTCCCAGCAGGTACACGCTTCTTTCTCCTTTACTGTAACAACAGGGTCTGCTTCTGGCTCCTCTGGGCTAGGAAGAAGGAAGGTAAACGATAGGAAAGAAATCAATTGCTAGCGATCTGTAGGTATCCTAGTATGATTGCCTTTGGGTGAAACAGATTCTCAACACTACCTCCTTTCCCTTCAGAGTGACTTCATGGGCTCCTCTGGGTACCCGGCTCTGGGGCCTCCAGAAGTGGCTTTTTGATATGAGCAAGTCTGCCCTTGAGCTGGCTTCCTTAAACATCCCCCTCAGCTTTTGCATCAGATACTTGTTGCCAACCTCCTCCTGGTGGGAAGCCCTCTGGATAGACTGCTTTTCTAAAAAGGAAATGAGGGATCCCTGGGAGGCTCAGCAGTCTAGCGCCTGCCTTTGGCCCAGGGCTTGATCCTGGAGTCCTGATATCCAGTCCCACCTCGGGCTTCCTGCATGGAGTCTGCTTCTCCCTCTGTCTGTGTCTCTGCCTCTCTCTCTCTCTGGGTCTCTCATGAATAAATAAAATAAAAATCTTAAATAAAAATAAAAATAAAAAATAAAAAGGAAATGAACTCAGGGAGCTGCATCCTCACTCTAATACTCAATGGAAATATATTCTCAGAGTGCCAGGCGAGGCAACTAAGCCACAGCATTTTACTTTTAATCCTTTCAGGCCCTTTGTTAATACCAGCCGCTAAGCTGCCTTAAAATTTTGGAGCACATACAAAGATTTCCAATATCCTCTCACTTGGTTTGAGTTGAAGGAGAATTGGGGCCCCTGGCTGGCTCAGTCAGTAGAGCATGCAACTCTTGATCTTGGGTTGTAGGCTCGAGCCCCACATTGGGTGTAGAGATTACAATTACTTAAAAATAAAATCTTTTAAAAAATAAAGCAGAGAACCTTATGAACTGTCTCCAAATAAATCCTCTTCCTTCACCTCTTTAAATTACACAATTTTATTTTTTTATTTTATTTTTTTAAATTACACAATTTTAATGTTTAAACATGAACTTGAACTGTGAGTCACAGACTCTCTTTAGTATCGCATACCCTTCAGTATGGTGGTGCATGACTCTATTGTTTTATGCAGAGCATTGGAAAATCAGGCATAATTAATATATAAAAAGTTCCATTTCAATATTGTGTCATGCAATGATTGCCTTGGAGTTGCATTTTAGGACAAGAGGTCCTTAAGTCCTCATAAGAAGTGAAAATTCATCAGAGGAAAAATTACACTTAAGATACTATTATACCATCCACAAAGTATCTTCCATATAGGTTACTCTAATTTTTCTATAATGGAAGTTTCCTCATAGATCTCATTAATTTTTCAACTTTTTCATTAAGAATGTCAATGAAGCTATCTTTTTTTTTTTTAAGATTTTATTTATTCATGAGAGACTGAGAGACACAGAGAGAGAGAGAGGCAGAGACACAGGCAGAGGGAGAAGCAGGCTCCAGAGGATCCTGCAGGGAGCCCGATGTAGGACTGGATCCTGGGTCTCCAGGATAACACCCTGGGCCAAAGGCAGGTGCCAAACCACTGAGCCTCCCAGGGATTCCCCCAATGAAGCTATCTTTAACCAGCAATCTTAATTACTTAAGCAAATCTTTTATTTTTTCAGTAATTTGCAAACTCTTCAAAATGTTCTTTCCACATGTTTTAATCAGTGAGCATTGACAGTTTCAAGCTTGATTATATCTAATGTAGGTTTCCATGGCCAAGGAGTATAACAGTCTGCAGGGTCACCATCATCATGATTTGCCTCTCTCTTTTAATGGAAATAATTGAATATAAAAATATATTCAAAGCAGTCTCATAATAACTTTCTGTTTCAATGTTGCCCATTGCCAACATAAAATCCCAACTTTTTACTTTCATTATAATGTTCACTATAAAGGCGCCTGGGTGGCTCAGTCAGTTAAGCTTTTCCCTTCTACTCAGGTCATGATCCCAGCGTCCTGGGATCAAGCCCTGTGCATCTGGGCTCCCTGCTTTGTGGAAAGCCTACCTTTCCCTCTTTCCCCACCACCCTCACTCATACTGTCCGTGTTCTTTCTCTCTCTCTCATAAATAAATAAATAAATAAATAAATAAATAAATAAATAAATAAATAAAAATATTGTGCACTATGGGCTCCTGCTAACCTCACTAAGCATGTTCCATTCTTCATCATACATGGAATATGCTGGTCAACATATGTCTCTCTCTCTCTCTCTCTCTCTCTCTCTTTTTCCAAACATACTCCCATAAAAGCTTTGTACACAGTGTCCTCTTTCTAGGACAATGTAACTACTCACCACCAACCTCCAGATTTTACTTATAGCTCTATCTGGTCATTCAAGTCCTAAAATTGTCCTTGAATTTTCTTGACTATTTACTATAATAAGCTTCTTATCATTCTCTATTTCATTAGCTTTCTCTCAAATTAGATTCTTTTCTTTGCATATATATATATTCATTTTCTTTCACTCCCTTACCCACTTGTAGGTAAGATTATTTGGGATAGAAAACTTGTCTGCTTTTTTTTCCCTTACAAAATACCTAATACCAAGGAGTAACTATTTAAACTGAAATTTAAAATATTTTTCATAAATAATAATATTTTTTGGTATATGTTTACACTTACATTTTTTGCAAGTTAATGTTTTTATCCTGACTAAATCCCAACAGAATGCAAAAGTTGTAATTGTTTTTATTTTTCAGTTTAGAAGAGAAAAGGTAAGATAAATATAGGAATAAAATAATTACCTTAGATTTAAGCACAACTTGATTTGGAGTTAACATTATAATAAAAAAATAAAAGAATAATGATATGAAAACTGTATTATTCTTCCATTTTACTTATTAGATATGCTTACCAATTTTAAATAGTAAATACTTAGTGTGTATGCTTTAGGTACTTAGAATGCATTCCCAGTATTCCCAATAACATTTATTTGGATATTCATTTTACCTGTTCTTGTAACTGAAAGCTTAAGTAAGGCCCCAAACTCTGATTCCAGGGGAAGAAAAAACATGGTCCTGTTCCGAGCCAAATGTTTTTGAAATCTCCTGACCTTAAAAATTGGTAAAATTTTAGTTATCCACCTTATTGAAAGCCTTTTAATACGTTTTGCAATACATTTTTCTTCCCTGTGAAACATGTAAAGCATAGCACTGAACTCTGTCTTCCAGCTCTAAATGAGAGAGAATGTGGTTATTGGACTCAACATTATCTCATCCACTTTTAGTTCAAGAATTGACCAAGCGCTGAAGAAGTAGAGCAAAGAAGTGAGAGAAGTGATATGATTTGACATCTAGATTGTACTTGAGGCTAAACAGAACCCTGTAGTTAAAGCATATGAGACAATAGATTCTCTTTTCCTTGCTTAAACTAATTTGAATTTCATTTTTCATTCCTACAACAGAAAATAGCTAATCAATATTATGATAACGATAATTATAATATTTCTTTTATAAGAAATAAAAAAAGATAAGATCGCTGTACCAATCATCTTCACTTGTGCAAATGTCTTGTTAAAAAAAGTAACTAGTTCTGAGAGCTTACCATGCAATAAATAATAACTATCTTAAGTGCATTTCACTGAATTTTGGCAAAAAAAATTCTATGATGAAGACATTAATATTATCTATACATTACAAATGAAGAAATTAATGTTTAGAAACTTTAACCTGACAAGTCCATAATGAGTAAATAGCTGTACTTGTTCTAATATTTAGAAATATTTAGTACAAAGATCTTGTTCTTAACCACTATTACAGAGCACTTGGGTGGCTCATTGGTTGAGCATCTGCCTTTGGCTCAGGTCGTGATCCCAGGGTCCTGGGATCAAGTCCCACATCAGACTCCCCACAGGGACCCTGCTTCTGCCCCCTTCTGCCTCTACCTATCTGTCTCTCTGTTTATCTCTCATGAATAAATAAATAAAATCCTAAAAAAAGAAAACACTATTACATAGCTCTTTGGATATCAAGAATATTTGGTAGCTTTATTTTTGCTTTTTTGATTTTTAAATTATGCATCAGTTAATAATTGAATACTCTAAAGTAAAAAATTAATAGCACAATTTCCTTATGATGGAGTGGAAATTAAGTGATGAGATAAACATGATTGTCTCATAAAATAAATCATTTAAAATACAACTAAGCATTTAATTCATTCTTCATTAATTTTGCTGTATGTTAAAAACATGAAAATCACATTACTTGGCATTATTGGGAACCTGGAGATAAATAAAGTTTTATTCCATTCTAAGGGAATTAAGATTATCGTAATACAGGTCTAGAAGTAACAGTGACTCTAAGCATGTACTTACCTTAAATACATTATATTTTTATTATGATTATAACATTTATTATATTTATAGGCTTATTATGGAAGAAAGTACAAAGTAATAAATAAATAAATGGTACTTACTTTGAGAGCTTAAAAATGTTGTCATTTAAGAGATTTATAAATACCCTATAAAGCAAATTTGTTGTGAGTCTCCCAGAGAGCATTTACATATGTTTTCTGTACCAATGATGTCTCTAAGACTGAGCAACATAAAGGTGAGAGGCTATAGTATTGATTCAAGTCAACAGATCAAAGTAGTGAAAATTTTAAGGTCAGAGGTAGAGTCTGGGTTAAAAAAGTCAAACTGAATTCATCTTAAAAGTTTCCACTCAAGAAAGCTCTTGCCAGGAGGGCTAGGCTGCCCATACCTAAAGACTGTGTGCAGTGACTGCTAGAAAGGCAAAAGTCTACTTAAAAGTTTGACTAGCCAGCTAAAGAGGAGTTACTCTCCGGGTGACAAGACCCTCCAGCAATTAGGGTCAGCAAATAAGAACAAAATGCACTCATCCACAAGAGAGCATGGTAACTTTCAATAAAACAATTGTCAAGGCTAGAGAGAATGTGAAACCATCTTAGATGAATGTATATCACATAAGATTATTTCTGTCCTCAAGTTCCCTTAATCCCTTCATCTTTCCTTTTGATCTAGACTTGAGGGGACCATGAATTGCAGTATGAGCCAAATGTCAAATGGCCACCATGGAGCCAGGCTTCATCTGGGAAAGGAGAAAGAAATTTGCCTTTGTTGTTTTTCATAGTTTCTATGCTTTTCTCATATGGCCAATCTTATTTTTTTTATTTAAATAAACATAACAAGAGTATAACTTACATATCCTTTACCATGTGCCAGGTATTGTAGATGTGCTATATTAATAAATTTAATTAATCCTCATAACACACTCATGAGATAGGGTAATGACTGATTTATCCACGATAAAGCAGAGGTTCTGACGATTAAAGGGAAAAAACGAAAGGGACAAACTAAGACACAGACTCTTAACTATAAAGATCAAATTAATGGTTATGGGGATGAGGAGAAGGTGTGTGAGGGGATGCATGAAAAAGGAGATTGGGGATTAGGGAGGGCACTTGTGATGTGCACCTGGTGTTGCATGGAAATGTTGAATCAATATATTGTACAGTTGAAATTAATATTACTTTGTATGTTAAGTAACTGGAATTTAAATAAAACTTTCAGAACTGCTAATTTAAAAATTATAAAAGAAAAGGTTTTCAGTAAAAAAAGAAAAGAAAAAAAGAAAAAATTTTCCTGATGCCAGGCTCATTTGAAATGCTACAATGTTACAATACCACCCTCTGGTGGACATAAGTAGGATTTTCCTTCTTTCTACTCAGTTGAAAAAGTAATTTTTTAAATTGAAGTTGTGTTTTCTTTTTATTGACTCGACTTGAATTCTATCAAAATCAAGTTTTTTTCTTTTTTTCTTTAATATCTAAAATGGTACACGTATGTACATGCATATATATTTTTATTTCATTGATTAATTTGTGTAAATGTAATAAATGATCATCTCAGAGTTTTAATCTATGTGTACACATTTCTGCTCCCACCATCTCACTCTTATTCCACATATTTGCCATTCTAACTGCCAAAAACCTGAAGCTATAAATGTCTGGTTGCTGTATTAGGAATATACTATTAAGAAACAACTTTATGGAAACTCAGTTCATGAAATATTACCTGCATTTCATTTTCTCAGAACTTTGCTATTTGATATAGACATAATTATTAAACCATTACTTAATGGTTTTAATGTGTGCTGCTTCAGAAGGGAGACATTTCTATTTTAATAATTATCCCTTAAGTGAGTTTAATTTAAAAAAAATCAAGCCTCAGAGTATGACAATTTAAATAGAATGCAATATGCCTAGAATATATAAATTAAATACATTTATAAAGAGGAATGTCTTTAAAGAAGATAATTTATGAACACACAGACACGTTCATAGCCTTAGACATGTTCTTAAAGGCTTAGAGCAGTAAAGACACGTTTTGCTACTTTCTAACTGAATGGTATTGGATAAGTTACTTCACCACTGCATTTCTGTTGTGTTTTCACTGATGACAATGTTGATAGTATTAATCTTACAGAATAGTTATGAGGCTTCAATAATATAATATATACAAACCATCTGGTTTAGTGCCTCATACAATTCCCTTCTTCTTGAGCAAAAGTGAGATTGCTCCCAAAATAAAATGAATCTAGTCACTCTACGTGGTCCACAAAAACCTTGAACTCTAATTCCATAAGTCTGAGAAATGAGCTTAACTCTTTTTTTATTTTTTTGAGATTTTATTTATTTATTCATGAGAGACACATAGAGAGAGGCAGAGACACAGGCAGAGAGAGAAGAAGGACCCAGGGAACCTGATGTGGGACTCGATCCCGGGACTCCAGGGTCACACCCTGGGCCAAAGGCAGACGCTCAATCGCTGAGCCACCCAGGGATCCCAATGAGCTTAACTCTTAACATCTTAGAAAGAGGATATGCACTGTAATCATTCTTGCAGATTCATATCTAATATGTTCAGGGGCCCTTGGGTGGTACAGCAGGTTGGGCAGCCAATGCTTGGTTTTGGCTCCAGTCCTATTCTCAAGGGGATGGATGGAGCCCCACGCTCAAGCCCTGTGTGGTGCTCTGCGTTCAGCCTGCTTAGGATTCACTCTCCTCTCTTCCTCTGTTCTGCCCTCCTACTCTCTCTTACTCTCTGAAGTAAATAAATAAATGTTTTTTAAAAATAATACGATGTTCAGTAATGTGTTGGTCCATTTGGGCTGCTGTAACCACATATCACAAACTGGGTAGCATCGTAAACAACAGAAATGTATTTCTCAAGGTTCTGGAGATGAGGGAGTTGAAGATCAATGTTTGGGGATATTTTCCTGTTTCACAGTGGCAGCCCTTTGCAGTGTCCTCACATGATGCAAGTGTCTAGGGATCTCTGTATAATCTCTTTATAAGGCATTAAAATCCATTCTTGAGAGCTCTTCCCTCATGACTTAAGCACCTCTCCAAGCCCTACCTCCTGATTCCACCATCTTTAAGGATTAGGATTTCAATATATGTATCTTGTGGGACACAAAAATATTCAGACCATAATAAGTAATATACCAGAATTTGGAGGGAAAAAAAAGATAATGTAAATAAATAATATATGCTGAAGCTTTTAGTGTATTTTAGAATTGTATAGATTAGAGTTACTATTGTTTATTTTCATGTTTAATAAAATATGGGAAATGATTTTAATGACTTCCCCAAGTAGAATGGATATGGACAAATTACTGAAATGCCAGATTTTTAAAAAATAATTATTATTTTCAAAATCAAGATGGTGCTTTTTCTCTTTTCTCCATAGAGATACAGGTACAATTAATATAATTGTGTTTTTTAAGTTTTGAACTCTTTTCAGGGAAAAAGTTTCTCTAAAATTATGATAATAATACCACTGATTTAAAAAGCAATTTAATTACAAATAACTCAAAACTTCTCAACTAGTGTTCATTAGTCTGACAGCATGATTTGTAGCGTGAGACTATAGCAAAATAAGATATATTTTTAGGGCCATATCTAAGAAGATTAAACTATTTCCAAACTATTTCCAGTGTAACTACACAGGATATATATTTTCTTGTAAAAAATATCTGTAAATCAACCCTCATCATATATTGACCAAGGCCAATAATTTTTGTCAATAAATACTGATAGTTCAAGGCAGGGTTCTAAGAAGTATATTGTAAATGAATACACTCATCCTCATTACAGATCTTCGAAGTAGGTAGCATTAGTCCCATTTTCCAAATGAGGAAACTGAAGCATAAAAGGTTTAAGTTAAAAAAAACAAATAGATATTAAGTTATATTATGTGATTGAGCTAGGAAGTTCTGCTTGCAAAGCATCTATAGCAGATCTGGTTTATGGCTCACTTCTAAAGTTAGATTATCAGCTCCCTATCATTAATAACTCTTGCCCTGGGCCTTTATTTTTTTTTTAAGATTTTATTTACTTATTCATGAGAGACACAGAGAGACATAGGCAAAGGGAGAAACAGGCCCCTCAAGCCCAATGCGGGACTCGATCCCCAGACCTTGGGATCACACCCTGAGCCAAAGGTGGACACTCAACCACTGAGCTACCCAGGCATCCCTGAACTGAGCCTTTAAATGAAACAGATTGAATGCATTGGGTATTTATACAATATAGACACCTGCATCAGAGCAATTAAGTTAGACAAACAAATGAGAAGAAAACCTGCATGTAATCTACGATGTGTGTGATTCAACAACACAAATTATTTTTTAAAATAAGAACTTATTTTAAAAGTATAAAACATATTTCATGATTATTTTTCTTGCTGTTTTATGCATAGATTTTACTAACAAGTTTATCTATATATGCTTGTCTTAATATTTATTCTGATTTTAATAAGATGAGGAATTATAACTAATTTAAATTATACCTAGTACTATAGTATTCTTTCTATTAAGGAACCATCTGTAAATGTTAACATATAACCACATTCTCATTGTGATGAAATGCTTCTTCACTGGCAATCTAACCCTTGCTGGAATTGGTGAACTTCATAATATTCTCCTTAATTAAATAGTGCTATGACTACATTTTTGGCTGGTAAAGCATAGTATCTGTATTTTAAAGTTGTCCAAGTCAGGGTAGCTGGGGTGGCTCAGCTGTTTAGCACTGCCTTCAGCCCAGGGTGTGATCCTGGAGACCTGGGATCGAGTCCCATGTCAGGCTCCCTGCATGGGGCCTGCTTCTCCTTTTGCCTATGTCTCTGCCTCTCTCTCTCTCTACCTTTCATGAATAAATAAATAAAATCTTTAAAAAAAATAATAAAGTTGTCCAAGTTTAAACTAATAATTTTAAGAAATTGCATGAAATAATACATGAGAAGATATTGTGTATAGATCATTCAAACAGTATATATGTCACCTTCAAAAATATGTAAATAGATTGACCTTTATAAATAAGCTATAAGGTATAATTACATTTGTAAATAAATAAATATATAATATTATAATATATGCCCTTAAAGACAACTATTAAAAATAAATCTTATAGACACTTGTCTGAAAAATTAGAAATGAAAAAAAATTAGAAATGCATTGATTTGAGAAAAAGTAAATCTTACACCAATATTATAAAAATTTAGAATGTAACAATTATTTAACGTTTTTCATGTATAAAAAATTGATACTTTCCTGAAATGCTTCAGTTATACCCATAACAAAACAAAAATAATAAATTCCTCAGGTTATGTTATGGTTAGTGTGATTCAAGATCTCAACTGTTATTTCCCAGTTGTTTATTTAATCACTTTTTCCTGTCCGCATTTTCCTTTAAAATTTTGGCAGTTCTATTAGTTTTCTGGTCTCTGGTAGTATAACAGATTTATATAACAGAAGATTGGATTTGACTGTAGTATAGAGTATATTGGATGGGGACCAACATTGAAAACCAGGTGAAATACAAGCTATGAGACTGTTGCAATAATCCTATCGTGATCATTCTTCTCCCAAAAAAGAAAGAAATTGAAAATATTTGAAATGAATTTGCTGAAGTAAATAGTAAAACTAAGAAAAAGTATTGTTTCTGTCTTGAGCAACTGGATATTTGAGGATAGAAACATAGAAGAAAATTTTAGATGTAGAAAAGAGGTTTTGTCATTTAATTTTTTAATAAAAATATTCGTATTTAAGGTTATAACATGATTTAATATATATTTCCACAGTGAAATGGTTACTTGATATAGACAGTCAAGCTAATTAACATATCCATCAGCTCACATAGCTACCATTTTTTGTGTGTGTGATGAGAGCACCTGAAATCTACTTTTTTAGCCAATTGCCAGTATTCAGTATAGTATTAGCAACTGTATCATTAACTGTATCATTTTGTGCACTAGATCTTTAGATTTATTCATCCTATATAGCTGCAACTTTGTATGATTTGACTAACATCTCTTGATTTCACCCACCTCTCTGCCCCTGATATCAAATTCTAATCTCTGATTCTATGTAGTCAACTTTTTAGATTCCACATGTTAGTGAGATAATGCAGGGTTTTGTTTTCTTTTTGTGTCTGGTTTATTTCACTTTGCATAAGGACCTTGCCAACAATTTGGGGGTGGGGGTGGGTAATGAGTCCAAAAGCTTAGAAAACCAATGAAAATAAACAAATGGGACTATTTCAAACAAAAAAGCCTCTGCATAGCAAACAACAAAATGAAAAGGCAAGGTGCAAATTGGGAGAATATATTTCCAAACCATATATCTGATAAAAGATTTTATCCAAAATATTTAAGAATACAAATAATACAAGTCAACTGCAAATAATAATAATAATAACCCAATAAAATGAACAAATGGCACAAATAGACATTTTTCCAAAGAAGACTTACAAACGGCCAACAGCTCTGTTAAAAGGTGCTAAACAGGGATCCCTGGGTGGCGCAGCGGTTTGGCGCCTGCCTTTGGCCCAGGGCGCGATCCTGGAGACCCGGGATCGAATCCCACATCGGGGCCCCCGGTGCGTGGAGCCTGCTTCTCCCTCTGCCTGTGTCTCTGCCTCTCTCTCTCTCTCTCTGTGACTATCATGAATAAATAAATAAAAAAAAAAAAATCTAAAAAAAAAAAAGGTGCTAAACATCACTAATAATCAAGGGAATGTAAATAAAAACCACAATAAGATATCACCTCACCCCTGTTAGGATAGCTATTATCAAAAGATAAAAGAGTTTAGTTTTGTTGTACAAACTTTTCATCAGGCAGTTAAAGGTACAAATCTAGCACTCAAGAAAAAGATCCTGGTTAGAGTAACTAATTTGGTGTTACTCTGCATACAGATCAAAATGAAAATGTAGAAATTAAATAATATCACCCATGGAGTTTATAGCAAACAAGAAAAGAAGAACGCTTTTCAAGAGGTGTCCCTTCCAATGAAAAGCATTTATGAAGGCTCTGCTTGCCTCCCACTGGATTTGTCTCATTTAGCCAAAGATAATCACAGAACCAAACTCAGAGTCAATGTGAAGGAAACCAGTCAGAAATGTGAATATTAAGAACTGTTGGCCATTAGAGGCCATGGATATAACAATCTTCCTTACAAAAAGCAGTTATAGTGCAAATGACAAATCACTGCTGTAGGACTCATTGTTGTTAGTTAATAAGGCTGATATTGCCCTAACTCCTTTCTTTGACAGTCCATTCTGTTTTCCTTGTTCTTGTTTTGAAGAAAAGATTCACAGCAGCTATACTCTTGGTTTGGAAGCAGAGAAAAATTACTTTATTGATATTATAAAAATCTAATAGAAAGAAGGGGAAATCTGCACATAGATGAGGGCAATAGTAAGCAGTAAAGGAGAATACGAGTTACATCAAATCGGGTACTTACAGCATCCAACCTCATTAGCTGGGGAAGCCCCCTAGAGAAACCCCAGCTGGAGTCCCAATGGAGAGGTATCCCCTCAAGTGAGACTCTCACCTGATCATCTTCTTAAGGACGATATTTATAGGGCAGATAACCAAGTCTGAAGTTAAACATTTGTTTGCCAACGTGCAGTTTGGAACCAGCTGCATTTCTATGTTATCATGTCTTTATGTCTTCAATGAGCCTGGGCTAGGTGTGCTTGCCTCCCCTCCCAGATTCCATTCTGAGAGGCCAGCCCAGCCTGAAGCTGGAGGGGCTGAAGGCAAGATTTATAACTCTTGGCATTCAGACCAAAAGGGCCAGTTCTGACATGGAGGCCAGCTAATGTCAACTAACCAGGCTCCCAAGGTCACTATGCAGCACGAGTGTCACAAGCAACGTTCTTTAGCCTGCCTGGGGATGTGCAGGTTGGGGTGGTTGGTTTTGCAGGATGAATCATAGAAACCACCCATAAAAAACAGTTCTCAGACAGGAACTCTATTGGTCCCCCTTCTAATCAGGGAGTCTGCAAATTTTGTTATTGAAATCTCTGAATCCTCCGTGGTCCTGTTTGGTTTTTGTTTGTTTGTTTGTTTGTTTGTTTGTTTGTTTGTTTGCTGTCATTTTCCCTTAACTTAGACTATTGGAAATGTAATTAATGAATGGAAGTCCAGAAAATCCCTTGAAATTCAGACTTGGTCCTTCCTGACCCTATTAATAGCAGCAACCATATTTCTCTTTGCTGATTAGAATCAAATATTCTGGAGAGCATAATAACCTCCTTCTTTACTTCTTGATTCAATGTAACAAAAGCATAAAATGGCATGGTGGCAGTTTCAACTTCCAGTTTAGCAGGATTTTATATTGTGGTCTCTGATTGAGGTGTACTTCCCCTTAGAAACCGAGATCTCCTAATGAGAAGAACTCAAAAATTTTGAGGGCAAGAAGCAGCAATTCTGTAGGTGGTTATTGAGTGTAATCGTGAGAGGGTTTCCTCTTCTCTTAATACCTTGACTCACAGATTTATGTATTCTCACTATGGGTTAGATAGTATATTGGTTTCTCACGAGAAGCATCTACTTTACCTTTTAAGATAAAACTCTGTACCTTCATGGAATTTCTTCTGAACTGGTGATGTAAGTGTAGTCCATTCCAGTGTTTTATAGGCCATTCCACCAATCTATTAGGCTGGCTACTTCTGAGAAGTAGCTTCTAGTCTAAAAGGAAATTTATGTAGTTCATGAAGCCACTGGCTACACGGAAGCAGGAAAGGAGAACAATTGAAAACAGAGCTGGAAGTGAAGATACTTGTGGACACAGTGAGGAAGAGAATTGCATACTGTGAGTAGTGAGCTACAGGCAACTTTTCTAGAGTGGAGAAAGATACTTGCCTTCACCCATTAGGGATAAGTGGAAAAAAACAAAACTAAGTAAGGTAGAAAATCACTTATATATCTTCCTCTTCTTTTTTTTTTTAAGATTTTATTTATTTATTCATGAAAGACACACAGAGAGAGAGAGAGAGGCACAGACACAGGCAGAGGAAGAAGCAGGTTCCATGCAGGGAGCCTGATGTGGGACTCGATCCCGGGTCTCCAGGATCAGGCCCTGGGCCAAAGGCAGGTGCTAAACCACTGAGCCACCCAGGGATCCCCCCAAAATCACTTATATATCTTCAATAAAAGTTAATGCCATATGGGCTACTAAAGGCAGCTGAAGACTTAAAATTTACTATTTGAAAGTAGGTCATTATACACAGTTACACTTAAAGAATAAGAGTTACGCTCTAACTTTCTGAGAAGAGAGTATTTATATAAATTACTTGGAATTTTTCTGAATAGGATATTTATGTTATCTCCATCCATTTATTTCTCACATTTTTCATTTATATAAACTCATGGATATGTATTTTATAGTTTGAGTTATAATTCACTGTTATATTATTTATTCATTTGTTTCTCAAATTTCCCTAATTCTTGCCATTGGAAATACTTTCACGGGGCTCCTGTTTTCCTTTTATGTGCACTATTTTTATTTATTTATTTATTTATTTATTTATTTATTTATTTATTTATTTATTTTAGCCTTTCCTTATTCTATGGTAGCTCAAGATATCCTAGGCTTATCTTATATGTTCCCTGCCCAACTCTAGAATCAACTACTTTTCTAAGCAGCTTTAGATATTTTTTTAGGGGGAATGGTATTGGAATTGAAGATCTGAATACTGAGTATGCTTCTTACAGAGTAGTGTATTAATGCACCTTGGCCTCCAGTGGACAGAATTTACTAAAATATATACACGTACATATAATTATTTGTGTATCTCTTAGTCTGTACTTATATATCTACATCAAGCTATATAGGAACTCACACTAATTCAATACCACAATTCACTAATTCAATTCTAATTCAATACCCATAGTCCACTGTGCATTTGCCTCTTGGTTATTTGTAACTTTCTTCTGTAAAAGTGAATAAACTGGCTCGCAGTATTTGCCATCCATTTACTCGCATGTTTGATACCAGCATATAGATGGCAGTTTAAGTTTTGGCCTTTATTCTTGTAATAAAAACTTTACCTATCAGTGTTATGTGTAGTTTCTTTTATTTTCTGACATACAGTTTCCAGATGAAACGCAATGTTCCATAGTTACTTAAGTCAGCACTTTCCTCTTCACTCTTTTTTGGTGATGTAATGATGTATTTTTTTAATAATGTTAGCCTCCTTTTTTTCTCAGTCAGCATTCGATCTTGGGACCTCCTGATCTCCCGGTTGATTTTTTAATTTACATATATTAAGGTTTTATTGTTCACACTTAATGCTGTAAAGTTCTGTGGGTCTTGAAAATGCATAGTATTATTTATACACCATGAATTCATTTCAAGTACAGATTTACATGTCTTATAATGGAACCAATAACTTAACTGTAACACATACTAAAAAGAAACAATTGAAAACACTATGAAGAGAAATAGACAGGGACATCTGGGTGACTCAGTCATTGAGAGTCTGCCTTCAGCTCAAGGTGTGATCCCAGAACCCTGGGATCTGAGTCAGAGTTCCCTCTGGGAGCCTGCTTCTCCCTCTGCCTATGTCTCTGCCTCTCTGTGTGTGTCTCTCATGAATAAATAAATAATATCTTCAAAAAAAAAAAAAAGAGAGAAATAGACAAATTTATGATCATAGAGATACTTCAACAGTCTCAAGATAGCTGATTGAAGAAGCAGGTATAACATTACCATGATAAAAATATCTGATAAATACAATGAAAAACTTGGCCTAATTGATAGATATCAAGTTACACTTAAGAATAACAGATTTACATTTATTTCAAATGCACATGGAACAATTACCATAGGAAACTACATATTGGGACATTCAAATTTCTCAACAAATTTCAAAATATTGAATTATTTCAGAAAATAGTCAACAGAGTAAAATTAAGCTACAAATATACAACAACTTTTATTTTTCCTTAAATTCTAGTATAGTTATCACACGGTGTTAGGTTAGTCTCAGGTGTACAACTCCATACATTACCCGGTGTTCATCATGACAAGTAAAGCAACTTTTAATTTATAACCAGACAATCTCCAAATTCTTGCTAATAGTAACATATTTCTAAATGACCTATGAGTCAAAAAAATTAAAATAACATTTTAAAGAAATTTTAAGTAGGCAGTGAATGTATGTAGAAGTAAAACTTTTGAAATAAAGATAAAGCAGTACATAAAAGACTAGTCATAGCATTAAGTGATATCTATTAGAACAGATTATAGGCCATAAAGCTTTTACCTCCATAGGTTAAAAATAAAAAAGAAAAGAAAAACAAGATGAGAATTAAAGTAATATTAAAGACATAAAGAGTAGAGAGAAATCAGTAAAACAGAAAATGAATATACAACAGCAAAAACTGACAAGGCCAAGTTGGTTCATTGAAAAGCTTGAATAGATAAAAACCTAGAAAATCTGATTTCAAGAAAGAGCAAAAGATAGGGTTCTGGAAGAGAGACAGTGATAGAGACAGACTGAGACAAAGAAACTAGGAATTATCAGCGTAAAAAAAGGGACAGACATTTATATGCATGTAATTTATAACAAGAAAATATTCTGTATGGTCTACTAACATTTTTGGAATCCTGATTATATGGACAAATAATTTTTTAAAAAAGCCACTTACTAAATGTTACAAAAGAAAAAAATGTAAAAACTAGGAAAATATGCTAGCAATTAAATTAATTTGCTTATTTATTGGAAAATAATTTTAATTATTTATTGAAAAAGAACACATTTTAAAACATGTTTAGCAGGTTTCTGTAGCGAACATTTTCAATGTTATCGGTGGGAGTTAAAAAATCACCTAAATATATGAGAAGATATATCATGTTAATGAATCAAACAACTAATATTTAAATAAGTCAATTATCCCCCAATTGACAGATTAAATGCAATGCAAACAAACACACCAGCACTACTTTGTACATTATACAATGTTTGTGTGAAAAAATAAATAAATACATAAAAATAAAATAAAATGTGTGTGTGTGTTTCAAAATTGATGAGATCCTGCAGCTACCCTGCAAAACAGTATGGAGCTTCCTTGAGAAGTTGAAAATAGAGCTACCCTACAACCCAGCAATTGCACCACTGGGTATTTACCCCAAAGATACAAACGTATTGATCTGAAGGGACAGCTGCTCCCCAATATTTATAGCAGCAATGTCCACAATAACCAAACTATGGAAAGAGCCCAGATGTCCATCAGCAGATGAACTAATAAAGAAGATGTGATATATATGTACAATAGTCTACTACTCAGACATTAAAAAAAAAAAAGAAGTCTTGTCATTTGCCGCAATGTGGATGAAACTAGAGGACATTATGCTAAGCAGAATAAGTCAATCAGAGAAAGACAATTATCTTATGACCTCACTCATATGTGGAATTTAAGAAACAAAACGGAGGATCATAGGGGAAGAAAGGAAAATATAAAACAAGACGAAATCAGAGACGGAGAGAAACCATAAGAGACTCTTAATCATAAGAAACAAACCGAGGGTCGCTGAAGGGGAGGGGGGTGGGGGATGGGTCACTAGGTGATGGACATTAAGAAGGACATGTGATGTAATGAGCGCTGGGTATTATATAAGACTGATGAATCACTCTCTACCTCTGAAATCAATAATATATTCTATCTTAATTAGTTGAATTTAAAGAAAATTTAAAAACAAATTTTAAAGTGAGATGGAAAAAATAACTATAGTAAATTGTTTTCAAAGATAAGCTTATTAGTTCCTCCCATCTTCATTTGATAAGTGGCTTTGCCCTTTTCTTATATAGTAGGTCTGTTTTCCTTCCTATTAGTTTGGACTGTCTTCTTCACTTTCTTTGAACAATAAAAAGAGATGGAAGTAAGAAACTCAGCTTTAAGGAATCTGGAAACTTCCATTTTTGGCTTCATGGGATGCTACCCCAAATTTGTTATTGTGAAGAACTCCAGGATAAATGGGAGGCCAAGATGTCCTAGGCCTTCCTGTTGAGTGCAGCACCTAGTCTATCCAATAGCATAATTTAACCCAAACAAAATCAGCTGAGAAACACTTCAGGCAATACACAAAATCACAAGAAATAACAATTTATTGCCATTTTAAGCAGCTGAATAAGAAAGATATAAGAAGGAGATTTGTGCTTATAGTTGCATACCACTAAGTTTCCAAGTGATTTATTGTATAGCATTACTGTGAATATATCTGATTTTACAGAAGTTGTCACAAATGTAATAAATATCAAAACTAATGTGATACTGACATTAAGAACCAGTGGTATTGGGGCACCTGGGTGACTCAGCTGGTTGAGCATCCAATTCTTGGTTTCAGATCAGGTCATGATCTCATAGGTTATAGAATCAAGGCCCATACCAGGCTTTGCATTCAGCAGGGAGTCTGCTTGAAGATTCTCTCCTTCTACCCCTCCTGTGCTCTCTCTATATATATCTCTCAAATAAATAAATATAATATTATCAAAAAAAGAATAAGGAACCAGTGGTAGACAGCAAGACAACTAGTATAGAAATTTGGAAAATGGTTCTCCATGTTAAGTAGTAGCAAAATATTTAGCAAAACTATCCCCGACCTTAACTTGGAAGAAGATAGCATCTATCTAAAAACTTTTAATTCTGTAGGGAAAAATGCATAACAGAGCATTGAATTATGAGTTGGTTGCTAACTGACTGTATGTGGTATAATACTATAAGAAAGACATGACACCATTGTGTCAGCAGAATTTAGAAAGAATATAAACAGTTCAGAAATTACATGGTTGAAAAGAAAGTGCTTTTCACCAATTCAAAGGTGTAGCCATTGTAACAGAGTTAGGAAAAACGTCAAATGCAAGGTGCTACAGTACAATATGGCCTCAGAGTAAAGACCTAACTAATGCATTTAGAAGTATTCTGAGAAGATCAAAATTATATCTATTAAATCTTTTCAATTGGAAATAAAGTGCCCCTGGAAAGCTTAAGGTCAGGATCCCACAAAAGCTTGATTCACTTCAAGTACCATAGTTAGAGAATTGTGTTTCATATAAATTGTGGATGGAACTATTTGTACATATAATGGACTGCAACCAAATGCATAAAATATCCCCAATTTGTTTGAGATACTGATATAGCAAATCACCTCTGGCCTGGAATATAAGAAACCAAGGTTGTTTGAGAGTAAAAATAAAACAAAGACAATTCTGAATCCTGTTTTAGAGGCAAGAAATCATCTGAAAAAGCTACTAAACTGCAAAAAAAAAAAAAAGTGGAGAAGGTGTGTGGTTTTCCAAATGCTCTATTTAGAAGTGGAATGGTGGAAAAGATACCCACTACGTCCAGATAGCAAAATCAAGAACTATGGAGACAATAGATAAAACATTGATATCTAGGAAGCAGAACAAGGGAATTGGGACTAAACAGAATTTTATATATACTGAAGATTACTGACTGCTCTGTGCCATCTATTCTTTAACTTATAAATGAAAATATTTATACCTGTTAACCTATTTTTCTTCCTCCATTATATAACTGGCATATAGGAAAGATATAACTAATTTGTGATTAGATGCTATATTGGAGGTGTGTTGGGTAAGTACAAAAAGTGTATGTAAAACAGAGGAAATGACATGATAAAGTTGTGTATCAGGATGAATAGAGAGATTGTAAGTAATGATTTGCCACGAAATTAATTGTAGTTAAGTCTCATCAAGGAGGAAAGTGAAAGCATAGGAGTGGATGCTTATGACAGAAAAAAAGTGATGTCAGTGTGTTCAAGGTCTTTACAAAAGTCAAAGAAAAACTAGAACAATAATTCTGGTATATTTGAGCTGCAGGGCTAGGAAACTGATACTTGAAAGTGAGATATTTTTTTTAATGGTTGTATAGTGTTGGCAACGATATGACTGACCATCAAAAGTATAACCGTGGGGATGCGGGGGTACTGGTCACTCAGTCAGTTAAGCATCTGACCCTTCATCTCAGCTCAGGTCTTGATCTCAGGATCATGAAATCTGGCCCTGTGTTGGGCTTCATGCTGGGTGTGAAGTCTACTTAAAAGCAACCAACCAACCAACCAACCAAACAGAAACAAACAAAAATAATATAATCATGGAAAAGGATGAATGTGATGAGGGTAAAAAATATAATTAGAACCAAGTGCCTGACTTGTCCAGTGCAGATGCTAAAGCCACAGAAGTGGTGAAGGAAATGAATGTGGAAAGAAGACAGGACAAAAATGCTAATTTTTTAGGAGTAAGGTACATGAGTAGGGTCCGTATCCCTGTAGATAGCAGGAACACTAAGACATCACAGATAATGAAGTGTGATGGCATGAAGGTGGATGAGAAAACACTTAGGAAAAACAGTGGGGGAACATCTATTCTATCTCCAGGCTCTGAGCATGTGAAGCCGTAGAAGGAATGTAAACTCCTTTGCTATGGCATTAATAAATATTTGTTACTATTACTGTTATTACTATTGTAGTTGTCCCTTTTTCTCTGTACTTAACACTACTTGAGGTTATTAAAGAGAAACCATTATGATTCTGTCTTTGTCCATGCTGAATTCGTGTCCACAACCCTCAGTAGGCATCTGCGTTTGTTTCCTAGAGCCCCACAACAAGTTACAAACCTGATGTTCTAAAACAAGAGAAATGGATTCTATGACGATTAGGGAGACCAGACGTCTGAAATCAATGTGTCATGAAGGCTGGTTCCTTCTGGTGGCTCTAAGAGAAAAATTTTCCCACGACTGTCTCACAGCTTCTGGTGCTTGCTTAAAGTCCTTGGAGTTCTTGACTTGTGGAGACATCACTGCAATCTCTGTCTCCACCCTCACATTGACTTCTCTGTGTTTCTGTGTGCCCTCTTCTGTCTCTTATGAGACTTTCATTGCATTTAGGACCAATGCTAAACCGGAACAGTCTTAACTCGATCCTTATATTAACCAATATAATAATTCAAAGGCACGTTTCCCAAATAAAGTCACATCTGAGCTTCTGAGTACACATGAGTTTTTGTAGACACCATTCAACACATGCAGTCTGCCCTCTTACTGAGACAAGGATGCTTGGCATCTTCATAACTCATTAGCCACCGTGTGGCTGCTATAGCATAGCAGGTGGCAAGCTCAGTAGTAGGCAATTGCAGTGCTTCCAGAATAACTGAAAGTATTTTTTTCACTCTAGAATGTTCTTTATTAATTGATGCCTATAAAGATTGCTGATTGATTTTAGTGAATAAATTTTTTAAACGTGTAGTATCATATTCTTTTAGAAAATGTTGGGATCCCTGGGTGGCGCAGCGGTTTAGCGCCTGCCTTTGGCCCAGGGCGCGATCCTGGTGACCCGGGATCGAGTCCCATGTCGGGCTCCCTGCATGGAGCCTGCTTCTCCCTCTGCCTGTGTCTCTGCCTCTCTCTCTCTCTCTCTCTCTGTGACTATCATAAATAAATAAAAAAAATTTTTTTAAAAAAAAGAAAAAGAAAATGTCTTTCTTCTAAATGAATTGAAATGTTAAGTGGATAAAATACACTACCCTTAATGAGAAAACATGCTGAACCTATTGCAAATAGATGGGTGTTCCAAGTAACGATCTTAGGTATGACTGGGTTCAAAGTAATTCCAAGAAGAAAAAGAAAAAATGTAAATAAAACAGACAGTCCAGATAAGGCCATGGATGCTTGTCAGGGTGCTGGAGAAAATGGTGAAAAGCAATAATTGAAATTTGATATTCTTACTGTAGTAAGGGTATTTTATGATGAGTCTGAGAAGAAATAATTCATTACAAGATAGTCATCATCCAAAGTTTAAGACACAGCTGGCAATACGCCCGGAAAGAATATCAGAGGGGAAAATTAAGGAAATCTGTTTCTAGGCAAATAGGAGACAAAAGAACAGGGGGAAAAAAGTATGTAAAATGTAAAATATGTAAAAAATTGCATTCTTTATTTGAAAAACAATATTTCAGAATGTGCATAGATTATGAATTTAATTTTTAAGGAATGTTGAAATAACAGACTTTTGTGTTAGGTAAATTGCACAAGTTTAAGATTTTTCCCAAGTGGAAAATATGTTCTATTTGTGTACCACTATTTACTAAGTGACAGCTAATAAATATAAGGCATAACTACAGTGATCCTAGCTTCTCGGAAAATGTGGGAAGTTGTCTGAGAAAAGACCTCGGTTGAATATCAAGGAATGATGATCAGGCTTGATGATATAGAATGGACCAAATTCCCAGAAAATCTCTGTTATTGTGAAGGAAGTGTGATTTATTGTTTGTCTAGTTCAATAGTGAGTCAATGTTTGCTGTATTCCAGCTTCAACAAGTACCAACAAAGCTTTTAACTCAGTGCTTCTTGTAACTACTTAAAGTTCCCATTCTAACTTTAGGATATTTGTTTAAGATCTCTTCCTTAGTTTTTATTGAAATAAAGAATGTTATAGGAAATATGAGAGGCATAAGCATCTCATAAATAATTACCTATAGCAAAAATAATTACCGTTAGTAAAATAAAGACTGCTAGTACAGTCTTTATCATGCACATAAAAGTTATTAAAAATAGATATGTCAGGATAACCTAGATTGAAATGTGGCTGAGCAAAACCATTAAAGAGCAAGTGTTAAGTGGGAGATTTCATCAAATACTGATATATTCTATTATATAGGTTATACGTTACAGAGTTAGAAATATTGAGAAGCAAAATTGTAGAATGTTTTTACTTGTATAGAAAAAATAGAAAATGTGCAATATTTGCTCGTGTAAAACAAGACAGTAGCATTATAGAAACTAATTTAGCAATAAGAATTTTTAAAGTAACCCACAAACTAATGTTACTTCACCACTGAAAGAAAAAAAAAAACTATGATGTTGGTTCATTTTAAGTTTTTAAAAAGCTACACAATCTATAGATGCATTGAGAAATGTTAGATGAATGTCTGACATTGTTTTTTTTATTTTTTATTTTTTTTAATTTTTTTTTGTTTTTTTTTAAATTTATATCAAGGTATTGGTAGAAATGGCTACAATTGGCTTGTGCTTATCACAATATTAATATACTATTATGAGGAATTTGTCATTGTTGAAACATCAAGTCCCCAGTGATATTTAATATTTCAAAGGTGTTCTGTTGAATAGTAAGGCAGTATTTAAGACAATTGATAAAATAAATTGGGTTTGAATACTACTGAATTTTTTAGTGGAGAATCTAGCTACTATTTTTTTCCAAATGCACATTATGTATCAAATTGAGGGCATAGTATGTTTCCTTTATTCCTGTGTGTGAAAAAAAAATTCCTTATTTGTTGTTGTTTTACAATAATATTTTGCAACAACTGATAATATGATTCTTTTAAATTTTGATGAAATAAAATATATTTTTCCTTGACTATATATATATTCTTAACTTTGGAAAATATCAGGCAATGTTTCTCTTGGCAAACAAGATAAATAAATAGCTTCATCTTGCTAACTGATGATTGGAATATATAGAAAAATATGCAAAAGGATCACATGCCGTATGAGTCGACAGGCTTACAAAATAATTTCAAATGTTTTCAGTTGTGATATTGAAAGTTATATAAAAATCCCATGTTTTCCTGCCAAATATATGAAATAATTTTTATAACCAAATGGCATATACTTTTGAAACAAAATATATCCAGGCCAACCAGTAATGACCATTAATTTCCTAATAAGTGGAAATAAAATGAATTATTCAATGAGATACCACTTCACACCTGTCAGAATGGCTAAAATTAACAACTCAGGAAATAACAGATGTTGGTGAGGATGCTGGGAAAGGGGAACCCACTTACACTGTTGGTGGAAATGCAAACTGGTACAGCCACTCTGGAAAACATTATGAAATTTTCTCAAAAAGTTAAAAGTAGAACCATCCTGTGACTCAACAATTGTAATACTAGATATTTATCCAGAGGATACAAAAATACAGATTTGAAGGAGTACATGCACCCTGATTTTATAGTAGCAATGTTCACAATAGCCAAAATATGGAAAGCGCCCAGATGTCATCCACAGAAGAATGGGTAAAGAGGTTGTATACACACACACACACACACACACACACACACACACGCACAGTGGAATATTACTCAGCCATCAAAAAGAATGAAATCTTGCCATTTGCAATGACATGGATGGAACTGGAGGGTATTATGCTAAGAGAAATAAGTCAGAAAAAGACAAATACCATATGATTTCACTCATAAGTGGAATTTAAGAAACAAAACAGATAAACATAGAGGAAGGGAAGGAAAACTAAAATTAGATGAAAATTGAGAGGGAGGCAAACCATAAAAGACATTGAACTCTAGGAAACAAACTGAGGGTTCTAGAGGGGAGGTGAGTGGGAGGTAGGAATAATTGTGTTATGGGCATTAAGAAGGGCTCTTGATGTAATGGGTACTAGGTATTATATGCAACTGATGAATCACTAAATTCTACCTCTGAAATTAATTTTAAAAAAAAAAGTTCTTGTATATGGAAATAACCCAAACATCCAGCGACAGATAAAAGATTCACACACATTGTGTGTGTATACACACAATTAAATATTATTTAGCCTTAAAAAAGAAGGCTACCATTTGTGTTAGCATAGATAAATCTAGGGAATATTATATTAAGTAAAATAGGCTAGTCACAAAAGAACAGATACTACATGATTCCACTTACATCAGATATCTAAAATAGTCAAACTTATAGACAAAGACAATAAAATGGTGGTTGTTAGAAGCTGAAAGAATAGGGGAATGTGAGGGAATGAGGAATCATTGTTCAATGGATATAAAGGTCCAGTTGTGCAAATTAGGTATGTTCTAGCTATCTGTTGTATATCATAGTACATATATTTAACAATATGATATTATACACAGGAAAATATGTTGAGGATAGTTCATTTTAAGTGTTCTTACCACAAAACCAAGCAAACAAACAGAAAAACACAAAAAACAACACAAATAAATTTTAGAGGTGATGTATATGTTTAGAACCTTGATTGTGGAAATGCAAGCACGTGTTGAAACTCATCAATATGCATGCATTAAATATGTGCATTTTTGGTAATTTTTAAACTAAAAATAGGTACATTTATTATTGTATGTGCCCAATAGAATTCAAATCAAATTCTGAAGATAAGACTATGCTAAAGGTGCCTGGATAGCTCAGTTGGTTAACCATCTGCCTTTAGTCTGGTCATGGTCCCAGGGTCCTGGGATCGAGCCCCTTGTTGGGATCCCTGTCCAGGGGGGAGATCCTGCTTTTCCCTCTCCCTCTGCTTATGCTCTCACTTGTTTCTCTCTCTCTTTCTCAAATAAATAAATAATTAAATAATTAAAACAATTAAATCTTTTAAAAAGACTATGCTGTATCTTACCATATTAAAATACTGATATTTATTGCACAGAAAAAGATTAAAGTAAATCCAGTTCTGAAAAATTGAAAGTACAAACAGTGAAGAGGACTACCATAAGTGGTTAGCAATTGAGGAGAACCAGTTTAGAAGCCAGAGTTTTTGGCGTTTATTAGAACTTAATTCTAGAATAGCTGTTTCAAATCTCTTCACCAGAATCACCTGTGAAATATTAAAATAATTGATATGCGTGTGGTTAATCACATAGTTGCTGAATTTGAATCTCTACTGTGAGCAGCCCTTATGCAAATCCAAAGTTGGAAATCCAAGTTCTAGGAAATGTTTATACCAAAACTGAGGAGAAACCAGGCTCTAAATTATCCTTTCCAGAAATAGAAAAGAAATTTAGAAGACAAGCATCAAAACTAGATATATAATTTCTTATTTCATTATCCTTTTAAGATATATGCATCTCTTACTATAGCATTATTTCATATATTAATGCATTCTTTTAATATTTGTAATTATCAAATATTTACTAACTGTTATACACTGAAGAAACAAAGGTTAAAGAAATTCTTTCTGTCTTTAAGAAATCTACAGTTTAGTAGAAGGATTATTCAATTCCATCTACATAAATTAGCCTGTGGTGTAGCATAATAAAAGCTGGTAAGTCACAATAAAATTTTCCAAATTGTAATGGCACAGTATCTGGGCATGTTTTCTACTTTTTCCCCTAGGAATCATAATAAGTCAAGTACTGAAAATCTTAGAATATCACTATGTTTTTTCCAACTACCTAAATAATACTTGAACATGGAATCTATTATTTTACACTTTTAGAAAAACAAAGACAAAAACATTGCATTCTAAAGAATTTTGACCCTTTAAGTGTTCTTTCTGATAAGAAGCCATACTGTCCCTGACATTGTATTCCTTCTCTTTTAAAAGATATTCAGTCCATATTTTTAGTGTGTTTTTGTTTATATTTCCAGGTTTGAAGTGGTTAACTGAGATGACCAGAATTTGACCTCTAGTATAATGGGAAATTATGTTAATATCCGAGACTGAGTCAGTCAAATTCAAGTACAGTGAAGAAGGTACTGTCAGTCTGAATATGTGACATAGCACTAAAGATCTGAAGAATTGCTTACCCTCTGCAAAATACAAAGGACAAATCATAGAAAGTATAAAACTCATTTCCAGAGGGAAGCAAGTTTCTAATAAAGGTCTGAAGACCAAACCACTTTGGTATATGGCATCATTAAACGTAATGCTCATGGATTCAGAATCACTTACTTCAAATTATTTTAGTAGCAGGTTGATGGCTATCCTCTTAACCTGTGGCTTCATAATGAGGATCTTCTCACCTTTAAAATAATCTTGAACCAATAAACACATCTACAGATAATAGCATTTGAAAGGTAAGATAAGAACATTCCTGGGATAGTGAAGGTTTAATTGAGGATTTCTGCCATTAAATTCCTATTACTGTGCAATGGGGCTTTACAAACCACCCAGAAGAAAATGAGTCATCTTAAGGTAATGAAATAATACATTCAATGGGTCTTATCAATATTGATATTATGAATTTTGAAAATAAACATGTAATTAGATAGACATCTAGAAGAAGAAAAATCAATTTTATTATATATTATGTATTTAAAGATTGCTTTTATATGGAAATTTTTAAAAAGTTCAGATCTATATAAGCATCTGGCTTAGTGACTGATAACTCCAACTGATTAGAGAAAAACAACAAGTACAATGTGTTTCAAACATATCTCCAAGTATAACATTTTTGATATTATCTTTCAATCTTTTGGAATCTGTGGTGGGTAGAAAAATACACCTCTCCCCAAAAATCCACATCCGAATTCCTGAATTTTGAGGATAATTTATACAGCAAAAGACACTTTGAAAATGTGACTAACTTAAAGGCCTTCAGATGGGAGATTAGTCTGTATTATATCTATAGCTGGGCCTAATGTGTCCTTCTAAGAAGGAAGCAGTAGGATCAGAGGAAGAGATGTGACAAATTAGGTAGAGGTCAGAGTGATGTAGGGCTACAGGCAAAGGAGAGTAGGCAGCCTGGGGAAGCTAGAAAAAGTAAGGGAACAGATTCTCCTCAGAGGCTCTAGAAAGAACACAGCCTCTGCTGACCCATTCAGACGACTAATTTCCATTACTGTGAGATAGTAAATTTGTGTTGCCTTAGGATGCCAAGTTTGTGGTAATCGGTTATGACAGCATTGGAACCTAATACAGAATCAGAGAAGCAGAATATGTGTGTGTATATGCAGACAGGTATATACTTGTGTATATGTATATAAAAATATTTGTACACAGAGTAATGTATGTCTATATCCCTGTTTATATATAGTACGTATACAGAGTAACATATATTACATGTGTGTATACATATATATACATGCATAATATATGTATCGCTTACTATGTACACATATAAATGTCTTTAATATTTAAGATCTTACTACCATGAAAATACTTTATACTCTAAGTGTGTACAAATGATAGGTTCTACTTTATACACAGTGATTTTGCTTGCAAATTTTATAGTGTGTGTTGATACCCTTTCTTATAAGCAAGAGCAATTTAAGAGTCTAATATTACTTCTACAGTGGTGTGCATACAGCGTCCACATGAAATGTGAGAAACTCCTGTCCTTCTGTTGATGAGAAAAAAGGCATTTGTCCTCTTCTGACCTTTCCTTCCTGACTTGATATGAGCAGACAATTCCTCAGGTTCTAATCTTGCCTCAGGGATGTTTCAAGGACTAGGACTGGGAAAATGAGCTGAGTCAGGGAGGCTGAGTTTTTAGCTGGAAAACAAAAAGAAGAGACCTTTCACAATGAGTGAAAGGTGTAGAGTGTGGAGCAAGGAAGCTTGGGACTGAACTCTTCCAAGTTCTCAGTCATTCCCTTTTGACCTGCTTACCACTTACATTTTCAGTCAGGCTTTTCTCATAGGTACCTCACTTCATTAATTGTACCTTTTACTCTCAATTTTTTTTTCACTTTTACTATGTCAACCAGGACTATGACTACAACATTAGTTATATTATTGCTTGAGTCCATTTGGGCCGATATAACAAAACAACGTTGACTAGGTGATTCATAAACAACACATATTTATTTCTTACAGTCCTGGCACCGGGGAAGTTCAAGATCAAAACAGTGGCAGATTCAGTGACTTCTGAGAACCCACTTTTTGCTTCATTTACAGCTGTCTGTTCACTCTGCCCTTTAATGGAGGAGCAATCTGAGGTATCTTTAATAGGGCGCTAATAGGGCACTAATCTCTTCCTGAGGGTTCCAACCTCATGATCTAATCACCTGCCAATACCATCACAGTAGGTATTTGTATCTAACATGTGAATTTTTGGTGAACACATCCAGTCTATAACAATTATTCAATTGTGAGTCTCTCCTTAAGGAACATATGACTGATCTTCATTCTCCAATGCTGGCTTTCTTTTTCTTTTTTTGCACCGTCACTTTTCTAGAAAGAATTAAATGTACTCCGTTTTCTTTCTGCTTTTTGTCTAGTACTTCCTGCTACCATGAGCAAATCTCAAAAAGAAAGCTAAAAACCTTCCAAGTGTGAAATTTAAGGGACACTACTTTTTTTCTTTATGATTTAAGCGTTTCTCTGTATTTCATACAGATTATCATATCTTTCTTTTTTTCATAGCTTTCTTTTATAATTTTTTTTTTTTTTGCATCTGACCAAGGCTTCTCTCGTCCATTTTTCACTATTATTCCTTATCATTTCATTTCATGTTAATTCCTGCCTCTTCTTAGTCCACCATCCACCATTAAATAATGATATGTTTCTCAGGGTTCATTTCTTGGATCCTTTCCCTTCTTCACATATCCAACCTTGAGAAATCTGTATCTCTATGTGCTTATGCATTCCGTAAACTGTATATGCAGCTAGAATCCCACTTCTGTATTATAGACCAGATTTTCTAAGAGTCTGCTCAAGACTTGAAAAAATGATGAAAATTAATCTTATTAAACTTCTTATAATGCTCTTCTATTGTATTTCTTATTTTGATTGGTTTTTCTATTTATTTAATGGCCATGCTAGAGAAGCCATCTAAGATTTTATATGTTCCTTACACTTCAAAAATATAATCTGTTACAAAATCATAGTTTTAATATCAATTCCTTCCTCTCAATTGCCCTTCCATTGACTAAGTTTACAATATAAGTTCTTTCTTTGGAATATTCTCTTCCAACTATGGTTGTATGAACTTTTCTGGTGTACTCTTCCTGGTGTATTTCCTCCATGACTATCTAACTACTTAATTTTCTAAAGACTCAACTTCCAAGAGACACCTGGGCTGGGCAGTCCAGGTGGCTCTGTGGTTTAGCACTGCCTTCAGCCCGGGATGTGGTCCTGAGACCTGGGATCGAGCCCCATGTTGGGCTCCCTGCATGGAGCCTGCTTCTCTCTCTCTGTCTCTCATGAATAAAAAATAAATAATAAATAAATAAATAAATAAATAAATAAATAAATAAATAAATAAAAAGGAAAGAAACACCTGGGCTGATCATTTTATCTTCCAAGAAGACAGGCAGACTCTTCTGGGAAATTGCATTCTTCAGTGCCTTATTCTATTGCTTTAAAACACTAGATTAGTAATTTTTATGTTTGTTGATTAGTTGATATAATTTGAATGTGTATTTTGTGTAGGAGAGTGAATATCATAAAGTTTAGAAGGTTGAGGATTCCAATTATGAAAAAAAGTTGAGTAATAAACTAAAGCATTTGAATTTCCTACTGAAGGTCACAGTATGTGACTGAATGATCCTAAATATGAGAATGATATGTTTGGATCTGCATTTTGAAATACTGCACTCCTTTAAGAGGTCTGTATATACTGATAGTTCATAGGTGGACCTAAAAAGTATTATGCTAAGTGAAATAAGTCAGAAGGAGAAAGATAAATACCATATGATTTCATTCATATGTGAAACTGAAAAATCAAACAAAAATAAACCAAAAAAGCAGAATCAGACCTTTACATATAGAGAACAAACTGATGGTTGACGGAGGGAAGGGAGGTAGAAAGATGAGCAAAATGAGTAAAGGGGAGTGGGAGATAAAGGCTTCCAGTTATGGAAGGAATAAGTCATGGGAATAAAAGGTATAACATAAGGGCTATAGTCAATAATATTGTAATAGTGCTGTATGGTAATAGATGGTAGCTACACTCATGAGCATAGATAACATAGAAAGATGTTGAATCTTTATGCTGTACACCTGAAACTAATTTCATATTATGTGCCAACTATATGCAAATTTAAAAAATATAAATAAATTAAAGGGCTGAGATGTTAAAAGTTAATAGAAAACATTCAAAGAGATGACTTAGGAGGTAATTCTTGAAATCTGTATCAAAGTTTCAGATATGATAGAGTAATGGATATGGACATATCCATATCTTAAAAGCTGAAGAAAACAGAAAAAGGAACTGTTAACCTACAATTTAAATCCTTCAAAAATAATAGTGAAATAAAGATATTTCAGCTAATAAGCTAAGAAAATTCATCAATGGAAGATTTGTACTACTAGACGTGCTACTGAAAATTTTCTTTCTTTTTCTTAAAAAAATAACATTTTCATTTTATTCCTGAGGGACAGAGAGAGGTAGAAACATAGGCAGAGGGAGAAGCAGGACCCTGGGATCATGCCCTGAGCCAAAGGCAGACACTCAACCACTGAGCCACCCAGGTGCCCGTTCTACTGAAAATTTTCAAGATGAAGGGAGGTAATGAATATATGCAAACACTTGGAATTATAAAAAGGAATTAAAACACCAGAAATGAAATATATGTAGGTAAATATAAACAATTTCTTTTTAATTTTTTGTCTTTAAAAGAAAATTGACCCTTTACAGAAAAAAAATAATAATTGTCATATTATAAAATAGGAAGAGGTAAAGTGTATAGGAACAAGCAAATTATAGCAAAATGGAAGAATATTTTAAATTCTTACTTTATAGATGAAGAGATATAATATTAAGTCAAAATAGACTGTGACAAGGTAGGCTGCATATTCTAATCAATGATGTGATCAATCAATAGATAAATATGTTCAAATAAGACAAACATACATAACTAAAAATTAAATGCATATAACATAAAAAATGGAATAACAGATAATACTTGATTGACTCAAAAGGAAGTAGGAAAACAAACAAACAAACACAGAGGAATAAATAGAAAACATAGAGAGGGACACCTGTGTAGCTCAGTTGGCTGAATTACTGTAGGCTCTTAGTTTCAGCTCAGGTGGTGATCTCATGGATGGTGATCTCATGGATGATGATCTCATGGGTGGGGAAATGGAGCCTATGTCAGGCTCTGCATTCAGCAGCGAATCTGCTCAAAAGATTCTCTCCCTCCGCCCTCACTCATGCAAAGCTTAAATGACAGACTTAAGCACAACCATATTAAATACTATATAAAAGGTAATGGAAAAATAATCCAATTAAAATAAAGATACTTTAATTGGATTATTTATTCAAAAATTGATATTTTTTATGTGGGAAGAAAAAGCAGTTTTCTCTAAAAAGGAACATCCAAAATCTCACATTAATATATGAGAAAGTCAAGTTTCTTTAGGAAGAGGAATGAAGGACTACCTATCTCCCCCTCTGGTCTCTCCTCCCAGGCAGGATAGCGGTCATGAATGCCACAAGTCCAACTTCCTGCTTCCCAATCTTGTACCTTGTATAAATAATGTTTCAACAAGTAGGAACCTGCTCTGAGATTAAGACAAATATTGGCTTTGAAGGGTTGGTGCTTGGGTAATATTAGAAATCCAATTTCAGTCTAAAGACTCAGCTTAAAAGAATTAAAAAACTATACCATGCAAATACTCATCATGAGAAAGCTTAAGTGTCTGTGTTAACAATAAGCAAAAATAGGTATCTAAACAAAGAAGGTCACCAGAGGAAAAGGGAGCATATAATAATGGTAGATGTTTCATCAAAAAGCCATTGGAACCATAATGTGTTGGCTCCTAATAACAGTGCCAATTTACAAAGAATTGGTACATTCAAGGATTGTAGCATTTAGTTAGGAACTTTCACTATTTAGATAGAAAAAAAAAATACGAGGCTTCTGGTAAAACATGTTTTAGTTTTAATGTTCTTTGTTATTATAAATTGTAGTATAAAGCACTACTATGATTTCAGGAGAATATACCTTATGGTACTTGTGGCAGCCCCTTGAAAAAGGGTTGACCTCCACGTGCCATGTAGAGGGTTCTAGGAGTATGTGATGTCTTTATGATCCTTTGCAGTGAATTGTTAATTTTTGGTCGAACAGAGAGGTGTCTCAATATTTTTAAATGTTCTGCCGTGCTATTGCTGCTAGATGCATAATCTATTTTTTTTCTTTAATGAGCATCTCACTTACTCCCTAAATATATAAATTCAAATGAAGTGCTATAGGTAAAAAATGTCAGTAATATGATCCAGATGGTCCAACAGTTCTTTGTCTTTCTGCTTTCTATTTCTGTGGTGAGACTTGAGCAGCAGTATTGTATTGATGCTCTCATTAAGGCTTATATTTAATCACTTCATTTGCCTATATTGGAAACATACTTTTGCTATTTTCCCTAGCTTTTTATCACGGCTGCACTAATAACTGTATCCAAAAAAAGCAAGCTTAACATCTTTATTGATCTAGGTAATTAGTCCTGAAATCGCATTATAGAAAATCTTTTAAAAGTCAAGGTGCATCATGCATAAAGAACTATTTTTACTTATTGCTTTTTTAAGCAATTAGCTTTGTGACCACCGGGCTATTTCCCCACAGTATATAACAAATATAAAAATGACACAAAAAATTTATTACCTTTTTTGGATAAGATTGAAATAGTTACAGTGTTTATAAATGATTTGCAAGAGATTTTACAGTAATGGAAGTAGTAAATTATATTACATTTCCATGTCTACAATGTTGAGGAACAATGATAAGCACCATTTTGTGTTTTTCTTTCAGCTTTTGATAAAGAACCATAGCATGTTCAACTTATATGCCCTCAAGCGATTTAGAAAGCAATAATGTACAGCAATAATTAAAACACCATAAAGTGCAGCCTTCCAAACAAACAAATGCCAGTGTTTTATTAGGGAGTTTTGTAAAGATTATAAAGGTCTTTGGATCATTATCACAAATGCCAGTCCAGGTTGAATCAACATGTAAATGAGATTGCGAATCTCTGTAGGATGTTCAGTGCACTGATGCCCATCAGAGGTTTAAATATTAGAGAATTATAAATAGAAACTGATGAGCCTCACATATTACTGAAAGTAATTTCAAGCCCTTTGCAAAAATAAGATAAAATTTCATTCGAAGAAGTTATCAGGCAGCAGAGCATAGTTAAAACTCATTGGCCTGCTCAATCATGGGATCAGTAATAGGTTCTGTAATTTACTATAAGTATTTTTGCCTAATTCAAATGTTTTCAGATAGTTTCAAAGGCTCTAATGAAAGTAAAACCCCATCTTGTATAAAATTATCCCTTCCATACATTTTCCTAATCCTTCAGGGTAATTTTAGAGGTCAAATCACCAACCTGGGAGGTTTTCATATAGTGAGGATCCAATGGCTAGAGAAAATGGCAGTAGGAAATTGCAGAATCTAACCTAATTATAAAAAGGCATTTGATTAAGTGGCTATCTTACAAACAATCTGTTAAAGGTAATTTGTATAATAGAAAAATATGTAAAAAACAGAAATACTCATTTTGTAAGTGAAATTATGTCATGATCCGGATTTTTACAATTGAAAAAGACCAAACTCAATTTCAGCTGCTGTTAACTGAAAGGAGATTTGAAACATAATGGAAATAATATATATGATAAATAATTAAAAACACCCAGCTGATGAATGAAAAATAGGTTTAAAAATTCAAGTTTTCCTCCTTACTTTGCAAACAAATTTTACTTAGTACCGGTTGTCTGTAGTGACATATTTTTTTCCCAATTGTTGTTTGTTTGTTAGGGTATTTTCAGGTGAAACTCTAGTTTTATTATGTCGTTTTATATTACCAGTTATAAGTTAACCAGTTTTGTACATATCTGTGTGAATATTAAAAAAGGATTTGTAACTATCTTTAAAATTATGTATTAACCTCTTTCCAGGATCTCTGCCTCATAAGACAGTTTAATAAGAGAGCCAGAAATCTGCACTCATTATTTTTCATAACCTAATGAAAAGGAAGAAAAAAGGAAGGAAATATAAGCTAATTGGACAGAACAACAACAAAAATAAAACCCTACATGCAGAAAAGAAGATATTCTAGTAATTTTGCACTTAGGAATATCCTTGATAACTGTTCTTGTGCATTCTTCAATAGAGGAAATTATATGGCATTTAATTTCCTCAATTTCCCCAATGGTAGTCGCAATTTTAATACTACATCGCTCTTGTTCTCAATCGTTTATTTAAAATAGCCAGCCATTGGCTGGATTTTATCCTTCACTCCAAAGCCATTTGATTCAATGCTGACATAGAATAATCTGCCCTGGAAAATCATTTTTTTTTCATTCTAATTCCTATCCTTTAGATGTTCTTCTGAAAAAAAAAAAAATCATTGCCTTTATGAGGAAAAAATGTGTTTTAGATATAGTTTATTTTCTTAATTTTTGACAATTCAAAGAGTATTACAGGTAAATGCAATCTAAGTTGCAAAAAGCAAACAAGTTTTTACCTGTTAAACATTTGAAAGTTTTCCTGCATTTTCTCTTCATTTATCTTACCTTCTTTTCTCCCTCTTTCCTTGTTTGTTCTTTTTCAATTATTTTTTTCTCTATTCCATCCTGCAAACCTAAACAATCTCTTTCCATCTTGACTAAATAGATGTACTAGATTAGTGAGTTGTTTCTCTATTCTAAGAATAAAGATTTTATTTAGGTTAACTACAAATTAAATTTAATTTATATTCTAAAGACCCTCATTTTCTCATTTTAATTATTGAGACCCCCTTTTAAAAAAAAGACTTAAGTATTTGAGAAATAATTTGAAATATAATCCATAGGTAAAAACTTCTGTGCAAGTATCATTGATTTTCAATAAAGAAAAATTATTTGCAAAGTTTATTAATCAATAACTGAGGATCTGTTGGTATAAATTGATACCATAATCTTAATCATATACAAACATCTAGTGTTCTAACCAAGTGTTTGGGATTTTTGACCAAAGACTGACGAAATAAACATTCAGGTCTCTGAATTATCTGGGTTGTCTTGTCAAATAATGCAAGTATATAATATAATTTCATGCCTTTTCTTCATTTAGTGTTATATATGCTAAGGAAAAATTATTCTTGCCATTTGAACACATTTTTCTTAAAGCATGTCTTTTTGAAATATAACAAAAGTGTAGAAGATATATATTCTATTCAAATTGGGAACATATTAAAATAAATATCGCTGGATAATTCAGCAATCTGAAAGAATTGCTGTTGTTAATTAAATTCAAATACCTCAAGGGAAAATGCAGCCTGGGGTGGGGGAGAGTGCTAGATTTTTTTTTTTTTTTTTTTTTTTTTTTATGCTCTGCCTTAAAACTTTCTCACATTAAATGCAAGTAAATAATTCACATGGCTGGTTCCCAAAGAATCACACTTTTTGGAGTACCTAAACACTCACAATATCCAACAATAAATAGTTTCATATTACTGTCAATCAAAATTTCTTCATTGTACCCAACTAGCTATTTACAAAGCCACTATAAAAAAAAATGCAATTAGAGATAATTATTATCTAATAATTTTCTTTAAGACTTACTCTTTAAAATTTTGACTCTGCATGTATAAGTTTTATCTAATGTGTATTAATTTAGGCTAATTCATATTTTATATGTGTATACATACAAATGAGTAAAATTATATAGCCAAGATAAGTAGATAAGAATGATCCCATGTGAAATTCATATTGAAGTTTTTTAAAGCCCTTCCTAATTAAGCAAGGCTTTTGGTTGCAAAGTACATTTTAATTGCAATCTGTATTATATCATCAAAGGTAATTTGCCTCTGTGCTATCTATCTGCTTTTGCAGTCTAGCAAGAGCCCTTTCAAAGGAATGGTAGGAATCCTGAGCCTTCACAAGATGGCAGTAGTGTAGCATTAATGTTAATAATGCTTATTATTCATAAAACAAAACTTGGGTTTTCAAATAGTGAAAATACCTTGAAATGCTAACCATGGGAGCCAGGCCTGAATATAGAAAATGATCAGAAAAGTGGAATTTGATATAAATATAATATATTAAGCCTCAGAGAAGCCGCTTAAATGCAATGATTCTTTCTCATACCAATTTATTTTCTACTGATTTGTTTTTTCATGAGGAGGTGATACAAAAAAGAGTACTTCTTATCCTCTCTCATTGCAAGCTGGTTAAAAGAGAGTAAATTCTGGAATGTATTTTTCACTTTTTTTTTTTTTTTTTTTTTGTAATTCTAACAGCCGTGGGTAATTCTCTATGGAACAAAAACATAAAATTTGTGTATACTTTGTTTTCAAATGTTGATAACAGGTAAAAATATAAGAAAGCACACAGCATAGTCATTGGTGTCAAATAGACCCATATAAAAACAGTGGTTTCCTCACTTTAGGTATGTTACTTAAATTCTCTCAGTTTCCACATCCATAATAAGAAAATTATAGAATTTGCCTTTCAGAACAACTTGAGAAACAAATAACACGTAACTGTTAATACTGTCATTGTCTTTAACACTGATGGGAGTTTACAGAACATATTCAAGTTGATGCCTTTCCTATCAGCCTCAAGTGTTTTTAGCAAAGATTATTATATTTCTATATGCTTCTGTGGCAAAATTTATTGTATTGTTCCCCTAGGACAACCTTACTCACTGTATGGTTACCATTTCTCCAATTTATTCCTCTATTCCAGCTGAGTTATTGGTCTGGTCAGATAGGATCCAATGTGTTATCACAAAGCCTTCCAAGATTGACTTTTTGTCAATTCTTCACTATATCTGCACTTATCTTCTGATTCCTGTTGACCACTTGTTACTCTGAGCAACATTGATGGCTTCCTTTCTCCTTTTCCATTATATTTGGTCAATCACAGTTTTTGGGGAAAAAAAATAAGGCTCTATTTTGATGTCTATTTATTATCAAATTGTACTAATTCACTTATACGTCCAGATCATAGACAAATATTAAGAAAAGAATTTTGTTTACTCCTATTCCCTTAGACATGCTCATATAAAATATCTATTGTACTTACATAATGCCAGACTTAGAGGCATGTTTTCTATCTAGTTGAATAAAGCCCCAAGTATTCTTAAATATCAGTTATTGAGGTGTGACCAATATACAAAAAATTACACACTTAAAAATAATCCAGCTCAAGTAAATATTACAAAATGAACTTGTGTATGTAACCACTGCCGAAATCAAGAAATAAAAAATTATCCCACAAGCATGCTTGTGCTGTATGCAATTTTTATGCCTCAAAATAATCCCTACTGATTTCTCAAGCCTTAGATTAGTTTTGCCTGGTTTTGAACTTTGTATAAACGGAATCATACACTTGCCTAAGCTTTTATATCTGGTTCTTTTTAGTCAATATTATGTTCAGGTGATTCATCTTGATTTTGTGTAGCTATAGTCCATTCCATTTCATTGATGTATAACAGTGTATTAAATGAAGAGACCACAATATGAGTATCCGTTCTACAGAAATTTAGGTTGTTTCAAGCTTGGGGCTATTATGAAAAATATTGCTATGAAAAACCTTATAATTACTTTTGTGAATTTCTGTGTGTTCACTTAGGGGTGAAATTGCTATATTCATAGCATATTGCATATGTTCAGTGTTGTTAGAAAATGCAAGATTCCTCCAATGTTGTAATGCCAACTTATATTCTTATAAGCAGTCTATGATAATTCAAATTGCCCCACAGATAATATTTTTAATTTTAGACATTCTGGTGAGTATGTAGTCTCATCTCAGTATGAAATTTTTAGAACATTTTTTATAAAAAATTCAAATATTCAAAATCTTAGGGAGAACTATTCTAATAAAAAAGAACTATACAGTTAACTCTCACACAGTCACCACATAGATTCTACAATTAGAATTTTACAGTATTTGCTTCAAAACCTATCTATCCAGCAATCAGTACCTATAGTCATCTATCAGCCCATTTTAAATTTTTAATCACTTTCAAAATTAGTTACAAATATCAACACACAAACCCTAAACACTTTGGCATGGTTTTCATAAACTATGTTTGCTATTGGTTTACGTACTTTGGGGAGAGAAAAGTGAAAATCAATAAAATCCACAATTAAGTTTATCAATGGATGAGTTGACAATGCAGGCACTATACATTCAAAATCCTTTAAAGATATAGAAGAGCACAATCACTGCAGAATGTTCCCTCATATTCCTTTCCAATCATTTCTGATCCTACATAGACTCTATGGTTTAGAATTTCATGAAACGGAGATCAAACAGCATAAACTATTTTTTGGTCTGACATCTTTCACTCATCATAATAATTTTGAGATTCATTCATGTTGATGTCTGTGTCAAATTCATTCCTTTTTATTGATGATAAATATTCCATTATATATGCCACAATATATTTGTTCACCCATTATAGTAGGCATTTTCAGCATATCCACAAAGCTGTCATGAACATATACTTTTATTTTTGTTTGATACATATCTGGGCATGAAATGATTGAGTCATATGGTAGATGTAAGTTTAATGAGAACCTACCAAATTATTTTTCAAAAAGATTCTGGCAGTGTTGGAGACCTTAGCGCTTCACAATCTTACCACACATGGCATAGTCTTATATGTTTTATAATGTCAGAGTGAACACTGAATTAGTGGATACTGAACATTGCTCCTAGGGAAAAAATGCAAAATTAGGTTCCTGTGGGCCTCTGATCACAATATATTCATTAACTGATCATTATGTAACCTTGGTTTATGTACCTTTATGCTTAAAGATCCTTTATTTCATGCATATTGTTGATTTATTAACATTGAATTCATGACCAACCGCATCATAACTCACTTAATGAAACTATAACACATGCATACTTTTCCATCATGACCTCCTTGGAGTTAGCAATCAAGATAGCACTTCAGTGCCACACTCAGGGTCATTTTAAAGTAAAATCACCAACAGAAATGTAAAAAATGTGACAGAAAGAGATCAAGAAAAGGACATTTGTTTACAAGACGAGAGCTGAAACAAGAAGGCAGAGCATTGCCATATTTAATCTCATTGGGAATATGAGTGTCCTGTGAGTCAAATTTCTAGCCACTCTGTCCATATCTGCAAATGATTGTGGAAGCACTGTAATAGATTAGGGGCTTATGAATAAACTTTAGCCATTAGGCAAATTAGTAAATTCAAAATTCATAGATAATGAGAATCAACTGAATGTACTTTTTGTTGTTGGGTTTTGTTTGCTATTTTTTTAAAAGATTTTGTTTATTTATTTGAAAAGTGTGTGAGAGAGAGAGAGAGACAGAGAGAGAGACAGAGAGAAGGAGGGGGCGGTGGCAGAGAGAGAAGGAGAAGCAGACTCCCGCACTGAGCAGAGAGCGAGACATAGAGCTCAAATTCTGGGACTCTGGGCTTGTGACCTGAGCCGAAGGCAGGCACTTAACCGACTGAGCCACCCAGGCGCACCTGTTTGCAATTTTTAAAAGAATTTTTGCATCTGTCATCTAGAGAGATATTGGAATGCAATTTTTCCAATTTCATTTTTGTCTTGATTCAATATCAGAGTAACGCTGGCATCATAAAATGAGAAGAATTTACCCTCTTCTTCAATTTATAAAGTATTTGTGTTGAATTTGTATTATTCATTCTTAAATGTTTGGTGCACTTCCAAAGTGAAGCCTTAGGGCCTGGAGGTTTCTTGCTCTGTAGGAAGGTTTTAAAGTATGAATTCAATTTTGCTAATAAATAGTGGCCCATCCAGATTATCTGTTTTGAACTAGATTTGGTAGTTTATATATTTTGAGTAATATTATCAATTAATATAAGTTATTAAATTTATAATATAATATCTCATTCTTTTCATATCTGTAGATCTATGATAATAGCAGCTCTCTCATTTCTGATATTGAAAAAAATTTACCTTCTCTCTTTTTTCCTTATCAGTCTAAGGAGAGGTTTATAAATTCTACTGATCTCAAATTGCAGGCTTTATTTTTCAAGTTGACTTTCATTATTTCTGTTTTCTATCTTTTTGGTTGCCACTCTGTTTTGTTTTTGTTTTTGTTTTAATATTTCCCCCACCCTTCCTTTTTTTTCTGGTGACTTCGGGTTTCTTTCCTTTCTCTGTTTCCTTAAGGTAGATGCTAAGGTTGTTGATTTGAGACTGTTCTTTTCCAGTGTAGGCATTCAGTACTGTAATCATCCTGAAGGTACCAGGTTAGTGATTTCTCATACATTTTGGTATGTTTTATTTTCATTTTCATTTGGTTCAAAGTACTTTTGAATTTTCTTTTTAAATTTCTTCTTAGATGCATGGTGTTATGGACTGAACTGTATCCCTTCCCTTTGCCTCCAAAATTCATGTGTTGAACTCTAACACTGAGCACCCCAGAATATGTTTGTATTTTGGAGATAGAGCCTTTAAAGAGTTTACAATTGAGTGAGATCAGACATGTGGGCTCTATTACAATCTGATGGTCGTCCTAATAAGAAGAGAAACTTTGGACACACAGGAAATACCAGGGATACAAATGCATTTATCTCATTGGAAATATGAGTGTCAGGGGAGTCAAATTTTGAGCCACTCTGCACAGGAAAAGGCCATGTGAGAATACCACAAAAAGATGGTCATCTGCAACCCTCAGAAGAAACCAAACCTGGCAACACCTGAATCTTGGATTTATAGGCTCCAAAACTAGAGCAAAAAATTTCTATTCTTTAAGCCATCCAAGTTTCTAGAATTATGTTATGGCAACCCTAACATAGCTTATTTAGAAATGTGTTTTGTTTCCAAATATCTGGGAATTTTGCAGTTATCTTGTCATTGATTTCTCACTTAAGTCCATTGTGGTCAGAGAACATACTTTGTGTGACTTGAATCTTATTAGGATTATTGCCAGCAGTTTCACTGTGCAGCATGAGATCTATTTTAGTAGCTATTCGATGTGGGGTAAAACAATATATTTTTATGCATTTTATGTTCGGTATTCCATAAATTCAATTAAGTCAAGTTGTTTGAGAGTGTTGTCCAGTGTCCTATATATTCACTGAATTGCTATCTACGTGTCCTACTAATTTTTGATACAAATGTTAGAATTTCTGACTGTACTATGGATTTGTCTGTCTTTGTATAGTTCTTTCAGTTAATGCTTCATGTACTTCAAAATTCTGTTGTAGAAGCAGAGTCCTTTAAGATTATTAGAGTCTCCTGATAAATTGTGCCCCTTTTTATGGATTTATTATAGGCAATAAATCTTATATATTAAACAGCTTCACTGTGGCTTTTACTTAAGATCTGATGCTGGGCCTAAAAGTCAGCAGGGCAAATAGTAGCATAAGAAATACAGACATAAATAAAGTAGGTGAGAGTAACACCAATCTATGAAGAAAAGCGGGACCCAGCACTGCTCTCACCACTTCCAAACTACCAACTTTGATTTTATGGGTGACAAGGAGGAGAAATTGGAGCTTCTTGTCATGGAGCTACACACACATCGGCCCAGGAGTTTAAGAGGCTAAAGGATGAAATCTGGCAGGAATTGGAGAAGTCTCTGGGTGGCTACTGCCTTACACAATGAGAACCACAGTTTAATGACATGAGAGCTACAGCATTGCTGGGTGCCCCTGATGGACCTTTTGAGTACAAAAGAGCATGTGGCTGTTGCTTCATGTTGCTTTCCAGATCTCGTGTAAAGTATCTCATGTGGCACAAGCAAACCTCAACTTTGCAGGAATCAAAATTCTCCAAATTTTGTGGCTTGCTAAACGACCACAGTACAATTTACCACCATTCCTCCTCAAGGGAAATGGCAAGATCTCATCAAATGCAAAAGCAAGGATGTCTAGCTAATGTGCTATCATTTTATCATTATAAGATAACCTGTTTATGATATATATATATATATTTTTTTTGCTAAAATCTACCACATCTGATATTAACATAGCCTTTTTATCTTCCTTTAGTATGCTGTTATCATGACACACTTTCTCCATTCTTTCCATTTTAACACATTTGTGGCTTTATTATTTAAAACAGTTTTCCTATAGTAACGTACAGTTGGATCTTGCTTTTTAAAACTAATCTGAAAATCTCTGCCTCTTATATCACCTACATTAAATGTGGTTGTTTAATATAACTGAGTTTAAATCAAGTGGTTTCTACTTGTTTTCTATTTTCCCAGCTATTCTTTGTTCCCTTTTCTCTGACTTCTTTTGGAAAGTTTCAATCATCTCTTTCCTCAGAGATTACTGTTTTTCATTCCCTTTTGTCCAGTGTTTGGGAAATGGTTGTTTTATAAATGTTGTCTTTTTTTTTTTTTAATTTGTTTCAGGATGCAATATATACTTAGCCCCTATTATTTTATCTTGTCCAAAGATAGATGCCTACTTAGACAATGATTTAAAGCAGCTATTATAAAAATATTCAAGTTGATACATGAGCATTATAAAAGAATAGATAGGAATCCTAAGCTGAAAAAGCCAGATGAAAAAAATGTAACATGAAAAATTCAATATTTAAAGTTTTTAAAAATTCATCAGGGAAGTTTAACAGCAGATTAGAGACAACTGAAGAAACAGTAAGGGAAGTTGATTATAGATCAATAGATAGTATCCAATCTAAAGGTCAGAGAGTGAGAAAAAAAAAAAAAAAAAAAACAAAGTTTGAAACAAAATACAGGTCCTTAGAAACCTGAGGTACTATATGTGTAATAGGCCTAAAGTGTATGTTAATTTGTGACTCAGAAGAAACCAATGTGGTGGACTACCTTTATGGTTAGGTGTGTTAGCCCCTAGGGCATTCGTGTGAAGTGAATGTATCTGGACTATTTTTTGTTGGTTAGTCTGTTTCTTATTGCTTTATAGAAGATCTTTATATTTACTGAGCAAAGGAATATATGTGTTGGAAATATCTTTATCCACCCTGTGGTTTTCTTTTTCACTTTTAATCTGTCTTTAATTAATCAATGCTTTACATCTTAATAAGTATAATCCATTTCTTTCTATTTGTTGTTTCTTTGGGTAAGGCATTCTTGGCTCTTTTTATTTCTTAAAAGTATCTTTCTACTCAAAATTCTATAAATTCTTCTCTTGCATTTGGGTCTACCCTCCATATGCAACATGATTTTAGTACTATGCAACGAATTGTTTATTGTTTTTGGTTTTGTTTTGATTCTTTTATTTTTCAAGTTTTTATTTAAATTCTACTGAGTTAACATACAGTATACTATTGATTTTATGAGTAGAATTTAGTAATTCACTACTAGTATAACACCCAGATCATAGCACTTATTGTAAAACTATTTTCCTTCTACTACTCTATCATAAATCAAGTGTCCTTATAGATAAATATCTATTTCTGTACTCTTTATTCTTTCTCATGAATCTATTGCTTATTATCACTCTAATATTACACTTTAACATCAAATTATTTTAAAAATAAGTTTTGGTATCTGGTAGGATAAATCTCATATTTTTGTTCATATTTCTTAATGATATTGCTAGCTACTTTTAGCTGTTTGCATTTCTACATACACTTTAAATTGAGTGTAATAATTTTCACAACGAAAGTTTCTTGGGATTTAAATTGAATTTGTATTAAATCTGTTTTTACAACTTTTTATTTAAATTGAGTTAGCTAACATGCAGTGTAACATTAGTTTCAGGAGTAGAATTTAGAGATTCGTCACTTACATACAAAACTCAATGCTCATCACAAGTGGTCTCCAAAATAGGCATCACCAACTTAACCCATCTCCCCCATCGACCTTCTCTCCAGCAACCCTAAGTTTGCTTTCCATAGGTGAGTCTGTTTAATGGTTTGTTTCTCTCCTCCCCATGTTCATCTGTTCTGTCTCTTAAATTCAACATATGAGTGAAATCATATGGTATTTGTCTTGCTCTGACTGACTTATTTCACTTAGCATAACATAATCTAACTCCATCTATTTTGTTGCAAATGGAAAGATTTCATTCTTTTTATGGCTGAATAGTATATATATATATCTATTTTCTATTATCTATTTTCTCAGTTCAGGTATATTTGGGCTCTTTCCATAGTTTGGCTATTGTTGATAATTCTGCTATAAACCTTGGAGTGCATATGTACCTTTCGATTCAATATTTTTTGTATCCTTGGTAAATAATTAGTAGTGCAATTGCTGTGTCATAAGGTAGTTCTATTTTTAATTTTTTGCGGAAACTCCATACTGTTTTCCAGAGTGGCTGAACCAATTTGCATTTTTACTAATGCTTTAAGAGTGTTCCTTTTTCTCCACACCATTGCCAACACCTGTTGTTTCCTGGGTTGTTTATTTTACCATTTTGACAGGTGTGAAGTGATATCTCCTTGTAGGTGATTTGTATTTCCCTGATGATGAGTGACTTTGAGCACCTTCTCATGTTTCTGTTAGCCATCTGGTTGTGTTTTCTTTGGAAAAATGTTTCTTCATGTCTTCTGCCCATCCCTTTTTTAAAGACTTATTTATTTATTTGAGAGAGAGAGAGAGAGAGAGAGAGAGAGGAATAGCAGGAGCAGGAGCAGAAGAGGGAGATAATCTTAAACAGATTTCATGCTGAGCACAGAATCTGACTTGGGGCTTGATCTCACAACTGAGATTATGACCTGAGCTGAAACCAAGAGCCTGATACTCAACTGACTGAGCCAACATGCCTTCTGCTCATTTATTAACTGAATTATTTGATTGGGGGGGGGGTTGAGTTTGGCAAGTTCTTTATAGATTTTGGATACTAACCCTTTATCAGATTTGTAATTTGGAAATATCTTCTCGCATTCCATAGGTTGCCTTTTAGTTTTTTTTTTTTTTTTAATTTTTTTTGCCTTTTAGTTTTATTGTTTCTCTCACTGTGCAGAAGATTTTTATCTTGATTGAAGTCCCAATAGTTCATTTTTTTATTTTGTTTTCCTTGCTTCCAGCCATGTGTCTAGTAAGAAGTTGCTATATCCAATGCCAAAGAGGTTGACACCTGTGTTCTTTTCTATATTTTTGTTTCCCATCTCACATTTAGATGTTTCATCCATTTTGAATTTATTTTTGTGCATAATGTAAGAGAGTGGTTCAGTTTAATTATTTTGCATGTTGCTGTCCATTTTTCCCTACACCATTTGTTGAAGAGATTCTCTTTTATTTTTTCCCATTGGATAGTTGTTTCTGCTTTGTCTAAGATTAGTTGACCAGAGAGTTGTGGATCCGTTTCTGGGTTTTCTATTCTGTTCCTTTGACCTATGTGTCTGCTTTTGTGCCAGTATCATACTGTCTTGATCACTACAGTTTTGTAATATAGCTTGAAGTCCAGAATTATGATGCTTTCAGCTTTGCTTTGCTTTTCAAGATCTCTTTGGCTATTAGAGGCATTTTGTGTTTTTATACAAATTTTGGGATCGTTTGTTCTCTGTGAAAAATGCTGGTGCTATTTTGCTAGGCAATAAATGTGTAGATTGCATTGGGTAGTATAGATATTTTACCAATATTTGTTCTTCCAATCCATGAGCATTGAAAGTTTTTCCAATTGTTTGTGTCATCTTCAATTTCCTTCATAACTGTTCTATTGTTCCAGGGTGTAAATCTTTTACTTCTTTGGTTAGGTTTATTTGTAGGTATCTTATAGTTTTTTGGTGCAATTGCAAATGAGGTCAATTCTTTGATTTCTCTTTCTGCTGCTTTGTTATTGATGTATAGAAATGCAATAGATTTCTGTATGTTGATTTTGTTTCCTGCAACTTTGCTGAATTCATGTATTAGTTCTAGCAATTTTTTGGTGAAGTCTTTTGGATTTTCTACACATAATATCATGTTGCCTACAACAGACTCATTTTAGACCTAAAGAGACCTGCAGATTGAAAGTGAGGGCATAGAGAACCATTTTCATGCTATTGGATGTCAAAAGAAAGCTGGAGGTAACAATACTTATATCAGACAAACTAGATTGTAAACCATAAACTCTAACAAGAGGTGAGAAAAGCACTATAACATAACAAAGGGGATCTATCCAACAAGAAGATCTAACAATTATAAATATATATGTCCCAACTTGGGACTCAAATATATAAAAGTTAATAACAAACATGAAGGAACTCATTGATAATCATATAATTATATTAAAAGACTTTAACACTCCCACTTACATCAATGAACAGATCATCTAAGCAGAAATTCAACAAGAAAACAATGCCTTTGAATGACACACTGGACCAGATAGACTTCACGGATATATTCAGAATATTTCATCCTAAAGTAGTTGAATACACATTCTTTTTAAGTGCACATGGGACATTCTTCAGAATAGATCACATACTAGGTCACTAATGAGACTTTAGCAAATACAAAGAGATTGAGATCACACCATGCATATTTTCTGAGCACAACACTATGAAATTTGAAGTCAACCACAAGAAAAAATTTGGAAAGACCACAAATATATGGAGGTTAAAGAACATCCTGCTAATGAATGAGTCAGCCAAAAAAGAAGGAATTAAAGAAGAAATTTTTAAAATACATGGAAGCAAATGATAATAAAAATATGCAGCAAAAGCAGTCAAAAGTACACATAAGAAGGGTGTATATAGCAAATAGAGATCTACCTTAAGAAGCATATATTAAATCTTTGGATATATTTGGATATAATTGATATCCCTAGAATACTGAAAACTCCTGTTTCAAAATCTGCAATTTAGAGGATCCCTGGGTGGCTCAAGGGTTTGATGCCTGCCTTTGGCCCAGGGCACGATCCCGGGGTCCCGGGATCAAGTCCTGCGTCAGGCTCCTGACGTGGATCCTGCTTCTCTCTCTGCCTGTGTCTCTGTCTCTGTCTCTCTCTCTCTGTCTATCATGAATAAATAAATAAATCTTTAAAAAAATCTGCAATATGGTACATCATTCATAAATATTTATTAAATTGAGTTCAATGTTACCAGCACAAAGAAATGAAAAAATTAAGATAACATTAAGAAAGTTAATACACATAGTGTGGCTCTCTTTTCAATCTGTAAAGTTCAATATCACCTATATTATTTTTGTTTGAGAATTTTTTTCTATGATAAAACAATTAGTTCACAATAATTAAATATTGACATTTTAATACGATGTTTTGATTTACTTATTCTTCAATGATATATATACATTAAACATTTTTTGATAATTCTCTCTTTCTTATGTGAAGGCCACACACATATACACAAATTCATTTTTAGACAAACAAAATAATGTATTATTTTTACATCCTTTTACTCCTTTTTTATCTCTGCATTTTTTATTTAGTTTATCTGATATGTTGTATTTAAATTAGATGCAATGCTCTAAACGTTTCCCAAATCCTATAATTAAAATTCCATTATTTGAGGGAAGGGAGAAGAAATGGGTAGGAAATATCAGAAAGGGAGACAGAACATAAAGACTCCTAACTCTGGGAAACGAACTAGGGGTGGTGGAAGCAGAGGAGGGCGGGGGTGGGAGTAAATGGGTGATGGGCACTGAGGGGGACACTTGACAGGATGAGCACTGGGTTTTATTCTGTATGTTGGCAAATTGAACACCAATAAAAAATAAATTTATTATTAAAAAAAGATTAAAAAAAGGAATTAAAAAAAATTCCATTATTTGGCAATAATAGTGTTGTGAGATTGTGGAAAAATTGGCAAAATCTATTTCAATAATTGACACTCAATCTAATTTTTACTTTCATATTTCTGTAATATGAATTTTTTCTTTCATTTTCTGTAATATGAATTTTTACTTTCATATTTCTCATGTTGCAAAGATAATTCTATCTAAAGTCGTCTCAGAGAATAAAATTAATCTAGATAATATTATTTGTGACTGAAAAATTAGCCATCTTCATTAGGTATCACATCTTCTCTAGGTATCTGCACATGCTAACACACAAAGTCAGATCATTATGCACTCTAAAAAAAGGCCTTATAAATGTTAATGGATGTGTTAAACACTGATAGACTAAATGTTACAGCGTGTGATTCTTATTTCTTTTCCTTTATCACTTTACATTCAGGAAGTATAGACTATTATTTTGTTAAAGGCAAACTTGGATCTTTTTTTATCACAGTAGCTCTGGAGATGGTCTTGAACATATTTTCAATTGCTTCTATTAAAACATCACTTTCTCCTTCTTCATGTTTCTCCCTACACCACTAATAAGGTAAAAACTTGGCATCAATATATACCAAAAGCCTAAAACTATACTTAAAACTATAATTATAGCTAATGTTAAAAAATGTCATGTGCCTGTGTCAGGTTTAAGCACTTAGCATATATTAATTTTCTTAACTCTTACAGAAATCCCATTTGGATATAAGTAGTATTATCAGATTATCAATTCTAGTTAACAGATGAGGAAATTGAGTCAGGAAGAATAACAATTTCCTCAAAGTCATACAATTTGAAAATAATAGAAGCATGACTCAAACCCATATAGTCTGGCCCCAGAGATAGTACTATTTTTTTTTTTAAATTTTTTACTGGCTTTTTAAAGTTTTCTGTTTTTTTTTAATATTTTATTTATTTATTCATGAGAGACAGGGAGAGTGAGAGAGAATCAGAGACATAGGCAGAGAGAGAAGCAGGCTCCACGCGGGGAGCCCGATGTGAGACTCGATCTTGGGACTCGATCTTGGGACTCGATCTTGGGACTCGATCCTGGGACTCCAGGATCACGCCCTGGGCCAAGGACAGGTGCTCAACTGCTAAGTCACCCAGGAGTCCCTAACTTTTTAGTTTTAAAGTATGTTAATGAAGACACAAAATCCTGATTTTACACTGAAAACCAAATGCTAACCTGGAACATTGGAAATCGACAATGACATTACTATTACTTATTGTACCATACCTGAGTATTGAATATGTTGTGGATAAGTTGTACTGACCTTGTGATAAAAATGTTTATGTTGTATACATTTAGTATATGTCTACAAATTCCAGAGATAATCTTAATTAGGAAGTGATTTGAATAGATGTACACTGATCATTCTGATAAAAAAGAAAATAACTACTTGAACCATATTTTTGTTGCCCCATCATTCTACATATTTACACCATGCAAACTTTTGAAGAAATAATACTATAAAACTAAATACTTTAGTTCATAATTATACTAAAAACTGATAGTTTCAGCTTTGCCCTGCTTAAAAAGTAACTGGTTACAAATATAGCTGCTTGAATAGTGAGCAATTTGATATAACAATTTTTAATCAAAATAAATATTTACCAAATTGAATATTTTGTTCTTAAATTATTAAAATATAGGTTTATATCATTTATCACTCTCAAGCTTGACAACTGAGTTTAAAATGTCTGTGCTTTGGAGTGTCTGGCTAGATCAGTCAGTAGAACATGTGACTCTTGATTTCAGGGTTCTGAATTCGAGTCCCATGTTGGGCACAGAGATAAATAAATAAATAAATAAATAAATAAATAAATAAATAAATGAAAATTTTAAATGTCTCTTTTTCAAGCTATACAAATGTGCTTTAAGAAAATTATAACGTAACTATATGAAATATTATACTTAACTATTGCTATATTCTTTCTAAAACCTAACTTACATAAATTTGAATAAAATACAACTGGAAACATGAAATTGATCTTGATTGGAAGGCAGCATGGTAATGAGAAAACAGCTCCAAACTTAGAATATGTGAGATTTTGAATCCAGTCCCAGTTCTGTAAATGTCTTTGTGAATTTGAGAAGCATCCCTTAAACTCTCTGGTTCTCAATTTTTCTGTTATATAAAAGACTTCAAATAAATACCTTCTACAGACACCTGAAAATCTAAGCCATTATGATTTGTTATTCTACATTTCTGCAGGGTTATTTTCCCATATCTGGCTATTAGAATTTCAAAAATGAATTTCTTATGCCCCCTACTAAAACAAGAGGTACCAGATGTTGTTTACATCTATGTGAAATATTTAAGTTTCCACTGAATAGTCAAGTAACATCTAAAACAAAATCATCATCTTCCCATTTAACTGAAACCCCACTATCAATGACTCTGTCCATAATTTGCATCACTGTTATTACAATCTCTGTCATACAGTTTCTAAGAAGTCATCTCAAATTTATTTCGCATTTTTAGTTACCAAGTCCTGTCAATTTTCATTCCATCCAATAGGCATTTTTTCCATGCCAGTTCTTTCTAACAACTACCCTATCTTCTTATGCTTCATATGCTGTGCACAGTCCTCACCTTACAATGATTTAACTCATGATTTTTAAATTTTACATTGGCGTGAAAGTGACATGCATTCAGCAGAAACTGTACTTCAAATTTTGTGTATTTGAGGGTTTTTCCTTTTAATTCCAATGGAGTTATCAGTCAGTGCTATATTAGTTTCAGGTGTGCAATATAATGACCCAGCAATTCCATATATTACTCAGTGCTTATCAAGGTAAGTATAATCTTAATTCCCTTCACCTATTTCATCCTTTCTCTCATTCTTCTTCACTCTGATAATCATATATAAATATTTTTTTCTATAGTTAAGAGTCTGTTTTTTGTATTCTTGCTTTATTTTTGTTATGTCTGCTTCTTTTGCTTCTTAAATTCCACATTTGAGTGAAATTATATGGTATTTGTCTTACTTTGACTGACATGTTTTGCTTAGCATGATACTCTCTAGATCTATCCATGTTGTTACAAATGGCAATATTTCATTATTTTTTATGACTCAATATTTCATTATATTGAAATGTGATATATGTATCACATCTTCTTATTCATTCACCTATCAATGGACACTTGGTCTACTTTTGAATTTTGACCTTTTCCAAGGGCTAGTGATATTCAGTATGATAGTTTCTCATGATATTGCTGAGCAGCAGCATTAAGTTGTAATTCCCAGTCAGCCACATGAGCACAAGGGTAAACAACACTTAGAACCATTTTGTACTCATACAGCAATTTGGCTTTTCTCTTTCAGTATCAATAAAGTAGTCAATAAATTACATGAGATATTTAACACTTTATTGTAAAATAGACTTTGCATTAGATGATTTTGCCCAATTGTAGGCCAATTTTAAGTGTTCTGAGGATGATCTCAGAGTAATGAGATTGAGCTCCCCATTGAGCTCCTCACTGAACATGGAACCTCCTTAAGATTCTCTCCCTCTTCCTCTGCCTCCCCCACACCACTTTCTCTCTCTCTCTTAAAAAAGGATGGTTAAGCTAAGTTATATATTTGGTAAAGTAGATATATTAAATGCATTTTTGACCTACAATATTTTTAACTTATGATGGGTTATTCAGGACAAAAGTACTGCATTGAGGAAAATCTGTATTATGTCGCATCAATCCTATCTCTTTCAATCCATTCTGTAAAAACCGCCCAGCTAAATACCATTTTTGTAGCTCTTTTCTGTGGTGCCTCAGAGACAGTGGGCTGCTTCAGGATGAATCTGAACATCTCTTTCCCAGCTAGTGACTGCCAGAAACTCATTGAATTGGATGTTTAACACAAGTTTCATACCTTTTATGAGAGGGATATGGCCACAGAAGTTGCTGCTGATGCTCTGGGTAAAGAATGGTAACGTGTTCCAAATCAGTGGTGGTAATAACAATAAGTCTTCCCCATGAAGCAGAATGTCTTGACACATGGCCATGCCTGACTACTGGGAAAAAAAAAAAAAAAAAAGGCTTGCGGAATCTACAAATTTTTCAGTCTCTCAAAAGAATATGATGTCTACCAGTATGTAGTGAGAAAGCCTCTAAAAAAAAGAAAGAGGGGATCCCTGGGTGGCGCAGTGGTTTGGCGCCTGCCTTTGGCCCAGGGCGCGATCCTGGAGACCAGGGATTGAATCCCACGTCGGGCTCCCGGTGCATGGAGCCTGCTTCTCCCTCTGCCTGTGTCTCTGCCTCTCTCTCTCTTTCTCTGTGACTATCATAAATAAATAAAAATTAAAAAAAAAAAAAAAAAAAGAAAGAAAGAAAGAAACCTGAAACCAAAGCACCTAAAATTCAGTCTCTTGTTACTCCATGTGTCCTTCAACACAAATGTCTGAGTTTTGGTCTGAAGAAACAGCATACTAAGAAAGATAAGAACGAGGCTGCAGAATATGCTAAACTTTTGGCCAAGAGAACCTAGGAAAATGGCAGGAATAGATTGCTAAGACAGAGACAGAGGCTGTCCTCTCCGAGAAGCTTCTACCTTTAAGCCTCTGTCCAGTCAAAAATGAGATTTTCTAAGAGTGACATACTAATGATATATGCTAAATAAGAACTATTTATTTCAATACATGTAAAATAATTTAATTTCATCTTAAAAATATGAAAGATGAGGTGTTAATTTTCTTAATGATGCACTAAGGCTCCATTTTCTGAATGTTTATAGGTATGAATAATTTATTTCCAAGTGATGTGGATTTTATAGATAAATATATGTGCCCAAATTATACACATTATAAAGAATTTCATTGTTCTTTTGTGTCAGTACTTGTTATTTGTGAGAAGAGACCATATTAACTTCTCCATATGTCACCCAAACTAAGTAATGGTATAGAAAACTATAGCATCTTTGTTTATAAACTTAAAATTAATATTTTCATATTTTAAAATTACATATGAACAATATTTATTGAAAACTTACTGTGTGACATGTTAGAAAAAAAACTAGAAGTTGACAAAGTATTTTCAAGATTTGAGAGATAAATAGATATCCTTATAAAAATTACTTAAAATTGGAAATTTAGGGACGCCTGGGTAGCTCAGTGGTTGAGCGTCTGCCTTGGGCTCAGGGAGTGATCCCTCGTTGGGATATCAAATCCCACATCAGGCTCCCTGTGAGGAAACTACTTTTCAGTCTAAGTCTCTGCCTCTCTCTCTGTGTGTCTCTCATGAAAGAAAGAAAGAATGAATGAATGAATGAATAAATAAATAAATAAATAAATAAATAAATAAATCTTTTTAAAAAACTAGGACTTTATACCCATCTCAGCACCTCTAAATTTTCCCATAAATATTGAGAACAAAAGTATTTTTAGTGATTTTTACAAAGATTTGTATTTTCAAAATATTTATTTAAACTAGCTTTTTCTTTTTTAGTGCCTTGTAATTTTATAGCTTTATGTGTATTTTATGTTTATACCCTACAGAGTTCATTTTAAATGTAAATAATTCAGTGATTATTTTAGGATTTAGGTTATATTTACTTGATTATATTTGAAACCAAAAAAACATTGGTTATGTACTTGCCCATTTAATTATATTGAATTTTTAAAACTTCTAGTAGTAACTCATAAAAGATTCCCACATATTTTAGTTCTTTACTTAGCTATCTCAAAACAAACAAAACGTTTTCTGTGGTCATAGCACATATTTTGAGATTCACAGATAGTTATAAACTTATTTTGACAGAAACATATTTCCCATTGCTTTCTCACTACACAGCAAGAAGGCAGAAATGGCAGAGAAGATATAGATTAGTAAATAATAAATAAATAAAAATTTACCACATGCAGAATCTTCTTTAGTAAAAAAAGGAATTTGAATACAGTGTTTGAATACAGGATGTTCCTGGTGCATTTGCCTATATTTAAACCCTGTATTTAAATAAATAAAGGTAGGAAGTAGAATGGGCCAGAACAAAATTATGGCTTTTTATTTACCTGTAGAATGGGTGGAACACATTTGCATTAGTAGAAAGAAGCTCTAGTAAATTTGAAATACTCTTTCTCTTGTTTTTAACTTTCCAGGTGCAAATTACAAGGTTGAAAAGGCATGATGAAGGGAAATGTACTTTGGAAAGTACCAATATTCTTTCCAACATGTTAAGCATTTCAAAACCATAGAAACTGGAATTTATGTGCTAAAGACTTATTTTTGGAGAGAATAAACATTGGTCCTATAGTCCTTTAGTTCTGTTGCTTATGAATTTCTCAGCATTTAATAGGCCTAAAGAGGCGGACTTAAATTTTGCTTTCAGTCATTTTGGTATTATGTTGACACTAATTTTTGTGTTGAGAGAATACACACAGATACACAGTTCAGATGTGCAATTAAATTAACACATATTTTGAACTAAAGGCATTTTTTTTCATTTGAGTTAAGTACTTTAATGAGTAAATATATATACTTTTTATTTTTATTTTTATTTTTTTTATACTTTTTAAAAAAAAAAAGATTATAGGTGACATTTTCTGAAAACTTTGCCATTTGAAAAATGTATTTTTTTCTCATAAATTTGCCAGATACAAAACCTAGGGTCACAGTTTGTTTACCTCAGGCTTTTATAAATATGTGTATATTCTTTCTTACTTTTCAATATTATAGATGACAGTCTATTAATATATATTACTCAGTCCTTTTAAGTTAAAACAAATTCTCTTCCTCTGAAAGTTTTGTATGAAATGACAAAAATTCTTACTAACATAAGAATTTTAAATATTATCTTTCAGGGGTACCTGGGTGCATTAGTCAGTTGAGCATCTGATTCTTAGTTTTAGCTCAGGTCATGATTGTGATAGAGCTCTAAGAGGGGTTCCATGCTCAGTGGGAAGCCAGTTTGGGGATTCCCTCCCTCTGCCCTTTCCCCCACTCATACTCTCTTAAATAAATAAATAAAAATTAAAATAAAATTAAAATTATTATTTTAGAAAGGGACAGAGGACCAGAAAACATAATTGAACAAATCATAGCTGAGAACTTCCCTAACTTGGGGAGGGAAACAGGCATTCAGATCCAGAATATAGAGAGATCCCCACCTAAAATTAATAAAAACAGTTCAACACCTCAACATTGCATATGAAACTTGCAAATTCCAAAGATAAAGAGAAAATTCTTAAAGCAGCAAGAGACAAGAGATCCCTAACTTATATGGGGAGAAATATTAGATTAACAGCAGACCTCTCCACAGAGACCTGGCAGGCCAGAAAGGGCTCGCAGGATATATTCAGGGTCCTAAATGAGAACATGCAGCCAAGAATACTATATCCAGCAAGGATCTCATTCAGAATAGAAGGAGAGATAAAGAGCTTCCAAGATAGGCAGAAATTGAAAGAATATGTGACCACCAAACCAGTACTGCATGAAATAATAAGGGGGACTCTGTAAAAGAAGGAAGAAGCCCAAAGAAATAAGCCACAAAAACAGGGACTGAATAGGTATTATGATGACACTAAATTCATATCTTTCAATAGTAACTCTGAACGTGAATGAGCTAAATGATCCTATCAAAAGACGCAGGGTTTCAGACTGAATAAAAAAGCAGGACCCATCTATTTTCTGTCTATAAGAGACTCATTTTAGACCTAAGGACACCTACCACCTAAAAATGGAAGGTTGGAGAACCATTTACCATTCAAATGGTCCTCAGAAAAAAGCAGGGGTAGAAATGCTCATATCATATAAATTAAAGTTTATCCCAAAGGCTGTAGTAAGAGATGAAGAGGGAGACTATATCATACTAAAAGGAACTATCCAACAAGAGGACCTAACAATCATAAATATGCCCCTAATGTGGGAGCTGCCAGGTATATCAATCAAATAATGACCAAAGTTAAGACATAGATAATAATACACTAATACTGGGAGACTTCAACACAGCACTTTCTGCAAATGACAGATATTCTAAGCACAACATCTCCAAAGAAACTAGAGCTTTAAATGAAACACTGGACCAGATGGATTTCACAGATATTTATAGAACTTTACATCCAAATGCAACTGAATACTCATTCCTCTCAAGTGCACATGGAACTTTCTCCAGAATAGACCACATACTGGGTCACAAAACAGGTCTTAACTGATACCAAAAGATTGAGATTGTCCCCTGCATATTTTCAGACCATAATACTTTGAAACTTAAACTCAATCACAAGAAGAAATTTGTGATTTAACCTCCACAAACATGTGGAGGTTAAAGAGCATCCTACTAAAAGATGAAAGGGTCAGCCAGGAAATTAGAGAAGAATTAAAAAGATTCATGGAAACTAATGAAAAGGAAGATACAACCATTCAAAATCTTTGGGACACAGCAAAAGCAGTCTTGAGAGGGAAATACATCGCAATACAAGCATCCCTCAAAAAACCGGAAAGAACTCAAATACAAAAGCTAACCTTGCACCAAAAGGAACTGGAGAAAGAACAGCAAATACAACCTACACCAAGCAGAATAAGAGAGTTAATAAAGATTTGAGCAGAACTTCATGAAATAGAGACCAGAAGAACTGTATGGAACAGAACAACAAAACCAGGAGATGGTTCTTTTAAAGAATTAATGAGATACATAAACCATTAGCCAGCCTTAGTAAAAAGAAAAGAGAAAGACTCAAATTAATAAAATCATGAATGAAAAAGGAAAGATCACGACCAAAACCAAGGAAATAGAAATGATTTTAAAAACTTATTATGAGTTGCTATATGCCAATAAATTAGGCAATCTAGAATAAATGACGCATTTCCGAAAAACCACAAACTATCATAACTAGAACAGGAAGAAATGGAAAACCTGAACAGGGCAATAACCAGGGAGGAAATTGAAGCAGTCATCAAAAACCTCCCAAGACACAAAGGTCCAGGGCCAGATGGCTTCCCAAGGGAATTCTATCAAAAGTTTAAAGAAGAAACCATACCTATTCTACTAAAGCTGTTCCAAAAGATAGAAAGGGATGGAATACTTCTAAACTCCTTTTATGAGGCCAACATCACCTTAATTCCAAAATCAAATAAAGACTCCACCAAAAAGGAGAATTATAGACCAATATCTCTGATGAACACAGATGCAAAAATTCTCAACAAGATACTAGCCAATAGGATCCAACAGTACAGTAAGAAGATTAGTCATCATGACCAAGTGGGATTTATCCCGGGATGCAAGGCTGGTTAAATACTCATAAAGCAATTAGCATGATAGGTCATATCAACAAGCGAAAACAAGAATCATATGATCCTCTCAAAAGATGCAGAGAAAGCATTTGACAAAATACAGCATCCATTCCTGATCATAACTCTTCAGAGTGTAGGGATAGAGGGAACATTCCTCAGCATCTCAAAAGCCATCTATGAAAAGCCCACAGCAAATATCATTCTCAATGGGGCAGCACTGGGAGCCTTTCCCATAAGATCAGGAACACGACAGGGATGTCCTCTCTCACCACTGCTATTCAACATAGTACTAGAAGTCCTAGCCTCAGCAATCAGGCAACAGAAAGAAATGAAAGGCATCCAAATTGGCAAAGAAGTCAAACTCTCCCTCTTTGCAGATGACATGATATTGTACATAGAAAACCCAAAAGACTCCACCCCAAGATTGCTAGAACTCATACAGCAATTCGGCAATGTGGCAGGATACAAAATCAATGCCCAGAAATCAGAGGTATTTCTATACACTAGCATGAAACTGAAGAAAGAGAAATTAAGGAGTCAATCCCATTTACAATTGCACCCAAAAGCATAAGGTACCTAGGAATAAACCTAAGCAAAGAAGTAAAGGATCTAGACATAAAAACTACAGAATACTTCTGAAAGAAATTGAGGAAGACACAAGGAGAGGGAAAAATATTCCATGCTCATGGATTGGCAGAATTAATATTGTGAAAATGTCAATGTTACCCAGGGCAATTTATACATTTAATGCAATCCCTATCAAAATACCCCATGGTATTTTCTTCACAGAGTTGGAACAAATCATCTTAAGATTTGTGTGGAATCAGAAAAGACCCCGAATAGCCAGGGGTCTATTGAAAAAGAAAACCAGAGCCAGGGGCATCACAATGCTGGATTTCAGGTTGTACTACAAAGCTATGGTCATCAAGACAGTGTGGTACTGACACAAACACAGACACATAGATCAATGGAACAGAATAGAGAACCAAGAAATGAGCCCTCAACTCTATGGTCAACTAATATCCCGACAAAGCAAGAAAGACTATAAACTGGAAAAGGACAGTCTCTTCAATAAATGGTGCTGGGAAAATTGGACATCCACACGCAGAAGAATGAAACTAGACCACTCTCTTGCACCAGACACAAAGATAAACTCAAAATGGATGAAAGATCTAAATGTGAGACTAGAATTCATCAAAATCCTAGAGGAGAACACAGGCAACACCCTTTTTGAACTTGGCCACAGCAACTTCTTGCAAGATACATCTATGAAGTCAAGGTTAACAAAAAAAAAAAAAAAAAAATGAATTACTGGGAGTTAAGATAAAAAAAAGCTTCTGCACAGCAAAATAAACAGTCAACAAAACTAAAAGACAACCTACAGAATGGAAGAAAATATTTTCAAGTGACATATCAGATAAAGGGCTAGTATCCAAGATTTATAAAGAACTTATTAAACTCAACAACAAAGAAACAAACAATCCAATCATGAAATGGGCAAAAGACATGAAGAGAAATCTCACAGAGGAAGACATAGACATGGCCAACACGCACATGAGGAAATGCTCCGCATCACTTGCCATAGGGAAATACAAAGCAAAACCACAATGAGATACCACCTCACCCCAGTGAGAATGGGGAAAATTAACAAGGTAGGAAACCACAAATGTTGGAGAGGATGCGGAGAAGGGAACCCTCTTGCACTGTTGGTGGGAATGTGAACTGGTGCAGCCACTCTGGAAAACTGTGTGGAGGTTCCTCAAAGAGTTAAAAATAGACCTGCCCTACGACCCAGCAATTGCACTGCTGGGGATTTACCCCAAAGATACAGATGCAGTGAAATGCCGGGACACCTGCACCCCGATGTTTATAGGAGCAATGTCCACAATAGCCAAACTGTGGAAGGAACCTCGTTGTCCATCGAAAGATGAATGGATCAAGAAGATGTGGTTTATGTATACAATGGAATATTCCTCAGCCATTAGAAACGACAAATACCCACCATTTGCTTAAACATGGATGGAACTGGAGGGTATTATGCTGAGTGAAGTTAGTCAATAAGAGAAGGGCAATCATTGTATGGTCTCATTCATTTGGGGAATATAAGAAATAGTGAAGAAGAATAAAGGGGAAAGGAGAGAAAATGAGTGGGAGATATCAGAGAGGGAGACAGAACATGAGAGACTCCTAACTCTAGGAAAACAAACAAGGGGTAGTGGAAAGGGAGGTAGGCAGGGAGTTGGGGTGACTGGGTGATGGGCACTGAGGGGGACACTTGATGGGATGAGCACTGGGTGTTATGCTATATGTAGGCAAATTGATCTCCAATAAAAAATATACAAAAATAAACAAACAAATAAATAAATAAAATAACTTCAAAAATTATTATTTTAATTAAAAAAATAAGGACTTTAACAAATTATTTGAAAGTCATCCTTGATACTGATTTTATTCCAAATTTAAAATTTTGATTAATATTTTGTTCTGGGGATCCCTGGGTGGCTCAGCAGTTTGGCACCTGCCTTTGCCCCAGGGTGCGAACCTGAAGTCCTGGGATCCACTTTAGTGTTGGGCTCCTGGCAGGGAGCCTGCTTCTCCCTCTGCCTGTGTCTCTGACATTCTCTCTCTCTCTCAATGTCTATCATGAATAAATAAATATATAAATCTTTAAAAAATATATTTTGTTCTATTAGTCATCTTTTAGTAAAAAAGTACAATTTCATGAATTATTGATTGTTCCTATTAATATTTTTGTTTTTAAAATAAAATATAACAAATTATTATTTTATAAATCATTAGTATATTAATATATTCCAGGTAATAAGTAAACTAAAATGCAATTAGGAAATTAAATATTAATTGATCACTTAATCTTTAGCAAGTTAGAATATAATTTGAATGATAACGTGAATACAATATTTTTCTTTAATTAATATGTGTTGAATGCCAGATATCATATTGCAGACACTGTGAAAGTACTGTGGCAATATATATGGCAAAGCCTCTTCTCTCAGTGTTTAGCATCCAGGTGGGATAAGATAGACAGTAAATACATTAACAAAACAAACACTAAGAACAAGACATTTTCAAATAGAAATAAATAATTGGAAGCAGTTTAATGTTTTTCTGGAGGAATTTTATCATATATGGGCATAGGTAATATTTTGAGATTATATGATTTCTGACCCACCTGCAGTATAATGGAGATTTGCTGGGTGGACAATAAATAAAATATGCTTTTTTAAAAAAAGATTTTATTTTTTATTCATGAGAGGCATAGGCAGAGGGAGAAGCAGGATTCCCGCAGGGAGCCCTATGTGGGACTCGATCAGGAAGGAACTCTGGGATCATGCCCTGAGCTGAAAGCAGACAATCAACCACTGAGCCACCCAGGCGTACCTAAAATATCCTTTAAAACAAAAATGAAAATCTTGTGTTTTTGTGGATATAACAATAACATATTGACTTTTTAAATTTTTTTCTTTTATATTTCAGATGTATTGAGCAATTATCTTACATAAGACAGAAGCAGAACTAGTATAGTTCCTTCAGTTATGATCTCACAGGCTTTTGCTCAGTTTACCTAAAGACAGTCTCCTTAGGAATACACTCTGTTTGGATGTGTTAGTATGATTGTCATATACAGTTGAGATTTTGGACGCTAGCTCAAAATTCAGGCAGCATTAATTTATCTACACTTAGTCTCTATAATATATTTTTAACAACGTTGTGGGGACGGTGATTGGATGGCTGTATACCTCTATGTATAATGACTTCATGGATTACATTTCTGACAAGGTAATTGATAAAAACTTAGGTGAAATTATTCTCTTTTTTAAAATTATTCTCAATTAACAAAATGAATACAGTAATATTTACAGTAATATTTTGAGTCCAACTTTTATAATACAGCATCGACACAAATAGATGTCATTCTTAGTATGAGTTTTAAGTAAAAATAAATTTAAAGGCCATAATCTAAAGGTAATAATTTTGCAGTTTTTAGGCTCCAGTACAACTACATAATAGATGTCAATTTTACTAAATCTTAGTCAAAATTATAATGGGTGGAATCAATTTAATATTGTATCTATCACTAACTAGATCTTGAATGCTATTTCCTTTGGACATGTTGAATATTTACTAAGTGCAAGAGTTTGAATCTGAGACTTGACTGGAAGGACATTGCAACTTTCCTCAGTTTCACTGTTATTACTCAGATAGCAGTGACATGAGCATGGCATCAACCACCTGCCTCAACACAAAATGGGGCCAATAGGCACATGTACTGTACAGGCATTTTAAAGTTCATTAGCAAAGAGCTGGCAAGCAGCAGCAATTTTCCCTGATAAAAATCCCTTGATCTTTTTAGAGGAAATGTCTTTTAATTGTATCTAGGAGTTCAAATGGACCACAAACCACTATAGTATATCAAGTCTCTATACAATCGTACTACTGTTTAAGTGTAGCATTTTCATTACTTCTAATTTAGTTAATTACACTTTACCTACCTAAATTCCCATGGCGGTTTTCATTGGAGGCAACAGTTAATTGCCTTGTTCCAAAGAGGCATTTTTGTGAGCTATTAAACTACTTCTGTTCTTAGTTTGGGAATGATTGCTCCCATTCCTGCTTCTGATGGATTCCTGGACTAATGTCTTAGAAGCGATTTAAGAGAAGAGGATATGTATGTTTTAATTTAGTTCAAATGTTTTTAATGTGTCAATTATGATGTCTACTAATTCTTGAAATGTTTTTATCTTATCAATTTTACCTTTTTTGTATTTTTGTAAATTGAATTTCTATATTTTCTCTCAATTAGGAACATAAATGTATGGTGTGTGTGGGGGCAAGTAACTAACAAATAAAAAATTGCATAAAAAAATGAAAGTTCATTAAGAGATTGTAATATTGAAATTAAACATAATATATAGTAATGGTAATCTGACACAGGTTATATTTACCACATGGTAATGAGAAGCCTAAATAGGACACACTTCATCTAAATAATGATAATTTCATTTTTTTTAAAGACTTTATTTATTTATTCATGGAGACACACAGAGAGGCAGAGACACGGGCAGAGGGAGAAGCAGGCTCCATGCAGGGAGCCCAAAGCGGGATTTGATCCTGGGACTCCAGGATCACGCCCTGGGCAGAAGGCAGATGCTCAACTGCTGAGCCACCCAGGCATCCTGATAAGTTCACTTTTAAATAAAAATTAGATCACTTCTCGGCCTTTTGGCTAAGATCAAGTGTAAATAAAAACTAGAAACAAAGTGTTTTGAAAGTCATGTGTAAAGAAAAACAGTGATCTATGCCAAAAACAAAATCACATCAGTTAAATTATCATGCTTAGGACCCCTTAACCCATGCCAATGTAGAAAAATAGTCTTCTCCACCTCAGTCACAGGTAGTGCATGGAAACATGAGAATGAGGAGTGCCTAAAGTTTGGAAGTCCTGACCCCAAACTGATCCTCCAGAGTTCCAAGCCATATCATGCAATAGCATCAGCAATTGTTTCCCTTACCATCACTGCTTTGCTAATGCTTGGGACACAGGCTTCTAAAAACACAGTAAAAAGCTGATGACACCTTCTGAAATTAAGGAGAAGGTGTCATTTGTTTGGGTTTCTAGCAATTGCCCTATTGGGTCAGCCAAAGGCAAGAGGAGAAGAGCATTTTCTGCTGTCCCAACTGTAAATGTCATCTTTAATGTCAGCTCCAAGATTAATTTAATAACGAATCATCTTTCTGTCCATAGCAATCTCTCTCCCCTCTTATATTTTTGCTAAATAATTTTAAATTAATATGGAAACTTTTATCTCAGCATTCAGACAATTAGACATCTCTCTCCCTCTGACCTTACCTGCTACAACTTTTATAAGACCTCAAGACCTCTTCTGATCTTCCAAGCAAGAGGTGATCATTATTTTCTCTGGCTCCATTGTTGTTTATTTGTATGTTCTATAGCATTTGCTAATCTCTTATATTTATAAAATCTTTTATATTTTTGGGGGGATAAATCTTTTCTCTCTTCCTGGATTCTAAACTCTCACAAGTCAAGGACATACTCATTTCTCGTCCTTTAATAGTCACTGAGTCATATCAATAAATTGATGATTGAGCACCTTTTTCAGATGCATTTAACTACATGCTTCTTCCAAACATGGGCTAAATTCTAACTCTGGTCTTGCAATAGACTGGTTTGTGAAATGTATGTAACCCTTTATGACTATCAACTTTTAGAAATCCAGCTTCTCTTTCCAGTTAATATTGGAATCTACTATTATCTGCATTTTATAGGGTAAAGAAGTTCACTCAGAAATTGTTATTTTATGAATGGTAAGTAAGGATGGGTTTATAGATCAAAGGAAATAGTTTAGGTCAAAATTCAAACGAAACCCTTTCTTTAGCCACTCTGACACAAATTGTTGTCAGCCTCCTGGGCTAACTTAGGTTAGAATTCCAGGGAAACTGACCCTGAGATAAATATTTGGCAGGAAGCATACCCAGGAGTGCTTTCTGAAGAAGAAAGAAAAAGTGGCAAAGAGAGAAATTAAGTGCCATTCAACCCCAAGAAACCTCTCAGCTGATCCAAAATCCTCCTTGAATTGGGATGTCTTTAAGAGTTGTTCTAAATTGAAAAGAGGGGAACGAGATTTTGTACTCCCAGTTCAGTCATCCCAAGATAGGAGCATCCCTAAGTAAAGAAACTCTTTTCAGCAGGAAGCCATAACCCAGGAAGGACCCTGCAGCCAAACCTTTTGGCAGCTAAAGAAAGTATCTAGGTTCATTCTGAGCAGCCTTCTGGTAGCACATCACAGCACTTGCTGCCTGGGGTCCTCCTCACCCACAGAAATCTGCCTCCTATCTCCAGCCTTCACCACGTCCAGCATTTTGAAATCTGAGTTTACCTGCATCTTCATCAATTCCACAGGGGATAATAAACTTTTTGTGTTTCCCCACATAAGGTGTCACCTTTCCCTTCTAGTTGGGAACAACATTTATGAAAACAGTAACACTTCATAAAAAAAAACCTTTGCCTAACAACACCCTTGGTGAGTGGTACAGATTATGCATCATAAATTACATTTTCTCTTTTTTTTTAAGATTTTATTTATTCATGAGAGACACAGAGAGAGGTAGAGACACAGGCAGAGGGAGAAGTAGGCTCCATGCAGGAAGCGCCGTGTAGAACTTGATCCTGGAATCCTAGAATCAAGACCTGAGCCACCCAGGTACCCAATTACATTTTCTCTTTTTACATTATACAAATTTTTTTTTTCATAAACTAGAACTTTTTTTATTTAAAACCTTTACTAAGCATGATTTATTTCTTTGGATATACATATCAAACTAACTTAGATAAAGAATGAGTCTTAAATCTGCCCCCTTTTTTTTGCCTCTCATAGTGAGAAAAGAATCTGGATATCTGAAAGAGGGTCTCTGGAATAGCAATGAGATTCAGGAATATAGAAGTCAATGACTTTTGCATGAGTGACAAAGCCAAAATAATAAAATAACAAGTCCATTTGTGTGAAAATCATTTTTCTGAAAGCCTAAATATTTATCTTCATTATATTAGAAGTATAGGAAGAGAAATCTCAAATTAGATTTTAGCAAAGTGAAATTGTACAGGAAAATTATTTATTGAACTAGATAATGACTCCTAGTATCAAGCTAGTTCAGACATTATGCATATTAAGCATTTCTACAGGAAAGCAGTAAACTAATGAATGCTGCAAATGATTGCCTTTCACAAAATATCAGATAAAAATAGGTCCAGAAATATCAAGGCACAATTTAGGCAGATTCCAATTTGTCTCTTCAAAGGGGTGAGCTGAACCCCTTCTTGAGAGAAATTTGTTTTTTGTTACCTGCACTGTTTCCGTCCGTTTCTGTTTTCAAATTTGTTGTGATTTTTTTTTCTTCTTTTCCAGCTAGGCAGCTAATTTAAGCCTGAATATTTTAATGTAGCCCTCAGCACAAATGTGTAATAAGGAGTCCCTTAAGTAGTCCAATCCTACTCTTTTGCAGAAGTACTCAACCTTGCTTTTTCTTTGCTAGACACGGCCTTTTGTTTTCTTATTCCTTGATATCACATTGAACACCCAAGAGTAAATGTTCAGTCCCAACCATCTGGCTCGTATTGTCTAACAAATAACAAACCACGCTTTCCTTTTGATTCTCTTTTAAGGTTAAAAATATTTTAACATTTTTGCATAGATAGCAATTAATAAGACACGTTTCAGCTCTTGACATGATAATATAAACTGAAATAAAGAGATATACTCTAAGAGTTTACTTAAGTTGTGACTTGTTTTGTGGTCCCATGTTATATTAGCTCATTGCTGATTACTTGAAGAGGTGCATGGGCAGGCTTCTGTCTTGGAAACTGCAAAGCTCACTATCTTGATAATATCGTGAACTGGATTATGATTATAAGATTAATGACAGTGCACTGTGTCAGCTGCTCTCTACTGGATGGTGCCAACAAGGAATTTTGAGGCCAACATCCACGGTCTTGGAAGCTAACATAGATACCTTGTTAAGGATATCTTGTTATCCTAGATTTCAGAAAGGCTGAAAACCGAAGTTTTCTTGGTTTACAATCATTCCTCTCCGTATATTAGTTTTCAGAAATTATAGCCTATGCTTTTTAATATGTGTGTGTTTGTGTGTGTGTGTGTGTGTAAGAGAAAAAAGAGGGGGGGGATATATAAAGGAACATTTCTCTTTTATTTAAGATTTAAAGACCCACTCAAATTCAGAAGTTTAAGCTTCAGTACCTTTTTGCTCAATGAGTACTTTCATAATTGAGTTGTGAGTAGTTTTGATGGAGACATGTTAATTCTGCCTTTTTAAAAATTTTAAGTGCTAACATTCAATAATGAAAGGAAAATTGGAAAACAGACATTGGTCTTATGTTTTTCTCAATAGTGTTTTCTGTCCTGCATGTGAGAAAATGGATGCTAAATTTTTCACCAATACTTACCAAACAACAAGGAAACCATTATCTTCTGACATATGATCAGTTGTGTTATGCTGACTACTTAATTCTGAGTATGATCAGCTTTTAGAAAAATCCAATGGTTTTCAATTTAATAACTAAAGATTTACTTTATATAAACCACAATTCATTCAAATAACAATATTAAAAGCACATCTTACACATATATTTATGTTCTTCTTGAAGATTGAAAGATAATTACCTCAAATAATGTTTTATCTGTATGGGCAGCTTGTATACTCACATGAAAGTTTTCTTTCCCTTTGAGAGATTCACAAAATTTGTGATATCACTTTAACTTCTCAAACTGATACACATTTGACATAGTAAATTGTGAAAAATGTAAAACTGTGAAATGAAATTAAAACATGAAATTGTGAAATTAAAATGCAAAATAGTGAAAAAGTGTAAAAAATATTTTCATAGTTCATTCATGTTTATAATATCATTTACCCTCTCAGATTGATATACATTTGACATTGCAAAAATTGTGAAGTTTTGAGAAAAGTATTTTAAAAAGTAGACTCTTATCAAATCTCCTATCCACCACTGTTTTTAAACATTGTAATAAATATATATGAAAGTATCCGGTTATTTTCAGTCCAAATTAGGAGAAAACGAACTTAAACAGAAATATCAAGTTCTTATTTCTGCTAAATGTTTTACATGAGTAATTTCAATAGGTCAGAAGGAATCTTATACAGTGTTCAATATACAAAAAATAGACCATTGGTTTCAGGCGTTGAATAGCTGTATAACTTGGATTAATGCTTTGGTCCATGTTGGTTTAGGATTATAGCAGTTATTGTAATTAAAAGTTGACATGGTCTGACTTTCAAGAAAAATCATTTGATCAATTTGATAGAAAATGTATCTATAATTCCACCTGAAAAAAAATATCTGTGTATCAGAACTGGGAGATTTTGAAACTAAATATAAGGCAAAAATATTTTAAGAAAAACTGATCATGTTTCTAAAATTTTTTTTTTAAAGATTTACTTATGTATTTGATCAAGAGAGCATGAGTGCAAGAGGAAGAGAACGAGAGAAAACATAAGTGGGGGAAGGGGCAGACACAGGAGAGAGAATCCTTAAGTAGACTCCCCATTGAGTGTGGAGCCTGATGCAGGGCTTGATCCCAGGACCCTGAGATCATGAGCCAAAGTCAAGAGTTGGGTGTTTAACAACAACAACAACAACAACAACAACAACAACAACAGAAAATAAGTGTATAAATGCATGAAAATATGAAGGGATATAGCATGTTCAGAATTAGAAAGAAGTTTGGGGTGGGTAAGGCTATCAGAAAACCTTAAGCAACTCTAAACATTGGAAATATACACCAATCAAGTGTTGCCAGTTTTCTCTCTAATGACCACAGGGATATTTCTGGAGGTATACAATGCCTAAAGTTTTCTGATTTGTTTTGTTTTTTTTGTTTTTCTATTATTTTTCCCCCATATAGAATATCTTTGTTTCCTTAACCTGGAAATTTTTTATCTAAACTGAAAGTTTCTATTCAAGTATTAAAATCATCTTTGCCTATATCTGCTTAAATTATCTGTTTTTTGGGTGTTTTTTTTTTTTTTTTCATATCTGGATTCCTCAGGAGACTGACTACAATGGCTTAATAACAAAATTTTACCAGAGAATGTTATAAGTGACTGGTGCATAGAGACAAACAAATATGCACTGAGTAAATGAATACATAAATGAATTAATAAATACCTGAATGAATGAAACTTGAAAGGACAAATGTATGCATAAATAAATGAATTTAGATAACAAAACAATTCATTAGTTTGGATTATGTTATATTATTTCCTTTCTACACCTTTTAAAAAAATATTTATTTATCTATTTGAGAGAGAGAGAGAAAGCATGAGTGGGAGGGGCAGAGGAAGAGAAAGAGAGACTCTCAAGAAAACTTTGCACTGAGTGCAGAGCCCATGCAGGCTGGATCTCTTTGACCTGAGGCAAAACCAGAGTAGGCCATTTAGCAGAATATGACACCCATGTTCCCCTTCACTTCTTTTTTTTTTTTTTAGTTAGATAAAGATGAAAGAATTCTATATGAGAAGTTTCCTTGGGTGCCTGGGTGACACAATCCGTTGAGCTCCTCCTGACTTGAGTTTGGCTCAGGTCATGATCTCAGGGTCATGGGACTAAGTCCCAAGTCCCCAAGTCAGTCTCCGTGCTGAGTAGGGACTCTGCTTTGGATTCTCTGTCCTTCTCCCTCCACTCTTCTCACCACTCTCTCTCTCTCTCTTTTCCTCTCAAATAAATAAATCTCTAAGAAAATAAGAGAAGTTTTCTTAGCATTCTTTGATTCCCATGGTGTCTATTTTACTATTAGAAGTTTCCTTAACATTCTTTTATTCAAATGGGATCCATTTTACCATCTAGATCTTTTTTCGATCATAGAAAATAAAATAAGTAACAATAATAAAAAATTATTTAACACTTAACTAAAATTTTCAACAAGTATGCATGCTTTCATGTATGTGTATGTATGTATACCTATATGCATATACAATCTTAATATATTTAATAAATCTGAATAGAGAAATGTATAGAAACACAATGAGACAAAAGGCAATTACATAATTGCAAAAGATTATTATTATAGCTACACATAATGTCATAATACTATTATATTATAAAAAAAGAAAGGTGAATATACTTTATTAATATTGTTTTCTTGCAGGTCTTCTGAGAGGAATATGTGTAGAGAAAATATGCTCATGCTAAAAGGAAAATTTTGAGTAGATTATTAGAAGGTGATGAAATATTCTGTTTTTTCAATGAAAATGAAAATGTGGGGATCCCTGGGTGGCGCAGTGGTTTGGCGCCTGCCTTTGGCCCAGGGCGCGGTCCTGGAGACCCGGGGTCGAATCCCACGTCGGGCTCCCGGTGCATGGAGCCTGCTTCTCCCTCTGCCTGTGTCTCTGCCTCTCTCTCTCTCTCACTGTGTGCCTATCATAAATAAATAAAAGCTTAAAAAAAAAAAGAAAAAAAAAAAGAAAATGAAAATGTGTAGAGCAGTGTTTGGCTTTTAATCTTACCTCAGACTAAATCTGCTCACGTACAAACCTGGCTTGTTGATTGAGTTGTTTCATTAACAATATGAAATGAGACATGTGAAGCACTTGGGAAAACAGTGAGATTTAGAAGCAGAAAGTAAATTTAAAGAGATGATTTGAAGGTTATATGATAAAATTCAGTTTCTCCAACTAATTAGGGCTGTTGGGACTATTATAATGTTTAGTTTCTAGGTCAAATTAAGTTTAGTGACTTATTTTTTAAACAAATGAAAAATAAAGTTAATAAATATTTTACAATACAATATTTTCTCTTGGTAATCTGTCACCATTTGTTACATCCTTTTTCCTTTCCTTTTTTTTTTTTTTTTTTTCTTTTTTGGCAAGCAAAAAAGCAACTGGTTAAAAATTAAAGTAACTTGAAGTATAAATTTGCATATTTTGAATTTCCATTTTTAAGAAGTTTAATAAATTTTTAAATATGTTGCATCACTTAAATACTCCCTGTACTTTTATGGATATACTCTAATTAAATTATCAGCCATCAATTCTTTGAAACCTCAATATATTTATCAAATAAAAATAGGTTGTTGGGGCACCTGGGTGGTTCAGTTAGTTGGTTAAGTATCAGCCTTCAGCTCAGGGCATGATCTGATCGGTATTGGAGTCACTCTATATAGGGCTCCCTGCTCAGCTGGAAATCTGCCTCTCCCTCTATCCTCTCCACCCCCTGCTTGTATGGGCATTCTCTCTCCAATAAATAAAATAAAATCTTAAAAAAAAATTGTAATGGAACAAAACCCCAAACTATTCTAAGTAATATCTAAGTGATAATTTTATATCCAGAGTTGACAGACTAGCAAAATTACCCCACTGGCTATGATCATTGAAAAATTTTTTGATCCCACCACGTGTGTCTGTTATTTTTATGGGGATTATGTACTCCTAATTTCTATGTCATTCTATTGCTTTTGTTTTCTAACACTTTTGTCAGTGAGCACATATATAGAAAGGGACATGAAACATAAACAATAACAAATTATGTTAAAGCAAACACTCACACAACAACCTCTCGGGTTAAACTATAAAATATTGTCAGAATTCAAATTCTACCCATAATCTCTAACAGATCCCAACACTCGCTACCTAACAGAGGTTATCACAGCAGCCGTTTTGGTAATCACTTCCTTTAGCTGCCTATTCAAGCAGGCATCCTTATGCAATGTAGCTTGGTTTTGCCAATTCGATAAATGGTTTGCCTACTTAATACTTTATAAAATAAAATCATTGAGTATGTTGATTTTGTGTGTCTGCCTTCTTTCCTCAATACTTATTCAAGTGTTTCATTTTTTTTTCTATTGGGTTGACTAAATGCATCATCTTTCCAGAGATCTATCAATCTTATTAGGTTTTAGTTTTTTTCTAAAAATCATCTTTTTTTTAAGATAGATTTATTTATTTATTTATTTATTTATTTATTTATTTATTTATGATAGACAGAGAGAGAGAGAGAGAGAGAGAGAGGAAGGCAGAGACACAAAAGGAGGGAGAAACAGGCTCCACACGGGGAGCCGTTTGCAGGACTCAATTCCGGGACTTCAGGATCATGCCCTGAGCCAAAGGCAGGCGCTAAACTGCTGGGACACCCAGGGATCCCCTAAACATCATCTTTTAACTCTATTTATTGTTTATGTGGATTGCTATTTATCTACCATATTCTTTATAATTTTATTCCTTCTTTTTATTTGTTGCTCTTTTTTTTAAGCTTTTAAAATATGTTTATTTCATAGAGGCTTATGAAATATGACATTTTTCAGCACTTTCTTTTTCCCTAACATTTATATTTGTCTTTAAGTTTTTTTATTGAATTAATTGTATCTAAGTTTTTATATTTCACTATACTATTTTAATTCAATTCCAAGTATTTTTAATATGCATCTTTGTGAAAATAACATTTTTACTTATAAAATTTTTGATTTATATAAAGGATTCTTTTTTAAAATTTCCAGCTTTATTGAGATATGAATGACAAAAATTGTACATATTCAAGACATACAACATATTTATATATGTAGATATAGTGAATTTATTACCATGTAAGATAATTAACACATAGTTTAATTTATTTCCTTGGGTGAGATCACTTGAGACCCACTCTCTTAGCAAATTTTAAGTATATAATGCATTATTATTTCTTCATTGTTGTATGAATTAAATCTAAATCTATTCCATAATTTCCACCTAAATACGAGTATTTGGGGCATATTATGTTAATTTTCTTGTGTAGTTTTATAGTTTTGTCATCAGTTATTACTAATACTTCTCACTCACCCCTTGTATCATTCATTATTTGTTATTATAAGGTACTTAAACTACCTGTGAAAAAGTATAGTGTTATTTGAAAGTGGACTCATATCAGTTGTAAATATATATTGCAAACTTTAAGGCAACTACTAAAAAGGTAAAAAAAAAATGATATGCTAAGAAAGGAGAAAAAATGGAATTGTATAAAATACTCAAAACAGCAAAAGGCAGAAAAAGAGGGGAACATGAAATAAGAACAAAGAACAAAGGCAGCAAATATAAAACAGTAATGAATATAATAATGAATATAGTAATAACATTAATCCAACTATATCAATAATGGCTTTGAATGGCAATGGTCTAAATGCACCATTTAAATAAAGATGTTGGAAGGGATTAAAAAACCATGACCCAATTATATGTTGTCTAGAAGAAATTTACCTTAGATATAAAAATATATATAATCAAAAATTAATGACTGATGGAGAAAAATATACTATGCAAAAGTTAATCAAAAGAGAACAGGAGTAGGTATATTAATTTCAGGCACAATAAACTTCAGAGCAAGGAATGTTATCAGAGTATTACCAAATAATAAAAGGAAATACCCATTCTCCAAGAAGACATAAAATTCTTAACATGTATGTGCTTAACAACGGATTATCAAACCACATGAGGAAAAGCCTGATAGAATTACACAGAGAAATAAATAAATCTACTACCATGATTGGAGATATCAACACTCCTCTGTCAGAAATGGACAAATCCAGCTGGCAAGAAAATCACAAAGATCATAGTTGGCTCAGCAACATCATTAATCAAATGTATATAACTTACATCTATGGACAACTTTATCCAACAATAGCAGAATATATATTATTCTCAGGATCACATGAAATGTTAAACTAAAATGAACTAAAATAAGCCAAAATGAACTATGTTTGGGGCCATCTAAACCCATTTAAGAAAATAGAAATTGTACATATTCTGCTTTCAGACCACAAAAAAATAAACTAGAAATTAAAAACAGAAAGATATCTGGAAAATCCCAAAATAAATGGAGAGTAAACAATATCTTTCTAAATAACACATAGGTCAAAGAAGAAATATGAAAAATCTAAAAATGTTTTGAAGAAAATGAAAACACAAATTATCACAATATATGGGATACAGCAAAAGCAGTGCTTAGAAGAAAATGATAAGATTAATTCATAAAGTAAAAAATGAAGATCTAAAAATCAATAATCCAAGTTTCTACTTGAAGAAATGAAAAAAAAAAAGAGAAATTAAATCCAAAGTAAGCAGAAGCAAAGAAATAATAAGAAAGCAGAAATTGATGAAATCAAAAAGAGAAAATCAATGAAACCATAAATTGGTTCTTGGAAAAGTCCAATAACATGGATAAGCCTCTAGTCAGGCTAATTAAAAAGAGAGAGAGAGAGAGAGAGAGAGAACACAAATTACTAATATCAGAAATGAAAGATAGAACGTCGTTAGAGATCCTGTACATATTAAAAGGACAAAAAAAGAATACAATGGAAAACTATATGCTTATAAAGTTTATAACCTAGATGAAATGAACCAATTCCTTGAAAGACCCAATTTGCCAAAACTCAAACAATAAGAAATAAACAATCTGAATAGGCCTATATCTATTAAAGTAATTGAGTCAATAATTAATAAGCTTTCAAAACAGAAAATACCAACCCTGATAGGTTCACTGGTGAATTCTATCAAACTTTTAAAGAAGAAATAATATTAATTTTCTACAATCTCTTTGAGAGGTAAAAAATGAAGAAATAGGGGTTCATGGGTAGCTCAGTTGGTTAGGCGTCTGCCTTTGGCTCAGGTCATGATCTAGGGGTCTTGGGATTGATCCCAAGCTGACCCTCAGGCTTTCTGCTCAGCAAGGAGTCTACTTTTCCCTCTCCCTCTGCTCTCTCTCTCAAATAAATAAATAAAACTTAAAAAAAAAAAAGAGAAAAATAAATAGATTCCAACTTATTCTCTGATGTCAGCATTACCCTAAAACAAAAATCAGACAAAGACGTCATAGAAAAAGAAACTACAGACCAATACTTCTTATGAACATATATGCAAAATTCCTCAACAAAACATTAGCAAATAGAATTCAACCATATTTGAAAAGAGTTATATGCTGCAAACAAATGTGATTCATCCCAGATATGCAAAGCTGGTTCAACTTTTGAAAATCAATTAATGCAATTCATCACATCAACAGAGTAAAAAAGAAAAAAAAAAAGCATAATCATTTCAGTAGATACAGGAAAAGCATTTGACAAAATCTCATCACCTATTCTTGATTTAAAAAAAGAAAGTACCAGTAAACTAGAAATAGAAACATTCTCAACTAGTTAAAGACTAACTACAAAAAGACCCACAGTTAACTTAATTGTGAGAAATTGAAAGCTTTCCAGGTAAGATCAGACAGGGCAAAGATGAATCCTCTCTCCACTTCTTTTCAACATCAAACTAGAAGTCCTTGTTCATGTAATAAGGCAACAGAGGTAAATACAATGTATATAAATTGTGAAAGAAGATGTAAAACTGTCATTGCTTGCAGAGGACATGATCATGCAGGCAGAAAATCTGAAAGAATCAACAAAAAAACTTCTAAAACTAAAAAGCGATTATGTTAAGTTTATGGTATTGGAGAAAAAATATACAAATAGATCAATGGAGTAGAATAGACAGCCCAGAAATAGACTCCTACAAATAGTCAACTGATCTTTGACAAAAAGCCAAAGGCAACACAAGTGGAGCAAAGACTGTCTCTTCAAAAATGGTGCTGGAATCACTGGACATTCACATTAAACAAACAAACAAACCTAGATATAGACCTTAAACCCTTCACAAAATTAAATTAAAATGGATCACAGAAGTCATAAATTTAAATACAAAACTATGAAACTCTTAGAAGATAATACAGGGGGCATCCCCAGTGGCGCAGCGGTTTAGCATGATCCTGGAGACCCAGGATTGAGTCCCACATCAGGCTCCCTGCATGGAGCCTGCTTCTCCCTCTGCCTGTGTCTCTGTGTGTGTATGTGTGTGTGTGTGTGTGTGTCTGAATAAATAAATAAATAAATAAATAAATAAATAAATAAATAAATAAATAAATAAATAAAATCTTAAAAAAATGCAGTGTTCACCTCGGTGACATCAATATATACAAAAAAAAAAAAAAAAAAGAAGATAATACAGGAAAAAACCTAGATGATCTTGGGTATGGCTATCTATTTTTAGATGCAAAACCAAAGACATGACTCATGAAAGAAATAATCGGTAAGTTGGACTTCGATAAAATTAAAAACTAAAAAAAACAAAAAACAAAAACAAAAACAAAAAAAGGTGGAATTAAATCTACAAATACAGATTGTTCCCAGAGAGAAGAGGGTGCAAGGATGGTTAAAATGGGTAAAGAGGATTAGGAGATATAGATTTATGGAATGAATAAATCACGCGGGGAAAAAGCATAGCATAGGAGCCTCAGCCAATGATACTGTAATAGCATTGCATGGTGGCAGATGGTAGATGCACCTGTAGGGAGTATAGCATAACATATAGAGAAGTTGAATCACTATGTTGTACACCTAAAACTAATGTAACATTGTGTGTCAACTATACTCAGATTTTTTAAAAAGTAAAAACTATGTTCCCTGGAATACAATGTCAAGTGAATTAGAAGTCAAGCCACAGACTGGGAAAAATATTTCCAAAAGACACATTGAATAAAGGACCCATCCAAAATATAAAAATGACTCTTAACACTCAAAAATAATATAATAAGTAACCCAGTTGGGACGCCTGGGTGGCTCAGTGGTTAAGCTTCTGCCTTCGGCTCAGGGTGTGATCCCAGGGTACTGGGATAGAGTCCTACATCCGGCTCCCTGCAGGAAGCCTGCTCCTCCCTCTGCCTGTGTCTCTGCCATTCTCTCTCTCTCTTTCTCTCTCTCTCTGTGTCTCTCATGAATAAATAAATAAAATCTTAAAAAAAAAAAACGAACAAAAAGCAAATAACCCAGTAAAAAAAAAAAAAATGTGCTAAAAACCTTAACAGCCACCTAACTAAAGTAGATATACAGATGGCAAATAAAAAAGATGTTCCACATGATATGTCATAAAGAAAACACAAATGAGAAAACCAAAGAGATGCCACTCCATACCTATTAGAATGGCAAAGGTCTGACCACTGCCATCTGCAAATGCTGGTGAGGATGTGGAGCAACAAAACTTCTCATGCATTACTGGTAGGAATGCCAAATGGTACAGTTACTTTGAAAGATAAATAGTTTCTTACAAAAGTACTCTTACCATATGATCCAGCAATTGTGCTCCTTTGTATTTGCTCAAAGAAGTAAAAAACCTTTTCCCACTTAAAAACCTATAGTTGGATGTTTATAGCAGCTCTATTTATAATTGCCAAAACTTGGAAGCAACCAAGATGCCCTTCAGTAGGTGAACGGATAAATTAACTGTGGTTGGGCTACACAATGGAATACTCTTCAGTGGATTTCAATTCAATGAAGTTCTGGATAAGGCAAAACTGTAGACAGTATAAAGATCAGTGGGTTGAGGGAGGCTAGAGCACAGAGGACTTTTAAGGCAGTGAAACTATTCTGTATGGTATTTTTATAGTTATATATGTCATTACATATTTGTCCAAACCCACAAAATATGCAGCATCAAGAGGGAACCCTAATGTGTACTATGGATTTTGGATGATTAAGATGTGTCGATGTAGGTTTATCCTTGCTAACAAATGTACCACTTTGGTGAGTGATGCTAATAATGCAGGAAGCTGTACATGTGTGGGAGTGAGAGTACGTGGGAAATCTCTGTACCTTCCTTTCAATTTTGCTGTAAATCTGAAACTGCTCCTAAAAAATAGTTTTAAAAAATTCATTAGTATGTAAAATGTAATTTATGACCCTTACCATAGTCCATTTGAGAAAAATATTTATATATAGTCATGAACAAAATTAAAGTGGAAAGGTAGTTCCTCAGACATATAAAACCTAAAATCACTAAAACAAAGATAAGAAATAAAAATCAAAAAAATTTCGTTATCTCCTGAGCTATCTGGACAACAATCTACTAAAAAGAGTTGAGGCTTCTTAAGTAATCCAGAGCCTCTATCATACAAGTTAATTTTAAAATAATTTATTTCACTCATGGAGAAACAACAATAAACTGTAAGCATCTGGATTCCCTTTTCCCCACAAACCATCCACTTAGTTTTATTTTATTTTACCTGATTTTATTTTAAAAATTTAGTTTACAAGGCCAATATAAAATTATCAGTGAAGTTAGAAACATCTTCATGTAGTTAAAACATTTTCATCATGATTTGTATGTTCATTGCTTTGAATTTTTATTGTTGATGTAGTATAGGAGTCTTGTAGTACCAAAGGCAGTGAGTCTAAAGAGAAAAGCACTGTTAACAGGAAAAAAATCTATATATGTCTTAAATGTACATGGTTTTAACATGTGTTTGAAAGCCCATTTGCTAGTTTAAATCAACTTGCATTTTAAAAATCTAGATCAGAAATAAATCCATCCATTGAGTTCAGATCATTTAATTTTGCATCTGATAATTTTTTAAAATTATATATTTTGCCTATAGAGCTAATCCTAGAATTTAAAATCTTATCTTAAATTTTCCTTATTGCATTAATTAAAAATGCATAAGGCATTCTTCCTAGTTCCTTATTTATTGAATTATACTTGCAAAAGGCATAAATTATACTGCTCTATATTAAATAATTCTATTTACTGTGTTTTGAAAGTATCTATTATTCTTAATAAAATATTAATTTACTTATAAGCCTCATTTTAACTGCATGACACTGGAACTACAGTGTATGCTAATTTAGACATCAAATACATATTTTAAAAATGCATAGAATTCTGTATTTAAAAATAAATATTTTATTTAATAGAAATTCAGAATGCTGCAGTATTTATAGTATCAGATGAAGGCTTAATAAATCCTTTCAATTATTTATTATTTTAAACTTCTTAACTTTGGAAGAACAATGTAAATTGATAGGTGTTGTGCTGGTTACAGAGGGAAAAATACAGATACATTTATAAATGCATCTTTTTGTTTGTCCCAAAATGTTAATCAGAATGATTATACTACTAAATATGATGTGACACACTTGTTAGGAAAAAAAAGCGTGTCAGAAAAAAAGTTACTCTGTCATTGGAACTTATATTGAATTGCTTCTGTTTTCTTGAAATTGCTAAGCCTTGGGCTTTTTGGGGTCTATTTTCCATGTATTAGCTTGGTCATCTGTTTAACTCAACCTAGATTCCTTGTAAATTCATTTATGTGATACTATTTTAATCATCCTCAAATTTTTACTGATTTTTGACCTTCTAATTCCTACTCATGGGTGAATTTTGAATGAGTTTCCCCTTTTACCACTCTCAGATTGACAGGTAGATTCAGGTAAAAGTGCTTAACTCTGACTTCTGAAAACAAACACACCAATGCATAATTTCTACCTGCTATTAACATTCAATATTACTCACATTTCTTTCTAACCCCACTGAACTCTAATATAATTTCCATAGTTCCTATTCTAATATATTTCCACTCACCTAAAAGCCTCTATTTCACTCACATCATCTCACACTTTCAGACTAATCTACTCATGCAGTTAAAAACAAGAAAACAAACAAACAAAATTTTACCAAGTACAGTACTTCTCAATGTCCCTCCTCACTTCTTTGCTGGGTCTATATTAGCATTATTCTCTGCTGCTCTCAAAGAACCAACAGACTCACAATTTAGCCTACATTGATCATGAAAGCTTCCATAGGAAAGTGATACTTGATGAACGTTTCAGATCTTTCAGAATTGGCAAAGGAGTTGGAAAAGACCATGTAAGCAAAGGTATGAGAAAACAGGACACATGCAAGGGATTGAATAGTATATGTACAGTGTGTCCTTTTGTGTATACATGTGTTATGGCGGTGTTGTGTATGTGTTAGCATGTATAACCAGAGGATTGGAAAGGGATTGAGAGGATCACTAACCCCAGAGCAGCCAGGATGCTTACAGTTGGGGGAGATTTGTGGAGATATAAAGGAGCTTTCAGAAGGAGGCAACCCACCTCAGAAGGCTTACCTCAGAAAACTGAAGTATTTTTCAGTGGCAATGGATAACAGATGTTGAAGTTCAGATATAATTAAGAAATTAAAATAATTTTTAAGTTGAGAAAATATGAGCAAACAAAGAAAGAATGGGGTATAGAATGAACTCTTTTTCTAGTTTGGGTGAATATGAGACTGGGAAACAGAAGAGGTGTGACTTTTGGGAAAAAGATGGTGAACTTGGTAATGGACATTACAAAATCTTGCATAGCAAACAAGAATGGAAGATATTCACTCCATGATATTCACTCCATTTCCTCAATTTGCATTTTTCTTCAGCAAAGTGTAGTCTAATTTTCAACCCAAAAGTTTTAAGAAAACCGGAAATGCTCAGCATAACCAAGATATCAAACCTAAAAATGACAATATAAATGCCCATAATAATGTAAATAACCTAAATATACATTTCCAGCTAGGTTTGACTAAAAGTAACAAAGTCACAGTATCTATAGATGGAATAAATAGATTTTCAACATGCTTAATTTACTTACTTACTTACCTATATTGCCATATACTTATGACAAGAAATCAGTTTATATTCTTGTCCAAGTTTGATCAGAGTCTAGTTTTAAAAATAAGTTAAAGGAATACTGACCACCTCCAGAATTTTAAAAGAGATAACTGTATGACTATCTAAAACTAAATTTTAATCTGCTCTTAAATCATGTTTTACCACTGAATTATATTTTAAGTATAGCTGAAGTTGGAAAGAGGTGTAGGAATACAATAGCCTATGTATATTTCATTAAGAGAGGTTTTTTTTTTTTTTTTTTTTAACCTTTCATACTTGGGATTCTAACCACTACACTGGATTAAAATAATTCATATTAGATTTTGTTTATAAACCACATTTATAAATTTATTGAAAGTTTATTGGACATGAATAAACGTGATAATATGAACTTGATTATGTTATATGAGCTAGTAATAAAAGCTGTTTAGAAATAAGTTGGATAGTGGCAGCCTCCATGGCTTAGAGGTTTAGCTCCTCCTTCAACCCGGGTTGTGATCCTGGGGATCCAGGATCCAGTTCCACATCAGGCTCCCTGCATGGAGCCTGCTTCTCCCTGTGTCTCTCTCCCTATTTCTCTCTCTCTGTCTCTATCATAAATGTTTATATGCAATGTTTGTAATCCTGATAAATATACATCTTTAGATTGTTTATGTGTAAGTAAACTATTTATTTATTTATTTATTTATTTATTTATTTATTTATCAAGATTTTATTTTTTTTGTTCATGAGACATAGAGAGGCAGAGACACAGGCAGAGAGAGAAGAAGTCTCCATGGAAGGAGCCCAACACAGAAATCGATTCCAGGACTCCAGGTCATGCCCTGGGCGGAAGGCAAATGCTCTACCACTGAACCACCCAGGTGTCCCAGTAACGTATATTTTTTAAAGACAAAGAACTTGAGGAAGAGAAATATGATTTTAAATGTGGGTTTTGCACTGCTTATATTTTTAAGAACAGCAATTTTGTTAAGAATTTACTCCTAGAATAAATTTGAAAAACACATATGCAAACATTTTAAAAACAGTATCTTAATGTATGTAAGATCACAATAAAGTCCACTGAGTCCAAAATATTTTGAAATTATAATTCCTTCTATTTTATTTGAATCTGTGACACTAATTATTTATTGTATGGTTTGGTTACTATTAAAGATAAGTGGATTCAAATTAACTGTGTTGTGTAGGATTTTAGAACTCTCCCGAGATGTACCCACTACATGGTATATTGTTAAAAATATTTAACAATTGATGACATGAGATCTTGTAGCAATTTAGGAGAAATGACAGAGAATATCAATTCAGATTAACAAATACACAAGAGAAAGAAAAAGAAATTTGTAAAAAATCAAATTTGTATTTCCAAGTTTCCTTCTTTTTTATTCGTACACCAGAACAATGCAGCTTAGTGAAGGTTGAAAATAAGATGATCTCTCTCAAAACTAAGAGTTTTATTAAGTTTACAAATCACTTTAACATAAATTATTTCAGGTGTTTGTCATAAATTTCTCTATTTTTCTTACTTGTAATTTTGCCTATATCTCATCAGATTATCTTAAAGAATTAAAAGATTTAGAGAAACTACTATGAACTTGTCTGTTCACAATTATAAATTATTTTTAGCTGCTAAAATTAAAATAATAAATTGATTTCCATAAAATTATTCTGATATATGTTCTTTATATATATAACATATATATTAATTGAATTAATATAGGTGGATCATTTGACATAGTTAATTAAATTACCAACCAAGTCAAGTTTAGAAAAGAAAAACTAAAAATACACTTCCAAAATTATGTTTTTACTAAGATTATCTGAGTAGTAATCTTACTCTCTGTCTTATTATTATTTTTGGTCTTTACATCTCTGATTAGCATAAGACAAGTGTACCAGTAATTGCCAATGACCATATTAATAACAACTCCATAGATTGGCTCCAATATGCTGAACTTCTTTTGCCTGTTTCAGTGGTACTGTATTGGCAGATTGTCTTGAACTGAAGGGCACCAATTTGCATAATAATTTGCATAAATGGTTTAATCAAAAATAATATCAGTTCTGAAGTCTATTTGCATCTTCATGATGAATTAGAAAAATTACATAGTAGATGCCTACCCCAACAATTAGAACTGGCATTTGGTCAGCATTTTTTTCACTTTGTTTTCCCAGGGGATAATTACCATGACCTGGGATAAGGGGACAGTAGGTTAAGTCCCAAAAAGAGTCATTAAAATCTTAAAAACCTGACAATTAAACATAACTAACAAATATAACAGAAACTGCAGAATTGTTATTAACTTTTCTATAAACATAGTAAATAGCTTTTATTCAAAGATAGTTTAATATTCTTTTCCAGTATATGTATATATATTATATATATGAAATCTGTATATATATAATATATAATTCTAGGATACATATACTCTACTTCCAATATACGTATTTTCAATGGAGATATACATACACCCACACAAATATAACTGTATACACACACATATATGTATGTATCGTTCGATACACGTATATTATTCTAGAATATACAAGAAGAATTTTGTTAAAAGGCATGGCTATTAAAGACTTAGTTAAGTTAGAAATATATAAGTAGCAATTAATTATGCCTCTAGTTTATTAATTAAAATGTTAACTATATATTTAGGTCATCCTTTATAAAATGCAAATTTTGTCAATTTCTATTTGCATGTCACAACTCTGATCTTTCTAGAGTTTTGTGTTATCAGGTGCATAGAATAAACACCATATGTGTGATTAGAAATGATCCAAATTCATTCTCTTTTAACATGGTAGGAAAACAAGAACCAAAAAATTTCTTACCATGTTAATGAGACTTAATATCCACTTCCCCATTTGTCATAAACCAAATTTGAAAATATTCATAAATATCAATATTTCATCATTTGTTTACACAGGACATTTTATCAGATCATCTCCATAGAGTGACTTCGGGCTCCTCATATCTGATTCTTTCATTAGTTCCATTATACTTTTAACTTTTGATTGTCAATGCCCCACACCCCTACAGATGGGATGAAGTTTTTGTTGATATCAACAACTTTACTAATGACTCAGTTAATATAGGAAGAATTTTGTAGCATTTAGTTTCTAAAGTCACATTCATAAAAGTAACTTCTAATGTGGACAACTGAGCTCATCATTTCCATGACCAGAAGATGCATAGAAATTGGCAAGAAAAATAATGAAGTAGAATAAAATTATTATTAAAAGCAAGCTGCAAACATAAATAATTAATATATGAATACAAATAAGTGAAGGTGAATAATAAAATATTTTAAATTACCATTTGGAGGATTAAAGTCTGTATTATAGCCATGGATTTGAATAATAGCTTCTCCTTAAAAAAATCTAATAAACAATGTTTCGTGAAACATACTAAAATGGTAATAACTTTTCGTTAAAAATTTTGACTTAAAAATTGTGACTGGGATCCCCGGATGGCGCAGCGGTTTGGCGCCTGCCTTTGGCCCGGGGCGTGATCCTGGAGACCCTGGATCGACTCCCACGTCGGGCTCCCTGCATGGAGCCTGCTTCTGTCTCTGCCTGTGTCTCTGCCTCTCTCTGCCTCTCTCTCTCTCTCTCTCTCTCTCTGACTATCATAAATAAATAAAAATTTATTAAAAAAAAAATTGTGACTGACTTACTATGTGACACTTTTGTGACATAATTCAGAGTGGAACATACTATAGAAAATGATGGAGACACTGAAGAGTAATGTTTAAGAGAAAATACTCTGGAGTCAGATGCTTTATATTTATATTTATACTTAAATATATATATTTTTAAACTCACCAAATTATCAGCTTATTACAGATGATATTAAAGATTACAAAGTAAGATATTGAACAAAGGAGTTTCTGTCCTTGGGGCATTTGGCACCTGCCAGGGTAGCATGTAGAAGTTTCTGGCTCCCTGACCTGAAAGCTCTCTGAACTCTGTTCAGGAACAGCCAAATGGAAGAGATGTGTGGTGAAAGATATAGGGAAGGGCGTGGGGCTTCCATGTCGTCTCCAAGCACACCACTCTTCCCCCATCTCAACATGCTCACCAATCCAGAAACTCTTCAAATTTTGTCCTTCTGAGTTTTTATGGAGATTTCATTTTATGGCATGATTGACTAAATCACTGGCCATTGGTGATTGATCCAAACTCCAGCCCCTCTCCCCTCCCAAAAATCAGGACCAGATGGTTTAGATATGTCATAGCTCTGCCATGAACTAGCCAAGTAACCTTGGGAAGTTTATACTTATTCTCTCTTTTTGTCCTCATCAATCTCTATGTAAAATGGGAAATAATTAAATTATATATATATTTACTTCATAGGATTATTGTGAAGATTTAATGAGTTAATACGTCTCACTTACTTCAAGGATTACCTGGGATAGGTAAAACCCAATGGCCACTTGTTATCTAGTGGAAAGAACCTGAGAGTAAGAGTTGGGAGCCCTAATTTCCAGTATTAATTCTGTTTCTAAATGAGGCATAGTTATTTAGCCATCAGATATACTTTGATCTATCTGTATTTCAACTGCCATCTTTAAAGTGGAAAAAAAAAATAGAACAGTGTTTCTCAAACCTGCATGTGATTAAAATTTCTCAAAATTCTTAAAATTAAAAAGCAAACAAACAAGTCCATGAACATATATGAAATCAAGGCAATCAGAACTCCTGTCCTAGAGCCCAGTCATCAGTGATATTAAGAATTCCATGATGCTAAAGAGTATTCAAGATTTTTAATCTAATGTAGATGATTAATCACTTTTTTTTCCCTGCCCTCATTCTAAGGAATTTAATTTGTCCTTCTCTATGATTCTTTGCCTTATAAAGTAAGGTATGGATATATCATATATATCACAGAAATTTGCTGAGAATAAACTAACAGATGTAAAACTAATAACAAAGTAATATTGGGTTGATTAAGTATTGTTAAGTAGCCTTATGTAAATAATGATGTTGTTATTACTCCTGTTAAAAGTCTTTGTTCTCTAGGGAGATCAGTCATCAACATAGACTGTAGAGGTTGATAAGTAACCTCCTTTTTTGAGATCTCAGTTTAAACTATCTATTAGTACTATTAACCTTTACAAAATAAATGTCTGAAAAAATATTCCCCATAGAGTGTATGGCTAGAACAGAGGGCAAAGTGCAGAACAGGTTCGGGGATATCAAGTAGCACAGTTATCAAGTAATTCCGAGCTCTGTAGCAGAGTAGATTAAAAACATAGGCTGTGAACAACCTTACACTAAAACATTTAAAATTCATCAGACGTGAACTACACGTTTCAGTTGGCAAATGCTTGAAAAAAATTCCTAAATGAGAAGGACACTGCCTCAATGTTAATAGACCTCACAACCTTTACATATGTTTTGCTTGCACACATACTGCACATCTGAAGGTCCGAACAAAGTTTTATATAAATGAAACTGATTCATACTTTTTTAATACAATAATAGCTCGTATTTATTGAACACTGTCTATCTGCCAGGGGCTACTGTAAGCACTTCACGAGCATTAATTTACTTCTAACAACAAAGTGTGCTAATCCATGTTTGTGTTAGTAGCCTGCTGGCTGATATATGGTTAAACAAAAATAGTCACAATGGGCAATTTTACATGTTGTTGCCATCATTATATAGTGATAGTCATGTGCCTTCATCACTAAATATTAATATTTTGCTCATTTCTTTTCCCCAAACTGGTAATATACTGAAGGAAATGATAATAAATGTATATATTTTATACTGAGAAGAAAGATACTTGCAAGTATAAACCATTTATCTTGTTTATCATGTGTTGCCATCAGATTTCTTTCTAGAAACAATTAGCAAATTCAATCAAAAGAATTAAGTTACAGACTCATTAATAATTTGTTTTGTTTTGTGAACAACTAAGTATGCAAATGGTCTAACAATCAGCAAAGTCCTCTGGTCTTTTAAAGGTATAGGTATGGAGGATCAGAATATGTGCCCCAAAATATGCCACTTTGGCATAAGAATTATTTTGAACTACAGACAATTGAGAAACACCAGACATCAAAAAGCCCTCTCAGTCCTCCCTCTCTCCTCATTTGCCAAAAATGTAGAGACCTATCAGTCCAGAGGTGGTACGGAGAATCTACACGATGAACCTTACAGAACAACTCATCTTCTTTGTTCTCCCCATATTTTTACCTTCCTTGTTTGATACTCTTAAAAACCTAAACTGCTTTTCTTTTGTCTTTTCACTTCTCTACAAGTTTTAAGGGTGCTTTTGTTACAATGCTATGAAAACCCAAAATCTAGGCAGCTCTTTGAATTTCTCATAACTGAGTTTCTCCTGTATGTACTTTCTCGGCACATATTAATAAACCGTTTTTCTGTTATTAACTTGTATTTTGTAAGTATAATTTGCAGGTCCCCAGAAGGAGAACCAAAGAAGGTAGAAGAAAATATTTTTTTTCTCCCTTGCATACACTTTTTTTTTTTTTTTTTTAAGTTATGGGTGGTTGACTTTTTCACAACACCAAAAAAAAAACAAAACAAAAAACAAAAAACAAAAACAAAAAAGCAAGTTTTAAAATTGATGTTTGAAATGCTTCTAATGCTTTCCCTAGATGCGGTTGGCATGCAAATTGTTTCTCAAGAGTCAGTAAAGTGAAAGTGCCCCTGTTTTCTGAACAGCCTTCCTTAGGTCTTGAACTCAGATGGAGTGGAATCCCTGATTGAACATGCTGCCATTCTTGGTGCATTTTTAATCCTAATCTTTGTTCTAATGTAGCCTATCCTGCTAGAGCATTTTCTGTAATTCTGCATTATGCAAGAGATGAGCCCATTTTCTGCTAAGAATTTGATATAAATAAGTGCTAGAAATCTTCTGAAGCTAATAATAATTTTCAGATTTAAAATACACCCAACCTAGGCAGTTTAAAATGATAGCACTGTCAGAATAAGCCTCAGGGACTGTAGAAGTACTCTATAACAATGGTGAATATCTCAAACTAGCAAAGAAATAAGCGAAGACTTTGTCGATTAGAATGAGCAGAAGATTGGAGTCAGGAAGGTCTAGATTTGAACTCTTATTAATAACTAGGTATGACCCTGGAAAAATCTCCAATTTCTCTTAGATTTAGCTTTTTTTTTTTACTTTCAAGCAGTGAGGCTCAATAATTGAGCCTAATGTGATAGTATATGACACGATATATTTAAAGGTATCCAGCACACAGTTCCTACAAGACGATCCTGGCAGTGCTCAGGAGGTCTCGATTTCTTTCTCTTTGTCCTCATTGAAGAATCTCCTTCTTTGGTTCATCAGCCTCAGTTTGGTTTCTGAGATATTTTACACTAAGCATCTAGTTATGTTTCTCTGTGTATTACTTGCATAGGTAAAGAAGCTAAATGATTATGAGAGCTGCTAAATTTTCCAAAATGAACCATGTGTGATGCTTCAATTAGCCAGACGTGTTCAATGAAGTATTCATAGCACCAAAATAAAAGACAAATGTCTACCAAGTACCCAAATACCTTGGAACAAGCCTATTTTAAGTTTATCACATAAACATACTATATAGCTGATGCAAAACAATTGTACCAATTAGAAACAAATGACTTGCAGCTTAGTGTTTTGTTGTATGCAAAATTTAAATTTTTAGTATGCAATTACCAGGATAAATTTAGTAAGTTTGCTTCAATTGAAATGACTTTTCTTCTGGTCACATACTAGAGGCAAATCTGACAACTATTTTATAGAATTAAAATTAACAATTCTCTTAAAGTGTAAGACATTCACAAAAGGAAAAGTGAAAATTACTCATCAAATTTTATGTACAGGTGTAAGTTTTACTTTCAATAGTTTATGGCTGATTTTCAAAATGTGCAACTACCTGAAACTTGTAAAAATAATCAGTTGAGTCAGTTGTGAATGTGTGAAGTATCAAGACAAGAAAGATCTACAGATTAATTCTAAATATCTGATTATTGTCAATTTATTCAAAGACAAATGACCTTTCTATGGTTGCCTGATCTTAAGAACAACCTACTAAAAGAATAAACCATAAACAGAAGTGTACTTTTTCCTCTGTGTTCATAAAGAATTTGATTCTAAAACAGTATTTCCTCCTTCCACTCAGTTTTATTTATGTATTTTTGACTTACTGAGGCCAATATAGATGCTTATCCATTTCCTTTAAGTCTTGAGAAGTATTTAGAAAAACTGCCTCGATGCACTTGTTGTTGGTGTTATTTCAACTAAATTATCCTTACATTTATTCCAGGCTAAAACAAATGAGGAACTAAGGCTGTGAAAATTTTAACTGATTTTTTTTTTCTTAATTTTGACCTTTTCATTCATTTTAGGATCATGAAACTCATGATTAACCTAAAATAAATTTGGATCATTGTATAATCACATCCTGGCATTTAAAATACTAAAAAACGCACCATGAAAACATGACTTTCAAATATTGTTAACAATTTTAGGACTTCTTTGGCATTTTTGCATTGAAATCAGCTTTTCAACTAGAAAAAAAATAGATTTAACTATATGGGTAGTGTATGGAATGAATCAACTATTCGGCATACTATGCTTCAGAGAAAAAAAACTAAATAAAAAAAAGTTGAAACTACTATTCATTTTATAGTGTATTTCTTTCCTTTTGCCATCACCAGGCACTGAGAGATCTCTATTGAAACCTGAATTGCAGTAATAATATTCATTTACAGCAGGAATCAGGAAGTACAAGCATTATCACTAACAAGAGGAAAGTAAAGCAGCACCTCTTTGAGTATGTTTTATAAAAAAATAATCCTACAGGATCTCAAGCAACATTCTGTGAAAAATAAAAACAAATAAGAAGTCCTTCAACAAATAAATGCTGAACTTTATTTTAACCAAATTTTTCCAAAAGTATTTGGGATGGCAAGACTCATTTCATGAAACTGATTTTCACCAGAATTTTTGAAAAATGTATAAATTAAGAAAATCCTATCAGCATTAATAGGAATTACCTGCTTCAGTGCCATACTGAAGCATACTGAAGCTCATTACCAAATAAGCATATGATGAAACTTTGGAATTAAACACATACATATTTTAAAGAATTGTAGCATACATAGAACATAGAGGCCAAATGTACAGTTTTTAAAAAAACACAAAGTCCAACAGATTACATATTTTTGCCCATTATATAAACAGTAGTAGGTAAAATAAATTGAATACAAATTAAAACAATTTACAGTTATGCTGTAAAATAGGGTAAGATTTAAAATGCAGCTTATGTGGTGACAAAGAAAATCTAAAATCAGAAGCAGTAAAGAAAAAAAAAAAAAAAGAATTCTAAGACCTTGCTAAATATTGTGAAAATCAACCAGCATTCACCATTAGTTTTACTTCTTTGTCAGAGAGAACAATAACACATTACAGGGATATTTCAGGCAGCGTGGCTTTTGCATAATGTATGGCATAGTGGTATTCATCAGTGTGCATTCTTTGCCAATCAATGGGACAGTTTCCCATTGTGTAGTCGTGTAAAAGGAAGCCTGAACAACTGGAAATAAAGAATAAAGAAAAAAATAAATGGATTTGTATAAAACATTTATCAAAAAAAAAAAACCCATGAAAATAATGTCTCAAGTTTTTAAAAATATTCAAGTTGGAGTTAGTTTTCAGCCAATATAGAGCTAAGTAAGATACAGCAGTCCTGATCATCACCTCAAAGACTATTTTAGTGGCTCTTTAATGCCAGTTAATAGAGATTTAGTTTTATCAGTGATATAAAATTGAAAACAAAAATATGTAAAAATATCTTTCAAGTATGAACAATGAATTTAAAGATATTAAAGGTAAGTAACTCTACAAATGGGGAACTTTCATTTTTTTATTTTTATTTATTTATTTATTTTTTTAAACATTTACGAGTCCACACTCATTTCTTTTTTTTTTTAATCTTTTATTTATTTATTTATGATAGTCACAGAGAGAGAGAGAGAGAGAGAGGCAGAGACACAGACAGAGGGAGAAGCAGGCTCCATGCAGGGAGCCCGATGTGGGATTCGATCCCGGGTCTCCAGGATCGCGCCCTGGGCCAAAGGCGGGCACCAAACCGCTGCGCCACCCAGGGATCCCCAACTTTCTTTTTTTTAAACTCTATTTTAGATTATAGGTGTGATTAGTTTTCTCATCTGTACGTAACATTGGGATGGGTCACAAAAGCAAAAAAAACTGACATTGGATCAGGAAAAAACTTTTAGTCACGAAGGCCTGATGATTACCTTAAAAGTGTTTCCTCTTAGGCTTTGAACATTGCTTAATATTATATTTTGCTAAAATAACTGTATATGTGTATATTGCCATCTGTACACATGAATTCTAGGTTGTGAATCTGCACAATTACTGTACAAATGTAGTCCCAAGAGAAAATTTTCTCTACTGTAATCCTTCCATATGGAGGTATGCTTCTCCCCCTCTTATATTAACAGCCATTACCATGCAATAAAAACAAACCTTCATTTTTTCCCATTCATTTCATTGAATGAAAATGTTGATGAACTTAAAAAGATAGAGAAATTTATGTTAGTTCCTTTAACTCTACTTGGAATCTGTATTTTCCAAACTCAGATTGTTCTATATAGCATTGGGAAAACCAAAGAAATCAAATTTAGTGCCATTCAAATTTTTTTTTAAATTTGTGACTTTAATTCATACTATATTTTAACTTTTTCTTTACAAGGGAAAATCTTTTTTCCTTTTTTTTTCTCACTGACATATGGCAATGTTTTTTCCCTTCAAAAAAGAGATTTCATTACTACAAATTATGATATAACGTTTATGTGACTCATAAGTTCAGTGATTCATAGAAGATATTAAATGTTACTAAATTAATTTTCAAAGTAAATTTGTTTTATTTTGATGATTGATCTTTTTCATGAATTCTAATTCAATGAGGTTCAGATTCAAGCTCTATCATTATCATTTTGGTAAAACAATGAAGTTTAATTGCTAAGGGCTCAATATAGCTGCATAAAGCTTACAGCAAACTAATCTTAAGGTGTTTCAAATATAGAACAGAAGAAACTTAATGGTCTTATTTTCCTCACTTATAGAGGATAGAATGTGATCCTTAAATGGAACTAAAAATACTCATTAGTCATAATTAGATAAGAAACCATAACAAGGTCTCATTAAATTAAAAATCCATTGCTAAAAGTTCTTAGAAAATGCAGAGACTTTGAGAGGAAGTTAATCAAAGACAGGAAGCACTATAAAAATAAAGTATGGGCTTCACCCTACGGGCATTCAAATTTTAGATCTGGAAAGAACAAAGAGATCATTCAGTCCTTAGATTCTATGACATGAAGAAGTGATATTCAAATTTGGATCTTTAATTTCAAGCCCACTTTTGCTTTGAGTAATGGTTCCATTTTGCCGTATTAAGATAAATTAGAAATCAGCATTTTAATTCCATGTATAGGGAAACTTAGTAGCATAGTAATGGTTCTGAATGTTTTTATTTAGAGTACACCTAGAAGACAGTATGGTAGAACCGTATAGCAGCATGTTCATCACTATTAACATGTGAGAATCCCCAAGTATTTCCCTTCCCATCCCATGTCTCTCCTCCATAAGATAATTTTATTCCTGTTGCCTGGGATTGATCACTAGCTGAAGACTGATGGCAATGCTAAGAACATTTATCACTCTGTTCACTTAAACCCTTCAGACGCCTTTTGTAAGTCATTAATTGTCCATAGATAATAATGCTGGTTAATAATATTTTCAAATGCTTCTCTCTCCATTGTTAAATCTCTGATCCTTATGCACAAACCTTCATTTCTTCTTTTCCTGGTCATATATGAGTCCTCTCAATCAATTAATTTGGCAACTGGTCAGAGTCTTCCTCTCTATTCTGTATCCTGCCATCATTTTATACCATCACTCAACATTTTAACTTTGGAATTTATTCACTTCCTCAACCCTAGTGATCTTCTACATCTGATTTCAGCCACATATTTGCATGTTTATCTCTGAGATATTGCTACTACCTAGACATTTTACAACTTCTACAATTATAAGTGTTGACTTCACACTCTCTGGCAAAAATATTTCTATATTCCTTCCCGTATTGGAAGCAGTATGCATTAACATATGAGTGTCCCCAAGTACTTGCCTTCCCTTCTCCCAACTCTCTACCATAAAGTACTTTTTCTCTCGCTTGCCTGAAATCAAGAACTATTTGAAGACTGGTGTAAGTGCTGATGAAAAACACTTATCAACCTTAATTTTTAAACTTTTGTTCCCTATTGTAGTAAATGATATGACTGCTTCCAATTATTTATGTCCTGTCCTCTGTATCCATTGACATGTGATGTTTTCTTATGGGAAGAATATTCTTCCCACCCCGGTATGGAATTTAGTCATGTGTCTTGCTTGTTTTGACCAGTGAAATGTGACTACAAGTTCTAAGTAGAAAGCTGAACAATCTTTACATGCTTTCATCAGTGCCCTTGCTCTTTAACGTTGCCAAAAGAAAAATATGCTCCAAGTTGAGATTGTTCCTCAGCCTGAGTCCTAAGTGGAAAGACACAAGGAACAAAGTTATAAAGTAAGCAAGAAATAAACCATCATTGTAGTGAATGAGGCAGGTAATTCATAGAAGTCATGGAGAAACTGTAGCGTTATTCAGGACTGTAAGAGAGAATTGGGGTGTTTTGGCACTTAATATGAGATGTTCCAAGGCACATTAAGAGCAAAAGAATATTGACAAGAAAATAAAATATTAAAGGATACTTTCTTCAAGTTTTGCTGTGAATTTTATATATATCTTATCAGGTGAATAAAAATATTGAAATTATTTTACAATTTATTTTGCTGAGTGGTATTTTTGAAATGTGAGACCATGCATAGTTTAAAAAATATAAACCCCAGGCTTATATTCAAAGGATATAAAAACAGCAAATAGTTAAAATCAAGATTTCATGTAATGTAGTAATCATAGGAAAATAAGGTCTACAATAGCCATGTAACTTGCCCAAGGAAACACTCTAAAAAGCAGCACATCTTGGATTTAAACCCTGGCCTGTAATATTTGAAGTCCTTCCATTACTATGTAACTGCTCTTCAAGCTCATTGCCTACACCAGTCCACTAGAATTCTGCTTTACCCAAATGTTTTTAGAGAAACAAATATAGATTGAGTCCACATTACATTTACAGTCCCCAATATCTTAGCTATGCCTTTAAGTTTCTTGAAAATCTACCATTTCCTTAATCATCTTCCATATGAGATTGTTCCACCAATGTAAAGCACCATATCCTCCACCTTCCCCTTATTATCTGAAGATGGTTTTTATGACCAAGTAATTTCCCCATTTTCCTGCCATCTCTCTGGATCCTCATTCTCTCTTTTGAAGATTTCTCTTGCTTTGTACAACTTTTAAAATTTTGTCATATTTAAGAGATCTAGCTTAGACAATATTTTTTTTTTCTCACTCCATACATCTTACTTATGTGTTATCATTGCCACTCATGCTGTACCTTTGGCTCTGTTCTAAACCTGTGGACTTATTCCTCCAGGATCATCATGTTACATGGAAACAAAATCCAATCTAGTTATCCAGCCAAAAAAAAAGCTAAAAAATCACACGTTATTCCTGTACATTCCTGTTTTAAAACTTTTAACCATTCATCAAACTTTACTGTGTCTGCTTCCTTAATATCTCTTGAATCCAATCCCATGGTCAGTATTTTAACTTCTGTTTTAGGCCATGTTCACCTCTCATATAGAGTCTCTGCTTCCACATATCCTTCTCTACAACTCATTTTTTTTTTTAATGAAGCCAGAGCGATTTATTTATTTATTTTATTTTTCTTCTATATTTATTGAGATATCATTGACATATTACATTGTGTAAGTTTCTACAATGTGTGTTAGTTGGGCACTTTATTATATTGCATTATCATTTCTTTTTTATGTTGAACACAGTTAAGATATAGTCTCTCACAACTTTGAGGTTTATAATACAGTATCGTTGATTATAATCACTATGTTGTACATTAGATCTCCAGAACCTCTTTATCTACTAGTTGCAAGTTTTTGCTCTTAAATATCTCTTCAACTCCTTCACCTCCTAGTCCCTGGTAATTACTATTCTACTCTGTTTTTATTAGCTCATGGTTTGTTTTTGGATTCCACTATAAGTGATATTATACAGTCTTTGTCTTTCTATGTCTGATCTTTCCCAGCATAATGCCTTTAAGGTCCATACATGTCTTTGCAAATGGCAGTTGTAGTTCTCTCTCTCTCTCTCCTTGAGCAATATACTTTTAAATATAAAGCATGTTACTGACAAACCCAAAACCATTCAGCAGTTCCTTTCACTTTAGAGAAAATATAAATTTCTTTTTTTAAATATTGTATTTATTAATGAGAGAGAGAGAGAGAGAGAGAGACGGAGAAGCAGGCTCCCTATGGGGAGCCGGATTCAGGAGTGGATCTCAGAATCCCTGGATCACGCCCTGAGCCAAAAGCAGACATTCAGCCACTGAGCCACCCAGGCATCCCAAAAATATAAATTTCTTAATACAGCTTGTTGGATTTGTCAAAATTTGACCCCCATGATTATTCTTGGTTCATTTCTCTACATGCTTCTAAAGGGAGAGTTGTGGGTAATCCTACTTCCTCACATGTGCTCTCCCCCATCTCTGAGCTTTGTGTGGAGAGCTGTTTTCTCTTGCTGAAACACTCTTTTCTCACTCTATTCTTTGACTTGCCTAAATCTTATTCTTCCTCCATGCCTCAAACTTTTAAATGTCATTTCCTAAGGAGACCTCAATGACCTCTGGATGAGTTTGTCTTCCCACTTGTATACTATGATATTATCCTGTGGCTTTACCTTTCCTACTTTCATTATGTTTTATTCAAATTACATATTTAATGTGTAACTTCCTTAATAACAAAAACCTTTGTGAAGGCAGAAAATTTTCTATTTTTTTCACTCTCAAATCTCCAAGGTATAGAAGCATATCTTATGTGAAAACTAATGCTATTCAATAAATATTTCTTCAATGAATGTTATGTTTAATTAAATAATACTCTTAAATGAATAATCATATATTTATGAATTTGTATCTAAGACCAAGGGCATAGAGTCTGCAACAGAAAAACAAGATAAAATTGAAAGAACTCTTTTATGACTATTTCTATTGAAAGGACTGATATCAGCACTGACAAGAATAATTACAGTATTTATTTTAAAGGCAGCAAGAGCTCTGAATCTGGATATTAGAAGGCACTGAGAGCAAAATTGATATTTTAGAACATAGCAATATCTTTGCCTAGCATCAGCAACATAGATGCTATTTTTTAAGTGTAAAGCAACCAGAGACATCACCAAGGTTACCTGTGAAGGAAACAAGGAAAATAGTTTGAGGCAGTTGCCAACCAAGAAGATATGTTTGCAAAGTATTGTGAGAGGTTCACTTGGCAATTCCAGGCTGTTCGAGATAAATCAGCATTGGATAAAGGAGTTAATTTCTCACTGGGTTGAAAATATTTTGCTTTTGATGTTCTGGCTCCACTAATACCTTCATTTTTTCATGTGTATATAGCATAGGGAAAACTCAAAATGGGATTACACTGAAGAACTATACTTCTGTGAGCAGTTTTCCTTAATCAGACCTTTCTGGAACTTGGATGATAACATTAGAATTTATTAGCAAGTTTTATGTTAAAATAGGCAGAGCTATTATTGGAGCTAAGATCATTTTCCCCTTTAGGAAGCCATTAAATATAAACCTCACACTTTTGTATTTTATGTCAGTATTTATAAGAATGAGTCCTGAATGTCACCTGAAAGGAAATCCCTTTATTGAATTGAGCTTCCAGGTTCTACAGTAGTAGCTTTGGGAATAGTATTATTGGGATTTACAAGAAATAACAACATAGGGAAAAGGACATATATCTACCTTTACCTAGGATCCAAACCCTCCAGTAGGAGTAATTTTGTGGGTTTTTTTAAAAATTAATTTTTCTACAAAGAAAATAAGAAGAAATCAAAGAATACAGATTTAAGGCTAATTTTTTGGTAAGATCTTAATAGTGTTACTTAAACTCTTTATGCTTTAATGTCCAAATTAAAATGAGGTTTTTAGATGTGATGGGTAGTTACCAGCCTTAATTATTTCAGAGCATATTTCCTTTTTGGTGTCATTTGCCTATCTACTCTTACTAATTCAATATGTGAATCCCATTTAATGAACACTGTACTAGATTGTCTTTAAGATTCCTTACAGATTTAAAGTAATCAATGATTCTTCTCCCTGGTAAAAAAAATAATGAAAATATTAATAGATATATAAAATAATATGCACAAACATATATACACATATAGCTTCTACTTATAATAAGAAATATTAGGTGTCTCAGTTGGTTGGGCATTTGACCCAGTTCAGGTCATGGTCTTGGGGTCCTGGGATCAGGGACTGTGTGGGGCTCTGCACTTAGAGGGGAGTCTGCTTGAGGAATTCTGTCCCTCTCCCTCTACCCCTCCCCTTGCTCATTCTCTCTCTCTCTCTCTGTCTCTCTCTGTCTCTCTCTCCCTGAAGTAAATTAATAAGACTTAATAAAAAAGAAATATTAAAAATGTTCTAAAATAAGAAGAATGTGTAATATTACTGAGGTGGAGGTAGCTGAATCCACAGGAAATTAAAAAATATATATATCATGAAGGAAAAAAGTCACTATCCATGGATATAAAAGGAAACTCTATTACAAGGAAGCAAAGAGGGGAGAAAATGCAAGCTAAATAAGTACTAAGATCAAAACACATTTGTTGCAATTTTATGCAAACCATTCTGTTTTCAATACTGGCTCCCCTAATGTCTCTGTAGTTTTCATTGTTGAATTCATAAAAAGGCAATGGTTGGAGATGATGACGATAAAGGCAATGATGTGACAATAGTAATGATAAGTAGACAAATTGGGAGACGGAATAGAATAAAGAAAAATGAAAAAAAAAAGAATAAAGAAAAATGGGGAGTCTTTGAATTTTCCATAAATTAATGCCAGCTACCTTTTTTCTTTCTTTTTTCAAATTTTTATTTAAATTCTTATTACTTAACATATTATATAATATTAGTTTCAGGAGTAGAAGTTAGTGATTCATCACTTACATATAATACCCAGTGCTCAGCACAAGTGCCCTCCTAAATGTCTATCACCCATTTAGCCCATCCCCACTCCCCCTTCCATCAACCTTCAGTTTGTTCTCTAGAGTTGAATTCCTTATGGTTCGTATTCCTCTCTTTTTTCCCTCCCCTTATTCTTATCTGTTTTGTTTCTTAAATTCCACATATGAGTTAAATCACATGGTATTTGTCTTTTTCAGACCGACATCTCGCTAAGCATAATACTCTCTAGCTCCATCTATGTCGTTGCAAGTGGCAAGGTTTCATTCTTTTTGATGGTTGAGTAATATTCTCTTGTGTATATATACCACATCTTTACATCTTTTTATCCATTCTAATGACAGCTACTTAAACTCATATCTCCTATTACAGAATAGTAAGACCTGTGCCTATAACATATATGAGAGAAACCAAAAACTTGGATTTTGTATAAGAAAAGCCACTCAGGAGTGAGCATCAGGTGGAGATTGTGTGGAAAAGAAAATAAAGCAGCAGGACCTTTGAAGAGACGACAAAATGACTCTCCATCAGATGCAGGCCCATTCGGAGCGAGCAAATACTGATGTGAACTTTTTGAATCAGAGCGCTGGCTACTAGGGATAGAAGGAAAGGGCTTTGAAAGAACATGGGAAAATGGATGGAAGAACACATTGCACATTAGTCAATACTATAACCATGTTAAGTTCTTTTGGTTATGATGATGTTAGTGCTATTGCATAGGAGAATGCCCTTGTTCAAGCACAGAGATCTTCTTCAAACTTCCTATAAATGGTCAGGAAATAAATATTTACAGTTTTGCATGCCTCATGTACCACTACTCAAGTCTGCTACTACAACATGAGAGCAGGCACAGACGATACATAAATGTATGCTCATGACTTCATTTCAGAAAAACTATTAACAAACACAGATGGTGGGCCAGATTTGGACTATGGACCATAGTTTGCCATTATTTAGGAAGGAAGTCATCTCATCTGCAAAATATTTCTCAAGAATCCTCCCAACCTCTGCAAAACTACACACACCCTCATACACACTCAAACGCATACGCATACACCACACAAAAAGACACTGAGAATTTTCCATGTGCTAACAACCAAAAAAACACTTGACATGTGTCAGCTCACTTAAGCCTTAGAAAAATGAGGGTATAGAAGTATATACAGTGAAATATGTATTATATTTTCATTCTCATTTCACTAATGTGAAAACAAAGGTGCATACACACACACACACACACACACACACACACAAAACTTAATTAATTAACATTTTGGAAGTCACAGTGTAGTTAGTAGTAGAACCAGGAGTAGAACTATGACAATCTAATTCCACAGTCTATGACATTAATGACTTAAAGACTTCTTTAGAAACACTTAAGATGTAATTTAAGTTCTAAAAACTAAAATGTGATCATAAGCCTACCATTTATCTTTTCAGAGCTTTGTTTTATTACGACTATAAAATGGGGGCTTGGATAAGAGATAAAACAAAATTTCTTTCAATTTTAAATATTTAAGATTCTTATTACCACATCATGCATCTTTTATTTCCATTTTGTTTTTAACTTATTTTAGTCCAAGCTTTAGTAAAATAAGAAGGGTGCACATAATGGCTTCTTAGCTCTTTTTAGGTCTAAAATTGTGTGATTCTATAAAAAGTTATTGCATCCTGACCCAATTACTGAACCAAATGTGAAGTAGGTCATCTCTGTTTAATGGACTGCATTCTCTGTAGAAGCTCTTGCATTGCCCTTGTATTGAGCTCAGAGGAAAACATCCATTCTTTCTGATGTGTCTGGTGCCTTATCAAGATTACTGCACTGCTTGTTATGGGCTCCCTCACAAAATGCATGCCAATAGTTATGCTTAATCACTTTACTCAAGAGCACTAAAACTAATAGACCTTGCTTTAAGCACATGAAAATCCATAGAGTCTATTCAGAAATAGTGCATTACCTGGCATTCTGTTTCTAAGAGGATATGAAATAATATTAGAAATGTCTACTCTCAATTCCTAAGGAGGGGAGAAATCGTTTTGTCAACATCGAGGGCTATATTGGGGCTAAAGTTCCTACCTAAAGGGGCCTTAAAACTAAGAGAAATTTTCAAACATAGCACAATTTCTCTTAGATGATGAGTTGATTTAATTTATCAATAGCGTGAAGTATTATGTTATCCAACACTATAAACTAAGAATGATAAGGTATAATTAATCAGTTTGTTTATATATATATATTTGCATAAATATGCATGTACAAATAGTAGTGTTAAGTCAAGGGCTCCGGCTATACCAAAACTGGGATGAGTTTAAGTCTCTCGTTTCCATTAGTTTATTGTACTTTAATATTATTCTTCAGGCAAGGTTCATGACATAAATAAAAACTGTGGTGTGTGTTTGTGTGTGTGTGTATATATATATATATATATATATACACTCTCTCTCTCTCTCTCTATATATATATATATATATATTTGTATACATATTATGGTGGTTTTGATTTTTAAACATCTTATTTTATAGATGCTATGACTAAAAAAATCAAATTATAAGATTTTGTTTTCTCATGTCCAGGAAATATAACCCAGTCCTAAATTCGACTTTGTATTCCATGTACTTCTAACATTTTTTTTTAAAGCTATTGAACACCAATGCTTCACCGTATTTTTAAAACATTATTAGCATGGGTATAAAACATGACAGATTTTATGAGAATCAACTGTCACTTTAATGGCATACAACTTCAAACTTTATTTATTTGAAAGAGTTTCTTTAGGGACACCTAGGTGGCTCAGCAATCGAGCATCTGCCTTCGACTCAGGGTGTAATCCTGGAGTCTCAGGATCGAGTCCCACATCGGGCTTCCTGCATGGAGCCTGCTTCTCCCTCTCTCTTTCTCTCTCTGTGTGTCTCTCATGAATAAATCACATAGACAGAGGGAGAAGCAGGCTCCTCCAGTGGAGCTGAGCCACCTAGGGGTCCCACAACTCCAAACTTTAAACGACACATAGTTTCTGTTCTTCCTGGCTTCTGAGATTTTTCCCCTCCATGGGTGGGAACTCAAGTTCAAACTACAAGCTTGTACTCACAGAACATTCCTTAGGCCAATAGTACCAAATACTAACTCAAGAGAGAACTAGCTTGTCTGGAAACCCCCAACACCCCTCGAGAAGGAAGGGATCTTCGTAGAGCAAGAACCCTTGGTAGAAAACATATCCAGTTATTACCCTTCATACCTTATAACTATGACAAGGCCGTTTAGCATTTGGAGACGATTAAGTTTTCACACGCTTCTTCTATGCTACCTTCTGTTTTCCTTCATTTTAAACAAAACAGCTGCTCCTCCATTTGCTTCTTAAGGCATTTAGATCATCAAACAGGCATTTCCATTTGATCTTACAGGCTGGTACACATGGGTTTTGCACTAATTAAAGATGATAAGGTGAAAGTGAGACAGAGAAGGTCCAAACCGTTCATCTAATGGCAAAAGTGTGTATTCCTCAAAATAAGCAAATGCTACAGTAACTTTAAAGTACTCCCCTGACACTTTGAAGTTTGTCTGTTGTACTGGCAAGTCTAAAATGAGACCCAGCCAAGACAGGCATTAGCATGTCAAAGAATAAGCTTCATTTTCACTGTGAGGACTCTATTTGAAGTCTTGTGCTCAATGGCGTGGTACTCTGGAGGCCGCTGAATTGCGTGCTGTTATTCCAGATGTGCATTGTCTCTGTAGAAATACAATTTCACAGTCATTAAACATGTTAAGTTCATCAAGAGATAATTATAGCAGAAAGTCTGACAAAAGCGCTTCAAAATCTTGATAGGAGATTTGCTTATTGATCAGCTTATCGATTTTTATTACCTTGGTATTGGACTGCTGTTCATCTGTATTATTATAATCAAAGTAATTGATTAGCCTCGACCAATCATACTTTTGAATACTACACAGAAATATTTTTAGTCCCAACTATCAGCGACATTACGTCTCAGTGAAGTAATTGCAAATATTAGCTGGATTCCTTTTCTTCTGGAAAGTATGTCTAGGTAGGTTTTAATTAAGAAAAACTGTTAGTGTGCTCAGAGAAAGCAAACACAGGCTAGCATAAATAACTCCAACTTTGCTAAACTTTCATTCAAGAAAACACTAGCTTCTTGTCTTTAAACCTGATTTTTTACCTGAATTGAGTAAAGGCCCTAAGAATTTAGCACATAAGCTCCTAAAAAACAAATAGACAAATAATGAGAAATTATAATTTAACCTGGAGTTTACATTTTCAAAATTTAAAAAGGCAAAAATGATCTTCGGAATACAGGGAATTCTTTTAAAAAAATCCATAAATAAAAATAAATTCTTTTTTAAAATATGAGAATTAATTTTATACATTTTAGGATAAAAATAATTTCATGAATAATGTTATGTTATTTAGAGATTTTTTTGGCCTTGCTTTGAGTGAAAGATAAATACATTTCTGTTCAAATATACATATTGCATATTTCCCTGATAAGAGTGAAACTTTTAGAACAGTTAACATGTACTTTCTAACTTTATCATAGCAAAACTAACTATTTCTCATAGACATCACTGTATCAAAATTTTTGGAAAATTTTTATCATGTTTCTTGTTTGATTCAAAGAATAGCATATCCCATTGCAGATATTTGGAAAATACAACAAAATGTAAATAATAATTATAATTCCACTTTTTAGAGAACAATGTCATCATGATGGCCTCTTTTTTTTTTTTTTTTTTTTAAGACTTAATTTATTTATTTGTGAGAGACACAGAGAAAATGGCAGAGACATAGGCAGAGAGAGAAGCAGGCTCCATGCAGGGAGCCCCATGTGGGACTTGATCACTGGTCTCTAGGATCACACCCTGGTCCAAAGGCAGGCCCTCAACCACTGAGCCACCCAGGCATCCTGATGGCCTCATTTTTTGTAGCATTTTGTTTTCATATATGAATATAACTTCTCATAAAAGAGCTTGCTATATAGTATGTACAGATCTAATCATGATTTTTATCAATTTTCTCTACTTATCAGTATCATTTTCTCATTCTGTAAAGATTAATTAAGTGATACAATGACTGCTAATATGTCAACTTATGGTATTTGCAATTGTTTTATCATCAAACTTTTGGTTGGTTCTAAATTTTTAATATAACACATAAAGCTACATAGACTATCCACATATGTGATTGTTGATCATATTGTTCATATTTCCCAGTATAGATTATTAAATGAGGAATTGTGAAAAATTTTTGATGAAAACAAATATGCTATTTTACTCAATTTCTCACTATCACTTCTCTTCAGTCATCAAAGAGCCATGTTTATTTAATACGATTTGAAAGATATTTTCATCATCTTTTGCATCTTTATAGGCTTCTTCTTTTTCAATATTTATTTATTTATTTATTTATTTATTTATTTATTTATTTTAGAGAGAAAGAGTGAGGGGGCAGGGAAAGAAGGAGAAAGAAATTCAAACAGACTCCGTGTTGAGGACAGAGCCCAATCTCAGAACCCTGAGATTACCACCTGGGCTGAAACCACGAGTCAGGTCACTTAACTGACTGCACCACCCAGGCACCCCTATGCACCTTTCTTAATTTTTTTTTTTCTCAAGATTTTGCACTTTCATGCTAACTCAACCTTTATATGTCAATTAAATCATCTGATATACAAGAAAAAACAATTTAAATATAATGTCCATGCATCTCTGATTCTTTTAGAATCAAACTATAGCTATATACAGCACTGGAGATTACATGATTGATAATCAAAAGGACTTCCTGCTGCTTGTCTTTTTCCTTAGAAGCATGATTCCACAAAGCATAGCTTTAGTTATTGTCAGAGAAAGCTGGTTGATAATTCCATGTAGGATTCTATGGTATATGATGATCTGAATGCACAATACTCAAAAGCATTTTTTCATGCATGTCCAAGGAAATACAATATATTAGAGAACCAGTTCCTCTTCTATTAATATAAAATTCGCAAAATAAAATATTGAATGTAGTAAGAAGTATTAATGATAAAGACAGTTTTTCTTAGTTTTCAGAGATATTTGCTTTTATTTATTTTCATTTAAAAAATATATTTCCTCTCTCTTTCTTATCTTGATTTTAACAGTAAAGGATAAACTTCATTTTTAAAATTTTTGTCTGCATATTTCAATGCAGTTATGAAGTAAGTCAGAATATAGGAAATCCTCAAGTAATAAGGCAAATTATTTCTTTGCCTACCTAACAAGTAATACTACCAAAGTGTTTTATTATGGTGAACAGCTACTAGAATGATTCCTACATAATAATCTTCCTCTTAGAATTTGTTGCAAATAAACTAGTTCAATGCCCACTGTCCTTGCTATCAGGATATGAAAATAACTGTTTTAAATAAGACCTTTATTTTTGAAAGTATTACTTTAAATGAGCACCATATGGAATTTTCTTCATATGCTTTTCCATTTATCCAGTTGGCTTTAAAATACAGTTTCTGTGCTGTGTCTTAAGTGAACACAAATAAGTTCAATCTGCAACATCTATACAATAAAAGTTTTCTATATAACAATAATTTTCCATTCTAACCAATTCTCTTATTTAAACTGAATGTCCCCTGATATAATCTTAGCATTATTTCCCAATTCCTTAGCAAGTTGAGACATACCTAACTGTGAAGCTGTAATTGGACCCGATAACCACCTGGAATGGTTGTTTTTATGGGAACCGCTGCTGGTTTTTCTTCTTCAGGCTACAGACGACAAATCCAAATTGAATGATGAAAAATATTTTTTAAAAATCTCTGATGCTATGTAGTAGCATTCAAGCAGAGAACTGTCTTGCTGTGTTCACCTTTTTCTCATTTTAAAAGAATATTAGTGAACTATATCAATCAGAACCCCATGAAACAAGTTTAAGCATGCTTCTGGCCTATGGAGTTTCAGTGTTTTTAAGAGAACTCTTCCAGGTAAAATTAACAGACAAGAACAAGAAATAGACAATTAAGTTACGACTTATTTAAAAATATTTACTTTTCTTTAAAGATCTTATTTATTTATTGATGAGAGACACAGAGAGAGAGAGAGGCAGAGGCATAGACAGAGGGGGAAGCAGGCTCCCCACACGGAACCTGATGTGAGACTTGATCCCAGGACCCCATTATCACCACCTGAGCCAAAGGCAGATACTCAACCACTGAGCCACCCAGCCATCCCTATTTTAAAATGTTTAAATAGAAAGGACATTTGTAGGAATTATAAAATTTAATAGTATCTAGGTAAAATATAGTTTTATACTTATGATCTCTGGAATAACCTAATAAAAATGAAAGATGTTAACTTCTTTAAATATTTTAAAATTTATTGTGGCATTCACATTGGTAGAATTAAATAAAGAACTAAGCCCTAGATAATAATTGTTCTCTATTAGGTTTCTTAAAATGATAATTATACCAGCCAGAAATACAAATTCTCATAAAAAAACTTTTGTCTTCAGAAATTTGTTACCAATATATGAAAGAGTGGAGAAATGCATTATGTGTACTTTGTTTCCCCCCTGATATACTTGTACTTTCTCTCCTTTTTAAGAGGGATTAATTAAAGCTTGTCAAACTTGGAGACTTACTTCCTTGTCTGGGACACTCTGTTACTTCAATCTTTCTCAGCTATTTCAGAGAAGGGTCTTTCACCTATAAGTTCTATATTCCACCTTCTTCAGTTAGCTAATCACTTTAGAAGAAAGTCTATTTTGCAGTTTATTCTTTCTCTTCCTCTTGATCTTCTACTCTCCAACCTACCCCCACATACCTCTGGTTACCCACCACCACCACCGCATACACTAAAAGCCCTGGGAACTCAGCTTCCAACTTTATGAAGAGGAGGCTTGATCTGGAATTGATCTTCCTAATGAAGGCATTGCATACATCATTCTTGCAAGATGTGGCCACTGATAACGAGGAGAGTTGGTGAGACTGCATTCGGCTATAGCCCTCCCATCTTACTATAATTACTAACTCATCACCTAGACTTCTGCTTACTACCCTAGATACATGGAATATGCAGTCTTTGTCAGTCCCTGTACCCGTCCCCATCCCAAAGTACTGTAACTGATTCTGGTAGCTCAAACATATTTAAGTCAGACAATATCCTATAGGTACTGGAAAGTTATAAATATTTTTGAACAGGGTAGTAACGTACTGATTGTAAATTTAATACTGTCTGTTGCTTCTGCAGAAGCAGAAAGATTTATGCTATCATAACTATTTAATTACATTCACTTGCTTAGACTATAGGGCACAAAAAAAAAAAAAAACCCAAACATAAAAAACATAATCATCATTCATATCAAGACCAATTTAGTAATATATGGTGTGATGTTAAAGCAGAGAACAAAAAGGAGGGTGGTATTCGGTTATCCAGTCAAATGAAAATAAGTTTTGAGATACAGCTGATTTAGAGAGAATTCATCTCAAATACATTGTGGAATGACAGTGAGGTGTGGTGGCCAATAAGGCTCACAGTGGAAGGAAAGTAAGAGTTTCGGATAGCAGACTATCTATCCCTTGACCTAGCAGCACAATATAGCTTAGAGGAAAGAATGAAGAGTTAACTAAAGGAGCTGCCTCTCTAAGTTCTGCAGGACTCCTATAAAAATATAACCCCCAAATAAGTAGATATCTCCTCTCTAATTTCATAGCAGAATGCAAGCACTTTTATTGTGAAGATTGAGGCTTATGGAATTAGAGTGGGCTGCATGGATCTCCACACCAGTGCCAGATCCTGGACACAGCAGTGATATATTGAAAGCAGCTTCAATGTGTCTATAAGTATCTGAGAGAGCAGCAGAGCCTTGGTGTTATCATTAACATTGGTGTTCAATTAACATTTGTTAAGTGCAGCCCAGGGTGCCTGACAGAGAGCTGTGGTTCAACAATAGACCACAAAATAAATTGAAATTCAAGAGTTTCTTACTTTCCAGTCTGAAGGAAGTACACTACACAATTTGAGGTGCCACAGAGAGAGGGTAAGGCAGAGAGAGACAGGACCTGGGGCACACGCCTTTATTAAGGTCTATGGTAGGGTGCTTTGGGGTTCTCAGGCTAATGCCAGTTTGCAAATTCCATCCAAAAAAGCAGTATTTTTTTAAGCCCCATAGATGTCTAATCTAAGAGGCACACAAGGCAAAGGCACTGGGGAACAGGAGAGGCATTGATCACAAGGGCTGTTGGGAAATAGTATCAAGAATTTACATTTGTGGGCAGCCTGGGTGGCTCAGCGGTTTGGCACCGCCTTCAGCCCATGGCCTGATCCTGGAGACCCGGGATCAAGCCTTACGTCGGGCTCCCTGCATGGAGCCTGCTTCTCCCTCTGCCTGTGTCTCTGCCTCTCTCTCTCTCTCTCTCTCTCTGTGTCTCTCATGAATGAATAAATAAAATCTTAAAAAAAATTTACATTTGCTTGTGACTCTCTGAGCTGTTACCTAGAACATACACTTACATAAGTGAGCTATTGTCAGGGGTGCCTTAGTGGCACAGTGGTTGAGCATCTGCCTTTGGCTCAGGTCATGATGCTGGGATCATGTCCTGGGATCAAGTCTCCCATCGGGCTCCTTGCATGGAGCCTGCTTCTCCCTCTGCCTGTGTCTCCGCCTCGCTCTCTGTGTCTCTCATGAATAAATAAATAAAATCTTAAAAAAAAAAAAAATGGATGGGTCAATGTGAGTTTTCGGTTCCTATAGTCCACTTGGCAAATAAAATAGATGCCAAGGAAGCAGTACTATGGAATAGCTTAGCTAAACTCTTGAGGCTTGGTTAGAAAGAGGCCAGCATGATGGCCACACCAATAGAAAGATGAGTACAGTATCCCTTGGAGGAACTGTGATAAAAACACTCAACAAACTAGGAATAGAATGATTATACTCAACCTAATAAAGACCATCTATGACAAATCCACAGGTAGAATCTTACTCAATGGTGAAAGATTGAATACTTTCTCCTAAGATCAGGAACCAGGCAAGGCCTTTTTACTCCCACTACTTTTATTCACCATTGTACCAGAGGCTCTAGCCAGGACAATTAAAGAGAGAAAACAAGAGATAAAGACAGAAAGAAATACTCCTTTCTCTAAAGGAGACAGGGAGGGAAAAGGAAGGAAGGGAGGGAGAGAGGGAGGAAGGAACGAAGGAATGAAAGAAAGGGAAAAGAAAAGAACCAGAGTGGAAAGAATGAAGTAATATTAGCAGATAACATGATTTCTGTTAAAAAAAAAAAAAAATCTAAGGAATCAACTAAAAAACTATGAGGACTAATAAGTTCAGCAAGCTTGCAGCATATATGATCTCTATACAAAACTCAAATATATTTTTCATACACTTGAAGAGAATCCCAAAATGCAATAAAAACAATTATATTCACAATAGCATTAAAATGCAAAAAATACTTAGGAATAAATTTGACAAAAGAAGTACAAATCTTATAATGTGAAAACTATAAAACATTGTTGAAAATTAAATAATATCTAAATAAATGGAAAACCACTCCATGTTTGCAAATGAAAAGATTTAACGTTAAAGTGGCAATAATCCCCAAACTGAACTACAGATTCAAGGCAATACCTTTCAGAATCCCAGTTGACTTCTCCACAGAAGTTGACAGGATGATTTTAAAATTCCTATGGAATTACAAGGGACATTGAATAGCCAAAACAATCTTGAAAAAGAAAAATACAGTAGGAAGACATTCACTTCCCAGCTGCAAAACTTAGTACAGAACAGTAGTAATCAAAGCTTTGTGACACTGCCACAAGATCCATATAGAGATCAATAGAATAAAATTGAGCCCAGAAATAAATGTATACTATAGTCAACTGAATTTTGATAATGGTTCCAAAAATATTAAATAAGGGAAAGTGTAGTATTTCAATAAAAGGTGCTGGATAAGCAAATAGCCACATGCAAAAGAATGAAGTTGGATTCTTACCTTACATCATATACAAAAGTTAGCTCAGAATGAATCAAAGACATAAATGTAAGATCTAAAATTATAAAATTCTTGGAGGAAGACATGGAGTAACTCCTTATGAACTCAAATTTAGCAAATGCTTCTTTCATATGATACCAAAACACAAACACAAAAAGAAAAAAAAAATAGATAAATTAAACTTTATGAAAAGTTAAAAAAAAAAAAGAAATGCTTCCAAGAACATCATCAAGAAAGTATAAAGGCAACCTCAGAATGGGAGAAAATGTTTACAAATCATATATCTGATAAGAGACTTGTGTCTAGACTATATAAACTCATCAGCTCAATCATCGAAGGAAAAATAACCTAATTAAAAAATGGGAAAAGCATCTGAATATTCTTACTTATCAAATAAAGATATATAAATGGCCAATAAGCACATTATTATTTTTTAAGATTTTATTTACTTACTCATTAGAGACACAGAGAGAGAAAGAGAGAGAGAAAGAGAGAGAGAGGCAGAGACACAGGCAGAGGGAGAAGCAGGCTCCATGCAGGGAGCCCAAAGTGGGACTCAATCCCAGGTCTCCAGGACCAGGCCCTGGGCTGAAGGCGGCGCTAAACCGCTGAGCCACCTGGGCTGCCCCCAATAAGCATTAAAAGATGCTCACTATCATTAGCCATCAAGGCAATGCCAATCAAAACCATGAGATAAGAGTTCACACCCACCAGGATGAAAAGAATCAAAAAGTGTGCTAATAAATATTGGGGAAGATATGGAGAAATTGGAACCCTCATACACTGCTGGTGGGAATGTAAAATGATGCAGCCCCTTTGGAACACAGCCTAGCAGTTCTGCAAACAACTACAGTTACCGTCAGTTGTAGAAATTTCACACCTAGATACATATCCAAGAGAACTATCAACACCTTTCCAACAAGACTCTCTTAGCCCCTTACCGTGTTGTCACTTTTTAAACATTTAACCACTTATCACCATCAAACACAGAGAAATATTTATCATCTGTCCCTATAAATTAAGAGCTTAGCATTGGGTGTGTGGGAAGACTTGCTTGGTTTATGATATAGTGTCAGTGCCTAGAAGAGTGCTGGTCACAGAGCAACGCTCAATAATTTTTCAGTGAATGAAGATATTATTGTTAGTGATACCAGAAATGAACAAGTTACAAATAAATCCATGGACTATGTCATAGTCTAAATTACACTGGGGTTTGTATTTTGTTGTTTTTTTTAAGAAGATGTATTTCTATTTTTCTCTACATATAAAATATTAAAATTTTAGTTTATATTATTTGTTTCATATTATATGTAATATGAAATAATATTAAATTTTAAATTTTAATATTAAATTTATCTCACTATATAAAATATTAATTTCCAATTTTATCCCTATGTATAAAACATTAACTTTTTATCTTAAATACTAAATTCAAATAAATACTTTAGTATTTTATCTTAAATAGTAAATTTGCATCTGATTCCTGAGGAAACCTTTCAAGGTAAACTATTTGCATTAATTTTATTTTTCAAATTCTAATCAAAAGGGAGATAACTGACTTAAGTTACTAATTCGTTTACTCAATAAATATTTATTTGGTATCTAGTATGTTCCAGACACTATGTTAAATTCTGGACACTAAAAAGGTGTATATGTTGGGAGAGGTGTTTAAAATCATATGAGATCTTATGAATCTCACATAGAACTGGGCTAGATTTTGAACACTCCTTTGTAAATCCCAAAGTTTGAGTTTGTAGTGTTTTAAAGGAATTTATTCTCTTTTTATATTTGTTTAAAGCTAATTTCAAGGGGATATAAAGTATTGATTTTCACTATTAGTTTAATGAGTAGTCCATTTCTACTGGATATTACTGAATTTAAAATGATCCACTTGCAAGTTTGTCCCAAATTCGCACCATTTCTACAATTCCTAACTGGTAAAAATGGCATTTGTTATCTAAATGATTAAAGCAAGCATCTCGTTTTTATTTAATTTGTATTTCTTTGATTGGAATGATCATGACTGTATTAACCATTTATATCCATTTTATGAACATATTTTTAGTTTAAATGCTCATTTTTGTAGATTTTTAATTTATTGATAAACGCTCTTTATATTCAGAATATATTCTATTTATAATAGAATATATTCTACTAGAATTTCTACAATGTTTGACTTGGGTCTCTCAACAATCCAATTACACAATACACTGAAGACACTAGGACACAAAACAATAAACAATTAGAGAAGAGAATACAGTTAGACACTACAAGGAAGGCCAGAGCCCATATTAGTAGTTATATATTGAAACCTTCCACAAGTGTGTATGCCATCACCTGATTGCTAAATTTCCTGGTGTAACCATTTCTTAGGCAGCTTGACAAATGAATGGGTGTTTCCATTCTTCTTTCAACCAATCCCATATAGTTTATATGGATATCGGTCTCCAGCCCACTTATGACTTTATACCTCTAGCTAAATGCAGCTAATCCACATTCTTTTGGGTGAGAGTGTTGCTTAGGATCCCCAGGGAATTTTGGCATTTGCTGATTCTTTAAGTCTTCTGAGCTCACTCTCTAGTGACTAGTGTGCCTCTTTTATTTCCTATCCACCTTCAAGTAATTACTCCATTATTTGCTCTTGCTTATCCATTGCAGAATGTCTTTGCCTAAACCACGATGCATATATTTTTTTCTTACCTCACATAATCAGCACATCAATACTCCACATTCTAAAAACCACATAGTTAACTTCACTAACTTTTTATAATTTGTATTTTCCTCTAAATATAAAACTTACATCACAGCTTATATATTTTAACTTCCCCTTCATATACTTAAATTTATTTCTGTATCTCCTTTTCCTATAACTCTTGCATATTCCTACATGATTTGCATATCAAACCTGTATCAGCCATGTATGTAATATCGACTTCTTTGTGAGGACTATACCTTTCAAGTTTCATAGTACACATATAAAAAATAAAATTCAGGCATACTTATGGCATGTCAGAGTTCTCTCTTAACATCTTTCATGATTTAATTCACTGAATGCTTGCAATACTCTGTGTATTGCATACATACATGCAAACATAATTACAATTATTATCTTATTTTAAAGACTGGTTTAAAAAATGCTCAGCATCATATGCTTCATAAGTAAGGGAGCCAATTATCCCCAGGATATCTTAATGAGGAGGCTATGCTCCACCCCATAACTTCAATATTCTCCTAATAATTGTCTGATCTTTTAAACTTTAACACTTTCTGAGGCTTTTGATCTACACAGAGGGAATGAATTATATTCATTGTTACTTAATGCCATAAGAAAGCAGCATCATAAGGTGAGGTAGTTCTCCAGGTGATCTGTTGACAAATTGATAATGAACTTGGATTTCTGAGCAAGGTTTACTGAGAGTATTGAATGAATCATTCTTCTCTCTCTAGTTTCAGGTGGGTAGTTAAAATACAAATTATTTTTCGTAAGCCAGGCCTTTCAACTTACTAGTTACTTTAATGAACTTATCAATCAGGCTAGAATTAGCATGGTCAAGGCAGAAAAATAGAGACTGTTGTTATCCAGCGGTAGTGGTAGTGTAGCATTGGTACTCAAGACCAGTAGCAGTCCACAGTAGTGCTGATAGCTGAGTCAACAATGCCTGATCAGACTAACAAGGACTTGGCTGTGGTTCCTGCAACTTGGTGTTTATTGTTTCCTTTTCACTTTCTGCTCTGTTTCTTAACCTTTTCCTTATTTCTGTGAATCTCTCAAACAAATCCAGAATTATAATGAATTCATTTTCTGCTTAGTTAGTGAGGATTGGATTCAATTTATTATAACTAGTATCTTTGACCAATAAAGAATTGTTCCAAAGACAGAGATGCGGGCAACACATCTGCAGGAAAATGTAACAAATCTGGGATTGGTTATATAGCCTAATTGGGACACAAGATAGTTGAAATCCCATAATTAATATCTCATGATACTAATGTTGCCTGTTGTGGTACACACTAAAAAAGTAATTTATTTATTGTCTGTTGTCATCTACAATGTAGTAGCCATTCAGGGCAAAGCTTCTGCAGATGTTTTTGGTACTAAAAATATATAATTAAAACTTCATGAAAAATGTAATGAGCTGGGATTGGTTGGATGATTTTTAAAGTTAAAGGGCAGTTGAAGGAGAATTATAAACTCTAATTCCTTAATCCTTGCTTTCCAGTGTGGATTTAAACTGACAGTCGTTATTTCACCATGTTAAATGAATATATTTATTGCTACATTTGCATTGTTGAAAATCAAATTTCAATTTTGATCTTGTATGTGTGATACAGGAAAACTGAAGGGATCCCATAAAAAAACAGTATTTTTTTTTCCTGTTGCTCTGGTTTCTATTCCTGCTAGAACCAGCACCCCTACCCCACTCTGCACGTGCCTTGTAATGCAAATAGCACATGCCCTCCTTATCAGGGACAAAGAGACAATAATATCTTTGGAGCCATCCAGCACAGTAGATAATATGTAAGGAGTGACAAGATGGGATCAAATAAACAGTTCTCCAAGCCCCCTGACTTTGGGAAATGAGTGACTTATGAAGGACACCTGGATCCTGTCCTATTTCTGACCAGTTCCTGGATGCCTAAGAAGATATGTGCACCAGATCACAGCAGCCAATAAAAACCCCAGACCCCAAGAAAAGACAAGACTCCCTCCTTTCATTTCTGAGTCTCCTGGACACCCAGTTGGTCTGTATCTGCTCTCCCTATATCTTCAATAAACTCTGCTTTCTCCTCCTACTCCCTCCATTTGATTTCCATCCTGTGTGAATCCAAAGATCCTTTTGGCTGGTCCCACAGGATCCTCCTCGGGGTCCTCATGATACGGAGAGCTTGGTTCTTGTCTCATGGAGTCAAAGAATGAATCTTGTAGATAAAGGAGAGTGAGTAAAGCAAAATAAGTTTATTAAGCAAAGAAGCAGAGAAAGCCCTCAGAAGTGAGAGGGGTCCTGACAGGGTTGCCACTGAGGGCTTGTAGGGTTGGTCTTTTCTTGAAAGCCAACCGGGGAACCTAAATCCTTTTAACATATCTATTGATATCACCATTGAGTAAGGACTAGTGATAACATCTTTAATGGCTTCCTTCTTCTTGGGGTCTGGTTATTCTTTGTTGGTCATAGATAACTATTATAAAAAAAGACCCTCCCCACCCACACCTAGGGCAGGGTAGTCTAGCTTGTTCCCTTATCTCTGGTTTCCTTACACCTCAGCATTTTTGGGATTTTTGTGAGCCTGATTCCCTGGCCCACTACCTATCTCTCCCTACCTACCCCTGTTTGTCTCTAACTCACTCAGACCCAGCCTGTCTGCATCATATGGAAGAACAGAAAAGACAGCTTTATTTACAGACACATGTGTATCAATGGAGCTTAGACAACTATAATTGTGTGGGGACAGGAAGGCATATCAGAAATTTCTGTACCTTCCTTGCAATTTTGGATTCACAGAGAAATTGAAATTTGGGTTCAATTTCGCTGTTAACCCAAAATTGCTCTAAAAAAAAGAGGTCTTTAAAATGAAAAATTCTATAGATTCACTTTTGGTTTTTACTTAGGGTTTGTGGAAAGTTTTGATGAGAATTTATTCATTACATTTTAATTGCAGTGTCTCATGTTGCTAAAATGATTATATGAAAGAAAAATCAGGAATACTACATCTCCTAGATGTTTTTTGTTATTAATTAAAATGTCAAAGATAGATCAGACTTTTGTATTTTTGTTTTCACATTTTTACCTTTCCCTTTTATCTTCAAAGTAATATATTTTGTTGATACAAGAGCTTAATTTTTTTTAAAGAGTATGAAAGGAAAATAGTTGCTCATATTTATTTTTAAAGGGACATTTGGCAATTTGATTAATGGTCATTTTTCGACATGAAGCAGATGTTTTAGAATCCAAAAGCTATTTTTAGTTTGCTTATTATTCAATAGGAGTCAAATATCTTGACATTTACAGGTTCATGACTCCCTCTAAATTTTAATAGCAGCTCTGCGTATGGCTTTGGTCATTTTCTTCAAAGGGACATTATAGTGAATACTAACCAAGAGAATAAGAGAAAAGAGAAAACAAAATTAGTTTACTTATACATACAAAATATATTGGTAATTTTTCATTTCTCATGAAGAATATATTTTTATATGAGAGTTATCTGAGATGCTTTCTCTCAAATTAAGTTTAAACAGTCATCAAAGGGAACATGCAATAAAAATACTGAGAACAGCAAAACAAAAGAATTAAGTTACATTTTTAGTCAATGAATTGGAAGCAGGTGTTAAACACAGAAGTTTCTCATTCCATATGTGTCTTCAAGTCAAGAACTATGAGAATAAAAAGAGTAACAGTAAATTCATAAAGATAACTATAATTTACTTCTATCGACATCTATTAGGGGAAAACAACCACAACATCAACACTAAGATTAACATTGACTTTGTAATGCCATTTTTTGTTTCTATGAAATAAATTTGAAATTGAAGCCAAGAATAATTTGAACATTTACAGAATACATCAATAATACATCATTACTCAGATCTTCTTCAATTCAGTGATTTTAATTTTCTGTTGGAACAAGTGGGGTTTATCAGAGAACTTAGCATCTGAATGTAAAAGGGGAAATTGTAAAATGCTCTCTTTAAATTTGCATGTCTTTGGCTCCTGAATAGCCATCAAAGTAATTGTTTCTTAAATGCTATGCAAATCTTTTTTCCTGTGTTGACCCTAATCAAAGCAATTAATTCCATAATGAAGTCTTTCTTTATAGACACCATCTTATTATTATCTTGGTCTAAATTAATAACATCATGATAATAATTAGTAGATTTGAAATCATCTATTTCTTTCTTACAGCATGTGGACTTCTTATAAAAGAGCAACAGGGATGGAAATTAGAGTAAAACATGGCAGCTGCGTTGATTGGTGTGACCTCCTAACCTTAGCATCTGCAACATCGGCCTTATTTAAATGTGAATGTGATGTGGTTGTAATGTTCTTTCCCTCACCAGACTCAACTGCTAAATACAAGTATATGTATTATATAATACATATAGCTTATATATACAATACTATATGCAATAGTATATGTAAATATATAAAACTATATGTAACTATTACATAATATCATATATATTATGGCGTACATGTAACTGTGAAACTGTAAGTGTATAGAACACACACATATATATCCTATATGTATTTATCTATCTATCCTATGATCACTGGAAGCATCCCTATATCCTTTTTATAGTTTCATTTATCCCAGAGATTCATATCTAATTATACATGTCACATATTCATTACAAAGTTATAATTGATATGATCCTAGCTGATGAAATGTAGAGAAAGTGAGCAGATCATAAAACTTTTCAAGCAACTCCAATTTATAAGAATCTTTAGTGTTAACACAAGCAAGTGCATGAACTAGATCTGTATATGCTGTATCTGATATGTTGAAATAACTTTTTCTTCTTGATTTGTTTTACTTTTTTTTTTTTAAGATTTATTTATTTACTTATTTATGATAGACATAGAGAGAGAGAGGCAGAGACACAGAAGGAGGGAGAAGCAGGCTCCATGCCAGGAGCCCGACGTGGGACTCGATCCCGGGACTCCAGGATCGCGCCCTGGGCCAAAGGCAGGCGCTAAACAGCTGAGCCACCCAGGGATCCCCGATTTGTTTTACTTTGATGAGATGTCCTGATATCTTTACTCTTGGTACGCTGGGGTCCAAAAATTGTACATAGTTTTTCTGTCTAATCCTATGTGGTCTGTCATCTTGGCAGTTCTCTACCTCAAGGTATTTCATTTTGTGGGTATTCCTATTGAAAACCTTTTTCAGAAACAGTTTTCTACTTGTACATCATTTAATTAATTTAATTAATTTTCCCAGTCTCATTCCTTTTGATCATTTTTATATATATAATTAATACAAAACACAATTATACAAAGATATACACTGAAATTATTTATAAATATCCTCATAATATTCTATTTATGTTTGATAATGTACTACCTACTGTAAGGAAAATGTAGAAACACTGACCCTTGTGGGAACATTTCCCACCCTTAATGATATATAATCACAATAGCTATTATAATTTCACATGATAATGCTATAATATTGCTTTAAACCATGTGCGTACTTTATTTATTTTTTTTTTAATTTGTATTTATTTATGATAGTCACACAGAGAGAGAGAGAGAGGCAGAGACACAGGCAGAGGGAGAAGCAGGCTCCATGCACCGGGAGCCCGATGTGGGATTCGATCCCGGGTCTCCAGGATCGCGCCCTGGGCCAAAGGCAGGCGCCAAACCACTGCGCCACCCAGGGATCCCCCATGTGCGTACTTTAAAGACAATAAGAAAACATTGTCTTTTACATTTATCAAGTTTTTAGCATTTTTAATGCCTTTCATTCCTTCCAAAAAAATCCTCTTGCATCATTTCTTTTCAGCCCAGAATACTTTCTTTACCACATCTTGTATTACATTACGGTGTCAATATGTTTTATGTGAAAATACTTTTTTCATCTTTATTCTTGAAGATATTTTTGCAACATACAATATTTCTGAGTAGTTAGATTTTTTTTTTTTCCTCTCAACATTTTAAAGGTTTTTTTCCCACTGTCTTCTGTCATCCATTGGATTTTGTTATAGAGTTTCCTATATAACTTGTGTTACTCTAGCTCCCTTCAGGAATTTTCTTGTTCTTGGTTTGCAGTACTTTGTCTACGATATCTTTAGGTATGGTTTTCTTATATCCATCTTGCTTTGAATCCACTTAAATTTTTGAAACTCTGTATTTTTTACTAAATTAGGGAAATGTTTATCAAATATTTTCTCAAAAATTTTTTTCTTGCTCTTTTCCTTCAGAGACTGCAATAGCAAATATTTCAAATATTTGGATATTGTCTCAGAAGTCTCTGACACTGCATTAATGTTTTTCAGTCTTTTTTCTCTTTGTTCTTTACATTAGATAATTTGTATTGATGCTTTTCAGTTTCACAGATTCTTTCCTATGTAATCTTCATTTTGTTGTTAAGATGAATCAGTGAAATTTTATTTCAGACGTGATGTTTTATTTTTTAGTTAGAATATTTCCATTTGTTTTTTACGATTTCAAAATTTCTGTTATTATTATCTTTTCACTGATTGCAAAAATATTTTTCCTCATGTTAACGAGTAGAATTATTATAGGTGCTTTAAAGCTCTTCTCTGGTGATAACCAACATTTGAGTCATCTCAGAGATCATTCTGTTGATTGTCTTTTATTTTTCACAATGAGTCATATTTTCCTGGTTACTCAGATATTGAGTAATTCGGGTTTATGTTTGGACATTGCGAAAATAATATTGTTGATACTAAGGATTCTGTTATATTCCTTTTAAGGACATTGGTATGTTTAACAGGACATTTAATTTGAATAGACTCAAAATTCCAACTCCATATCTTGAAGAGCAGCTGAAATCTTAAGCATCTTCATCCATACTTTGGTTACTTGCAATCTACTCTGGGGAAATCTTATGTATTAACCAGATTCTGGACAGTTTGTGCATAGCTTGTAGCTATTTCCTCTCTTGCTCTTCTCCCTTTGAAATTCACTCTGCATTTTTCTGTGACTATAATGGTACTGAACTCTATCTTCTAGATCCTCACACCATAAAGACGAGTTTTCTATCAAACTTGCAAATGCCTTTCACAAAACTATACATAGACTTCCTTGTAGCTGAAAACTGTAACAACAGAGGGTTTATTTGCCCATATTGTTACTTTTCTCTTATATGTAGCAGCTGATCTTGAAAAGTAGTTTGTCTTTGTTCACACTGAAAAGTATTTGAGTAGGTTCTGCTGTTTTACTATTTTGATATTAGCTACCAAGTTTAAAATTTGTATCAGAAGGAGAGTCACCACTAGGAGCTTCCTTACATATAGATATGATGTGCTGAAATCTTAATGTTGTTAAAAATCATGTTGCAGCTATTTCTCTATTAAGTAAGTGTGTACACTTGGCTTTCTTTGTTTTTATCCTGATCAATATTCATTGAGCTTTATGAATCTCAAAACTTATATTATTATTATCAGGTATATTTGGTTTCCATAAAATTAATATTTTATTGATCAGACATTTTGTGCATGCATTATGTTTTTCTTAGGAAAAATGGTCAATGACTCAACTTAGACCAATGTGTTCTCAGAAATATGTGGTTTTAAGGTCAATATTATAATGATTGATATCAATGAGTAATGATTTATATGAAATTTAAAATTTAGGGATAAAATATCCACTGAGATAATTATTGCAAATATTATTGTTCTTTTAGAGATAAAGAAATGAAATTGAGTTTAAATAATTGTGTCATAGTCACAGAGCCAGGAAAAGTAGAGGCAGTATTTCAGCTCAGACAGGTTTATTTATTCTCCTCCTTTCTTCCACAATACTTCCAAATCCAAAACTATTTCCAAATCTATTGTAATGACTTCTTCTAACTGGTAAATTGAACTTAAAGACACTTAAAATCTACATATCAAGTATATTTAATGCCCCAAGTTATAGTTTTAATGCAAATATCACTGCATTGTTGGGGAGAATACTATCTTTATTCCTTATTATATCTATAGCTTTAAATCACTAGACAGGCAAGATTCACCAGATCTGAGTTTTAAATGTTATACAACAGTTACTCTAAAATTTATTGTGTATTACAAAACTAGCTCTAAGGAAGACAGAAGTCAATGTGATCAAATGTTTATGTAGACTCATATTATTGTATCCATCACAAAAAATAAAATGTAGACTTCTGCTTCTGGGAAGATGGAGTAGATATACTATTCCTTATTCCTTCCATTTAGAACAGTAAAAAACCCCGGACATCATTTATAAAACACAAGTAAAAAGATTATGAAAAACGGAGAGAAGAAGGCAGACTGGTTAATGGCCTTGGGTCTTAGAAATGACATGGAAGTGAATTCCCTGGGTCTCATTTTTGCCTTATATGTCCTAGATTTGGAGATAAAGAAGCTGGTGACTTAGAAACATTAATAGGCACACAAAAAAATACAGCCCAAACAGAAGCTGACACTCTCTATTAAAAGGACCAGGACCAGCCTGACAGACATAAAATTTTTAGATTGTAATCACTCTATTCCAGACAAACATCACAGAAAATATTGCTCCTACCCTCCTTCCCTCCAGCTAAGATTGAGTAAAGAACATTGACTTCCAGCCACCCAAGGCTGTAGTAAAGAATCTGTTATGATGGTGTCAGAGAAGACAAAGTAAAAAGATGAAATTTCCATTGTCACTGGCCAAGAGCAAGACATCCTACTCACCCAGTGTTAGGGAAGAATATGGAGCAATCTTACAGTTTCACCCTCTTCCTCAGGAGGAGGAAGTTCCTTCCTATGCTAAGGTGGTGCCAGAGGATGCCTACTAGAGAGGCAGGATTTTCACTACTGCCCAGCACAGCCATTCTCACTGCAGTGTCAGTGGAAACCAGTGAGAAACCAGTGTTCTCATTCCTGCTTAGGGGTAAAGAAAAGCCTCCCAACTCCTCCAGGTGTCAATGGAGATCTAGTTAGAAATTGACTCACCTCTCCTTGGTGATAGTGATGTGATATCTCCAGCCAGAGCAGCATCTAAACAAAACAAAACTGTTAAAACATAAAAATGAAGTAAGATTCAGAATCTTATAATAATTCGAGTTTCAATTAAAAAAATCATTCAACATACCAAGAACCAGGAAGACCTCAAATTGAATGAGAAAAGGCGATAAATGCCAACACCAAGATAATAGAGATGTTAGAAACACTTGACAGTTTTAAACCAGCCAAGATAAAAATGCTTTAGTAAAGAAGTACAAATACTTTTTTTTTTTTTTTTTTTTTTTTTTTAATGAGAGAGAGACAGGCAGAGGGAGAAGTAGGCTCCATGTGGGGAGCCCGATGTGGGACTCAATCCTGGGACTCCAGGATCATGCCCTGGGCCAAACGCAGGCGCTAAACCGCTGAGCCACCCAGGGATCCCCATTATTCTTGACTGAAACATAAAAGTAGAAAGTCTTAGCAAGTAAATAAAAGATAGAAAGAACCAAATGTAAGATTTTGGGCTAAAAAATACACCCATGTTGTATGGCATAGATTATTACACAAAAACAGTTTGATCATTTAGGGTATTATTAAATTTTTTAGGGTATTTTTCAATCTTTATTAGGTGGGTCCAAAGATCATTTAATCTAGATTAAATTTTTTTTCCATTTAATTTTTTCCCATAACTGAGGCAGGATCCTTTTTATTTTCCCCACTGGTATTCCCTGATTTTTTTTTTTTTTTTAAAGATTTTATTTATTCATGAGAGACACACAGAGAAAGAGGCAAGGACAAGTAAAAGGAGAAGCAGGCTGGAGCCTGCTTATAGGGAGCCTGATGCAGACCAGGACCAGGGATCACAACCTGAGCCCAAAGCAGGTAGATGCTCAACCACTGAGCCACCCAGGTGCCCTTATTCCCTGAATTATGACTTTTTTCTGCTCTAGGCTGGTGGAAAGAGATACAACTCTTGATCCTATGTATGTTTCAAGCTGCATTCCCTGTAATCCTGTCAGATAGTTCATTTCTTAATGGTGAGTAGTTTCGTCAGTAATTATGGTGATCAGTACTCAACTAAGTGTCCAAAGAAGACCCTTGCAGATCTCCGGATTTCTCTCTCTCTTGCAGCTTCTCTTCTCTGATACTCTGCTCTGTAAACTCTTGCCATCTTGACCACCCTAAAATTTCAGTCTAATATCCTCAAATCAGAGAAATATAATCTTTGCACAGCTGCCCCATCCCTAGATCATAACTTGGAAACATTCTCCAGGAAGTAAGCTGGCAAAGATAGGGCTCACCTCATTTCTTTCTCTTCATCCAGGTATCAGTGTCCTGCTGTTCAGTCTCTTCAGTGCTGTGATTTCATATGTTTTGTTCTGTGTTTTACCTTTTGTATGAATGGAAGGTAAATCCATTTCCTGTAACTCCATCTTCATGGGAAGTTGAAACTTAACTTTTAATCCTTTTATATATTTCTATGCTGCTTTCTTGTATATAGCCTATAGTTTTGTCTTAATTTATAACCTACTTTACCATCTGTGTTTTGACTGTAACGTGTACAAAATTAATATTTAATATAACCGTCCATACATCTGGGTTTCAACCTACTATCTTGCTCTTTGCTTTCTATTTGTCCCACCTGTGCTTTGTGGATTTTCCTCCCTATGTTCTGGTCTTCTACTAAATTATTAAAATGGTTTTATTTATCTTTATTATTAGTCTATTATTGCTCTATTTTTAAAAAAATTTTAGAGATATCTCTAGGTTTTGTAGTATATTTAATTTATCAAAGACTCATACAGGGAGTGCCTAGGTGGCTCAGTTGGTTAAGCATCTGCCTTTGGCTCAGGTCATTATCTTGAAATCTTGGGGATCGAGCCCCACATTGGGCTCTGCACTCAGCAGGGATCCTGCTTCTCCCTCTCCCTCTGCCCCTCTCCCCCACCCATGCAGGCACATGTGAACTCTCTCTCTCAAATAAATAAAACCTTAAAAAAAAGGACTCTTACAGTGGTGCACTTCCATATTCCCTTCCACCTTTTGTGCTATTGTTGTCACATATATCACATCTACATGTGTCATAAATCTCATGATACATTGCTTTTACATTTGCTCATTTATTTTTTTGAAAAATATAAAACATTAGGAAAAATATATCTGCATATTTTCCATTATCAACACTTGTCATTCATGTAGATTTAAATGAACATATGGTGCCATTTTCTTTTTGCCTGAAGTACTTCTTTTTTTCTCCTTAAGATTTATTTGAGAGAGAAGCGTGCATGTGAGTGCTCCTGCACACCTCCACACCCTTACCCCCCTGTGTGCATGAATGAGAAAGAGAGGGAGAAAGAGAATCTTAAGCAGGCTCCAGACCCAGTGCAGATCCTGACTCAGGCACCCAGGGCTTGATCTCACAACCCTGAGATCATGACCCTGAGATCATGACCTGAGCCAAAATCAAGAGTTGAACATTTAACCTACTGAGCTACCCAGAACCCCTAAAGTACTACTTTTCAAACTTCTCATAGTGTCATTTTGCTGGTGATTAATTCTTTCAGATGCTGTTTATATTTTAAAAGTCCTCATTTCACTTTCAATATCAAAAAATATTTTTGTTGGTTAAACAATACTAGATTAACTTTTTCCTTGTAACAGTTAAAGATATGTCTGTTTTTTCTTCTGACGTATACTTTACAAAGTAAATTGAGCAGTCATTCTTCTTTTTAATCTTGTCTTCAGAACGTAAAGCTTGGTAATTTTTTGCTGTTTTAGGATTTTCTCCTATCCCCAGTATTTAGGAATTTGATTTTTTATGTACTTTAATGTTTTTCTTTATATTTATTCTGCTTGGTTTTGTGGAACTTGTTTGATCTGCAGGCTGAAAATTTTCATGAAATTTGCAAACTTTTTGGTTACAGTTCCTTCAAAAATATACATTTTATCTCTCTCTTCCTCTTCTGGCACTTCAACTACATGTTAGTCTGAATATTGTCTCACAGTTCACAGCGGCTCTGTTTATTTTTTGCTTTTTGTCTATTTGACTTTAGTTTCTATTTTTTTTTAATTCTATGATCTTTTCTTCTATAGTCCTTACTCTGTCTTTACTAATTCCAATATACTTGTAAGTTCAGATATTTTAATCTCTAGATATTCTATTTTTATCTTTTATGTATTTTCCATTTGTCTCTTCATTACTTATGCTTCCTCTAACTTTAGGGAGCTTTTAAGCATTTAATATCCCTTATTTTGGGTCATCTGGGTGGCTCAGTGGTTGAGCCTTTGGCTCAAGGCCTGATCCTGGATTCCCAGGACTAAGTCCCACATCGGGCTCTTTACATGGAGTCTGCTTCTCCTCCCTCTGCCTGTGTCTTGACTCTCTTCCTGTGTCTCTCATTAATAAATATACAAAATCTTAAGAAAAAATAATAATATCCCTTATTTCAACTTCCATCATCTCTTGCCATTTCTGTGTTGATTTTAAATGAATGGCTATAGGTTACATTTACCTCCTACTTTATTGGCTGTTTTGGTTTTTTGTTTGCTTTTTTTTCATTTTAGAGTGAACATTGCAGGTTTTAAACTTTCATTTACTAGCTTCTGATAGGTCCTTTAAATAGTGTTTGATTTTATCCTTATGTTTACCTGGGTTTCTTGAAATTATTTTAATCATTCCTGGGATTGTATTTTTACTTTGTTAACACAGAGCCAAAGTAATCTTTAGTCAAGAGTCATGTCAGTCTTACTACTAAGTTGATATAATTCTGAAGATTCTAAATTATTTGGTCTTTCCCATTTTGATCTGTATAAATCTAAACTATACCCAGCCCTGTGCGAGCCTCAATAATTGTTTTTCCTACCACTCTCCTGGGCCTTGAGTGAGTTCTGAGAATGTTTAAGCTTATGATTTTGTTTTCCCCTGAAAGTTATTCTGTATTTGGCTTCATGAAATTGTACCCTGTGCTTAGCATATTGATTTTCCTTAAGAGAATCAAAGATTAACTTCTGTGAAACTCTTTTCCTGATAGTCCTCTTCTCTCTGGTACCCTTCCCCCCATTCCAACAGCTTTGTTCTACATGAACTTCAATCTCGGTCTTCCCACCTCACAGTAACACAAGACAGAACTTGCTATGGAAACCATCCCTGCATTGCAACCTGAAGAGATGTTTTTGTACCATAATTCAAGCTGTAAAGCCGTGGGAGTATAAGGCTCACCTTGTTTGATTCTATTCGCTCAGGGATCCCAGGCCTGTTACACCTTTTTTCCAATTTGTAAAAATAATCATCTCATGGAATTTGGTTCAGTTTCATAAGTATGCATGGAAACCAATGCTGACTTTTGCTGCATGTCTCTAGCAGGCCAGCATAGCTTCTTTGCATTGTGACTAGTTTCCAGAAGCAACAAACAAGAGAGGGCAAAGCCTAATCCACATACATTTTTCAAGCCTCTCGGGTCATGGTCATTTTTGCTATTCTCATTGGCCCAACTAAATCACGTGGTGAAGCCCAACGTTAATGAATAAAGGGATTAAACTAGGGAATGGATAGGGCGAGGGGTGATATTTTAGGGGCCGTTACTGAGATGACCAATCACGCAAAATTTATCAGCAATTACAGTATTAATTAACTACAGTAAAGAGATCACACCTGGCACAATAGCTGCAAGTGGAAGATACTACCTGGTATGATGTATATTAACCCATCATTTTCTTCCAAGACCAATTGCTCTTTTACAGACACTGAAAAGGTAAGGTTAATTACATTGTGATGGGATCCCAGCATTTTCAAATTTTTGAGGGTGGCAGTAATCTCTGCATACCAGAAGGGATGTATTTTACATTTGACTTATGATTTTTATAAAAGAAGAGGCTGCAAGCTTTTCACTATTTGTTCCTACTATAATAACCCTCACTCCAAATATCAGGAAGACTATAGAGATTCTCCCATTTGCTGAGAATATCAGTTTTAACTATATATGAAGAAATTGGGCAAATAAAAATAAGATCTGTAAACCCTAGTTCTATTGTACTACAAGTTTAGCTAAAAATTCACTATCAGGGCATCTGGGTGGCTCAGTGGTTGAGCATCTGCCTTTGGCTCAGGCGGTGGTCCCAAGGTCCTGGGATCGAGGGGAGCCTGTAAGGAGCCTGCTTCTCCCTCTGTCTCTCTGTGTGTCTCTCATGAATAAATAAATGAAATCTTAAAAAACACAGACAAACAAACAAAAAGTGTTTATCACTTAAACTCAGAGTATCCACTTTGGCCAATAAGTGGATCACAGTGGCAGTCTGGGTTCATAGCATCAACATTAAAAAAACCAAAACAAACAAACAAACAAACAAACAAAAAAAAACATTAGGATTGGAGATGGTGTACACTAATCCAGAAGCTAGCTACCCGACAGATGCTCTTTTGGAGATGACTAGAAGATTTGTGATTCATATTTTTTATATGGTTCTTCTTTAAGTTGCATGGACTATCTTTTATTTCAGGAATTCTGAGTCTTTGTAGAGTCAGATCTTGGAATGATATAACTGCAGTGACAATTACAATGACTCTATTGAGACCCATTTTCAACACAACTTGATATTTTTGGTGTGTGGTAAGATTTACATATGCATACAAAATTTATTCTACTGGCTTTTAAGTGTAGAGTTGAATGGCATTAAGTACATTCCTGTTTTTGTACCACCATCACCACCATCCATTCCAGAACTTCTTCAACTTCCCAAACTAAAACTCCACACTCATTAAATAGTAACTGCATTTTCCCTTCCCCTCAGCCCTTAGAAGTCACCATTCTGTTTTCTCTCTTTGTGAATTTGACTACTTTAGGTACCTCAAACAAGGGGAGGCTTAAAGTCTTCTCAGATGTATTTTGGGCATGACTTTTTCTTGGTCCTGTGCATGTGCTTTTTTTCTGAGACTCTCCCATATGGATAATTGCTTTTAAATGTTTCTTCTTAGAGCCTTAGCCACTGGATTTCTTAATGAGTAATTTCATGCCCCATACATTTGAAGCCCAGTATTCCTCCCTGCAGTGTCAACTGCTGCCCACAGCTTTTCCTACCCTGGGATGTGAGGTGTTCCACTTAGACCATCTGAACTCTGAGTTAGGTGACAAAGACCAGTCACACAAGCAGCAGCCAGACAGGTTTTAACATCTCAAATTCTTTCCATGCTGCTGTCTTTGGTTCCTAGAAGGGGACTGGGGACTGGACCACTGCTTTCCCCAAACTGTGCTTTGCTGGTGAGTGGATAGGATAACAGTAATTAAAAACACCTCAAAATTTCCTAACATTTTGCAAGAGGCTTTGTCTTGATTTGGCACTCACTTGGTTGCTCTAGATCTTTGACTGATTTCCAGAACTCCTATAAAGTTACTCTAGCTAATCTCTAATTGTTTATTAAATGTTTTCAAGGGGAAAGGAGTGCTTTGAGTTTTCTTGTCTGCCATCTGGCTGATATCACTCTTACCAGCCTTAGATTTTATATTGTTATTGTAGGCCTCTTGGACTTTTATGTGAGAGAAATATTAAATATTTTAAAATTCACGGTATATTGATAATCTGCCACTCTCAGATGAACCTAATATAATTTACCAGAAAAAAATCTATATAAAACACACCTGCAATTATTTGTACCATGTTTTCAACTTGTTAACATTAAATTTTGAAAAACAGTTTTGTAACAATTAAAAATTCTTTAAAAATAAATCACCTTAAAGTATAAATATCACATATTCAGTATGACTGATTATTTTGAATTCTTAAAGTACCAAAGTATAAGCAAAAATTGCGGTAACAAGTATTACAAAAGTTATCACTAGTCTTTGTCTTAAACCTATTCTGAAACTCAACACCATGGAATTAATTAATCACACTTATTATTTTTAATTCTGTAATTAGTATTTTATTTTTTAGTATCTTTTTGGAGGTTCACAATATTTCAATACTTTTGTAGCATTGCAGGAAAATAGAAGGCAACTCTTAGGCTAGCTTGGGTTACTAGAGTTCAGCTGTCATCTAACTGATTTTTTATTAGGGACAAGGAATCCAAGTGAAGTAAAACTATAACTACTGTAAAATAACTCTACACATCTCTACATTAAGATTCTAACTGTATGTTATGATCCTTTCTACACACACATACACACACAGATCCCCGTATACACATAAATATGTCTATTTAGAATCCCTATTTGGGGGATTATATTATACGCCATATGACAAACATTGTCATTTATGCTGCATTTAAATAAGTAAAATTGTTTCTTTGCATTGGAAATTTTTATTCATCTTGCCCTCTTCCCAATTTCCTGATAAACTCCTGGGAGGCAGGATGCATATATTATTTATCTTTCATTGTTTAAAAGCCAAACACAAAACCTAATGCTAAATGGGCAGTCAACATTTAAAAGGAAAATTGTAAGGAGGGTCTTCTATTAGGCTTTTAACGATGACCTAGCAAATTCTTAGACCTGTAAAAATATTTTCTCTATGTTAGAAAGGCTTTATAACACTAGAATTTCTTATACAGTATATCTTCCTGTTATTTGTCTTGTCTAAACACTGAATTATGAAGAGTGAAGATAAAATTAGCCGGTTAGTGCCTGTTCCATAGACTGCTTTCTTCCTATTTGACATTAAGTGTAGGATAACCTCTCTTTTCTGTGCATTTGAGTATATATAAGACTTACGGTTAGACTACAGTGGAATACCTTCAGTGGTACAAATGCTTGTCTAATAAAAAGTGTTTCATTATTTACAAATGCAAATGGCTAGACAAATTATCCTTTGCTTATAAAAATTTTGACTCACTCTTACTTCCAAATGAAGGTTTTACATAGGAACTTTCATGACACAGATAAAACTTTCTTATTCCAATACCTCATGGCAAGGATCTCAAACTCCTGAAGTCTATGCCCACTTTCACAAATGAAGGCAACAAAAAATCTTCTGAATCATTTTATTAACAACTTAAATTTCACAGTTGATAATATGATTAAAACAATTCGTTTGAAAATACTTGTCCCCCATTTCTAGATTTCTCTGTGTGTCTCATTCCTTTTAAAAAATGGAATGTTTTTATCCTCTTCTTAAGAATCATTGCCTTAAAATATTCTGTCCTTTTAGACCGAAATCTAGGCTAACATTCACTGTTATTTCACCATTCTCAGATATCATAAATATAATTCTTGTCTTAAGATTTAAATATCCACTACAAATGCATTCTTTTTCTTAGTTTGTGACAAAGAAAACTTAACATGCACTTCGTATTCAAATTTACTCTGAAATCAACCACAAAGATGTAAGCAAAATATAAACAATTAAAGTCTGAATACAATGCAAAATTCAGGTTGTTCTACAAAGCAGTAAGAGAGTTATGTGAATGAATGCAATCTCTTTCAGAGAATGTGTAGAAGAAAAGAAAACTAGAAACTAGGTCCTGAAGAATCAGTAAAGAAGCCTGAAAGAAATCTGAAGGACAAGGTGGAGAGGGAGCATATTGTGTCGAGAAAGCAGGAGGTTACATGTCAAACAGGAGGTGTGTTCAGCCAAGCTAAATGCTGAGAGATAGACCCCAAAAAACTTCCAATTCGAAGATTATGTAAGTCAGATCATTGTTCAAAAACATAGCTATGCATCTTTATTTGTCTCTGTAAAGTTATACTTGTTGCCAAATTGCCAATAAGTTAAACATAACAAAAAAGAAGAAGTAAAGAAGAAAGGAAAGAAAATCTGTATCCATCTTTTTCTCCTCCTGAGACCTCTTATTCCCCTATCCATGTGGGAAACAAAGGCGAAAGAAACAAATTAAATTTCCTTAGTACCTACAGCGTTGACAAGTCCTTGAAACAGGCAGAATGACCTTCCTCTAGGAAATCAGCTTCCTCTATGTTGCTACTTTTACTAAGGACAGAGGCAATCTTAGCTTAACGTTTTCCCCACCTCCAGGATCCTGTAAGTCTCCTGTAACATAGAAAATTCCTTTGGAAACTTCCTTTATCTCTATTCTCCAAGATATATGTTAGCAATCATCCTCCAAGCATATGACCCACCGATATACATCTGAAGAGACTCATGACTCGGGTTTTATTAGACAGTAATAAATGACCTTTTCCTCACAACAGCTAGCCCCCTCAAGGTCCTGGAAACTTTCCTTCTAAAATTCTATAGAGACTTAACACTATCCGTAAGCCCTCCCAACTTGAAAGCACATAATCAGTCACCCATCACAACTTCAGTGCAGCTTCCTGCCCACAGGTCCTGTCTTCGTGCTTTAATAAAACCACCTATTGGCACCAAATATGTCTCAAGAACTTTTTCTTGACTGTTTGCATTGAATCCCAACATTTTCTTTTTTTTTGTTTGTTTTTTGTTTGTTTGTTTGTTTTGAATCCCAACATTTTCACATCACACCCCAGTCTCAGAAAATATTTATTTAGATTTTGCCATCAGATTTTTGCTCCCTGACTAAATCTTATGCCCCTACTTTCATTATTAAGTATTCTAACAGATGGAGATCTTCCTGTTTTCCTTCTTTTTTATTTTTATTTTTTTCCTTCTTTTTTAAATAGAAAAGTGAAATTCAGATTTCTCTCCTAATGATTCACATACCATGAGCATCTCAATGACTTGTTAGAAAATAAAGAAATAAGAAATACTGTAAACAGACCTTGATTGGGGCACATGGGTGGCTCAGTTGGTTAAGCATCTGCTTTTGGTTCAAGTCATGTCCCTGGGGTCCTGGATTCAAGCCCTGCCTTAGGCTCCCTGCTCAGTGGGGAGTCTACTTCTCCCTCTCCCCTCACCCTGCCACCCTCCTCCCCTAGCATGCACTCTTTTCCTCTCAAATAAATAAATAATATCTTTTAAAAAATAGACCTTGATCACAAAATGCTTTTTTCTTTTATTTATGGTATATATATATATATATATATATATATATATATAGAATATATGTAATGTTTATAATGTTTAGACCATGAGTCATATATCCTTTTGCAATTGCAATTCTAGTGAAGAACTATTCACTCAATGTTAAAGAGGAATATCAAAATAGAATTCTTGATTTTCTCATGGTTAATAACTTCATTAAAATTTTATTTTGAGATTCTTTTATGATTAACAGTAATAACATACCATGGATTTGCCTACACAGCTTTTAAAAACAACTTATTTACATTGACACATAGAACCTCAGCTTTAATCATTAAGTCCAACTACTTAATTTGTCAGATAAGAAAAATAAGAACCTGGGTAATACAGTGCCCTGTGCCCCCTGGTAGCTGAATCCTGAATGGGTTTCAGTACTGCTCCTTGGATTCCAAATTTTGTTATTTTCTTTATAGTATTGACACTGATATTGTAAACAAATTTGGGGCTCTTTTCTTACTACAGAAATGTTTATTGATGACTCAGCAAAACCCTAATTCTCCCATCAGCCTTCCCCATTTTAGAGATGGACAAATTAAGATTTACACATAAAAAGTTACTTCAAGGAATACACTATAATAAAAAAAGAAATGCATAAAGAAGGCTTATTTTCTAGAGTACTTTTCATGGACAAAATATTTTTAATTATAGGTGAACAAACTGAAAAGAATGGAAGAATTTAAATGATGTACTTGTTTTTTTAATACCTGCTAACAGGTGCTAAAATCTGTTTGAATTCTCCGAATGGAGGTTTCTGTAGCCCAAGTTTCATTATCATAAAACCCAAGATCAAAAAGACTATGAAATATTGAGTCTGATTTAGTTTTCAAATGCAAAGCAGCAGCTGGATTAAAGCACAAGGCTACCGGAAGAACCTGGAGAGAAACAACTGACATCTTTAGTCATCGGGTGTGCTCTCAGACAATGAACAGACTGATTGGATGTAGAAAAATGGGAAAATTCATCATGTTCTTATTCTAATAAGTCCCATCTCAGGAAACTGATGTGTGGCAAGCTGCAGCGGGTCATTCTTTAACTCAGCAAAGCAAAAAGAGGTGATTGATACTGGGAGGACATAGGTAGAAATAAATTGCTTTTGCCAAAATTATATTTACACTTTAAATAACACTATTTATGAAAGTTTTTAGTCCAAAAAAAGTTTTTCTGCAATTCATCTATATGTGTTTATAAATTATATGTTTATACATGAATATATATACATATTTATATTTTAAATATTGTATTTATTTATTTGAGAGAGAGAGTATGCATAAAAACTGGGGGGTGGGCAGAGCAGAGAGAGAATAAGCAGACTCTCTGTTGAGTGGGGATCTGGACTGGGACTCTGGGATCATGACCTGAGCCAAACCGAGCCAAAGGCAGATCCTTAACCAACTGAGCCACACAGGTACCACCACTGTGTATATGTATATAAATATGAGTTATATATGTTTATTTATAGGAAGGAAGGAAGGAAGAAAGAAAAGAAAGAGGGAAATTCCAAGTCAGTCATCAATATATTACCCAAATAATCTCACTTATGTTATTTTTTTTTATTTAATATGCATTTTACATTACAAATGAATGAAAATTCAAAACAAGGCCTAATTTACATATCATAAAGATATATAAATATATGGGAGGCAGCAAAGAGAGCTGTAAGAACTGACTTTGAAACTATATGACACTAAGGTAATACAAACCAAGAATGCTTCAAAAAATTAAGAATGGTACTCTCAATTTTGACATAAATTCAATATAAGAATAAACTCTTTAAGAATAATTTTATCATGTGGCAAAAGAATTGTTAAATATTTAAACGCATCATTTATTATGCATTTATTATTAGTTATGTCATCTGATATCCCTTATCTAATGACAATTTAATTTATTGCTAAGAAGACTCTGTTTCTCTCACAGCAAGATAATTCTTTTTTTTTAATAATAAATTTATTTTTTATTGGTGTTCAATTTGCCAACATACAGAATAACACCCAGTGCTCATCCCATCAAGTGCCCACCTCAGTGCCTGCCACCCAGTCACCCACACCCCCCGCCCACCTCCCCTTCCACCACCCCTAGTTCATTTCTCAGAGTCAGGAGTCTTCCATGTTCTGTCTCCCTTTCTGATATTTCCCACTTATCCTTCCTTCTTTCCCCTTTATTCCCTTTCACTATTATTTATATTCCCCAAATGAATGAGACCATATAATGTTTGTCCTTCTCCAAATGACTTATTTCACTCAGCATAATACCCTCCAGTTCCATCCATGTCGAAGCAAATGGTGGGTATTTGTCGTTTCTAATGGCTGAGGAATATTCCATTGTATACATAAACCACATCTTCTTTATCCACTCATCTTTCGATGGACACCGAGGCTCCTTCCACAGTTTGGCTATTGTGGACATTACAGCAAGATAATTCTATCAAGCTTCAGAGTAGAATGTCTTAAGGAACAAACCACACATATTTACAGAAAGAAGGAAAGAAAGAAAGAAAGAAAGAAAGAAAGAAAGAAAGAAAGAAAGAAAGAAAGAAAGAAAGAAAGAAAAAGAGAAAGGAAGAAAAGAAATTAAAATGCTCCATGTAATTGCAGATACCAGTATTATTGTTTTGTTTGGGTTTTGGCTCTTTCCATTTAAAATTTAAAAGAAAAAAGGTCAGTATTAATTCTAAGGAAATAGTATGAGTTAAGTATATAAGAAATATTCTGACAGAATTGCAGAGCAATTCTGAAGAAGACTGGCTTCAGAGAACAGCTAAAATTTTAGCAGGTATATATAAGAGTAAGATAAATTCTAAGTATTATTATTATTATTATTATTAGCTTTGATTAAATATATGGAGACTAGGACAATGGAGATTAGTTTGAAGGCTATTCCTAAATTGTACAGGCATACGATTGATTTTTTTCTTCTTTAACTGTTGTCTTCATGCTTCTTAATGTTACTTAGTAATTGTTTTGTTTTGCTTCTTAAAAAACTTATTTTGGGGATGCCTGGGTGGCTTAGAGGTTTGGCGTCTGCCTTCGGCCCAGGGCGTGATCCTGGAGACCCAGGATTGAGTCCTACCTGGGGCTCCCTGCGTGGAGCCTGCCTCTCTCTCTCTGCTTTTGTCCCTGCCTCTCTCTATATATCTCTCATTAATAAATAAATAAAATCTTTAAAAAATATATTTTTAACTGTAAAATAGTATATGTGTATTACAGAAAACATGGGGAAATGTCAGAAAATACAGATTAAAAAAATTACTAATTATCCTACCTAGAGATTATCATATTGTTAAAATGCGTCTATTATTTTTTTAAAGATTTATTTATTTATTTATTTATTTATTTATTTATTTATTTATTTATGACAGAGAGAGAGAGAGAGAGAGAGTCAGAGACACAGGCAGAGGGAGAAGCAGGCTCTATGCAGGGACTCGATCCTGGGACTTCAGGATCCTGCCTGGGCCAAAGGCAGGCGCTTAACCACCAAGCCGCCAAAAGGCCGAGCCACCCAGGGATCCCCGTCTATTATTTTTATATCTTCCTCACCTAAGCAATGATTCCAAGTCCACATTCTGAAAACTCTGCTTTCCTCTGCTTTCCCTACAAAGTAGAGTTAAAAAATTACCTTTAACGAAAACGTATTAGGATAAAATGTAAAACCTTTAGAGAAGTGATTGGTCTTAACCAGCATGTTCAGGTCAAATAATGAAAAAAATTTTTTTCAATCCAATTAAGTTTCAACTCCTGCTATAAGCCAGGGATGTCCAATAGAAATACAATCTGAAGACATCTACATTAAAAAAGAAGAAAGATCTAAAGGAGAAGATAAACAACCTAACTTTAAATCTTGGGAAGCAGAAAAAGAAGAACAAACTAAGCCCAAAGCTACCAGATGGGAAGGAATAATAGAGATTATAGCAGAAATAAATAAAATACAGAATAGAAAAACAATTTAAAAATCAGTGAAACTAAAAGTTGTTGTTGTTGTTGTTGTTTAATGAAAGTGAAAAACCTGAGGCTAATCAAGGAAAAAAGAGAGAAGACACAATAAAATATGAAAGAGGAAAGATTAGGGCAGCCCGGGTGGCGCAGCGGTTTAGCGCCGCCTTCAGCCCAGGGCGTGATCCTGGAGTCCCAGGATCGAGTCCCACATCTGGCTTCCTGTATGGAGCCTGTTTCTCCCTCTGCCTGTGTCTCTGCCTCTCTATTTCTCTCTCTCTGTGTCTCTCATGAATCAATAAATAAAATTAAAAAAAAAAGAAAGAGGAAACATTATAAATGATGCCACAGAAATTAAAAATATCATAGAAAACCATTATAAACAAGTATATGCCAAAAAAATTTGACAACCTAAGGGAAATGGATACATTACTAAAATATATATAACCTACTGAAACTGAATCAAGAAAAAATAGAAACCCTGAATAAACCACCAAAAAATGAGACAGAATAAGTAATCAAACTTCTCAACAAAGGAAAGTCCAGCACCACATGGCTTCCCAATTGAATTCTACTAAATAGTTAAAGAAGAATTAGTGCCAATACTTCTTAAAGTCTTCCAAAAATAGAAGAAGGAATACTTTTAAGCTTACTTTATGAGGCCAACATTATTTGACATCAAAGCCAAAGGCACCTCCAGAAAACAAAGCTATGGATCAATAACCTTGATGAATATAGATGCAAAAATCATCAATGAACTATTAGCAAATAAAATTCAACTGCATGTTAAAAAGATCATATACCATGACCAACTGGGATTTATCTTTGGAACACAAGGATAGCTCAACATATGCAAATCAATGTGATAAACCACATTAAAACAATGAAAGAGTAAAATTACATGATTATCTCAAAAGATGAAAATAAAAAGTTTGACAAAATTTAACACCCTATAATACAAATGCTCACAATTAAGAAATAGAAGAGACTCACCTCACCATAGTAAAGGCTATAAATGAAGAGCCAATACTTAACATAATACTCAAAAGGGGAAAACTGAAAGCTTTTTACCTAAGATCTGGAACAAATCAAAGATGTTCACTCTTGCCACTTCTGTTCAACATGTACTGGAATTAGAAGCCAGAATAATTTAGCAAGTAAAATAAATAAAAGATGTCCAAATTGTAAAAGAAGTAAAGTTCTCTCTGTTTATAGATGGCATGATCTCATATGCAACAAAAACACTGTTAGAACTAAAAAACAGGAGGAATAGCTTCTGAACATTGATCTTTTCTATGATTTCTCTGATATGACATCAAAAGCACAGGAAACAAAGCAAAAAGAGACAAGTGGGATCATATCAAACTAAAAAGCTCTACTCAGCAAAGGAAACAATCCAGAAAATGAGCAGACGACCTATGAAATGTGAGAAAAGTATTCCAAGCTGTATCTAATGATGAGTTAATATCCATAATATATAAAGGGCTTCTACCACTCAATAACCCAATTACAAAAATGAACGAACAAACTCGGTAGATATTTCTCCAAAGGCATCAAGTAGCCAACAGGCACTGGAAAACATCCTCAACATTTCCAATTATCAGGGAAATGCAAATCCAAACCACAATGAGTTATCACCTCACAGCAGTTAGGATGGCTACTTTCAAAACACAAAAGATAATAGGTGTATAAATGAAGTATAATAATATATTTTATTTAAACAAGCATATCCACAATATTATCATTTTTAACATCTGACAGATATGATCATTATTAATATATTTGATGTACTTTTATACCAAACATTCAAATTTTGGTGTGTATTTTATACTAACAGCACATCCTAATTGGGAGTAACCACATTTTTTAAGTGCTTAATAGCCCCATGTAGGTAATGATTTTAGTTTTGGGTAGCAAAATCCTGACCACTGATGATAAAGCACAAAATGATTCAGATACAGTCCCCATCTTCAAAGCAGATAACACAGAAAATAAACAAATATACATAAAAAAACTAAAATAGGATAACATGTGAACAGTAAGCAGAAAAATGGAGACTAGACAGTTATATATTTAGCTTAGACAAGGAATCTCTGAGAAGGCAGCTAGCACTTAGAATGAGAACTGAATAATGAAAAAAAAAATGGAGGAAGAAAAGACCCAATTAAATACAAATTTACTGCCATGCCCCTGAAGGAAAAAACAACCAACCAAACCAACAAACCAAAGGAAGAAAACCCTGATCAGTGTGGCTGAAATGTGCTGGAGAAGGAAATGGAAAGTAGATGGGGTGAGGAGAAATACTAAAGGGCAGGTGAGTAGGACCTTAGCTCAAAATAGGATGTTTGGGCTTTATTCTATTTGCCGAGAGGGTCACTAGGGGGACATGCACAAGGGGCTGACAGGATGTGCTCTGTGATTTAGGAAGACAGCACTGGCTGTTGAAGAATGAGTGAGCTACAGTGTTGGAGTGGGGAAAAATGAGTGACTTAAACAGTAATTTATTTTTTCATAAACGTGGAGGTTAGAATTCTGACATCAAGGTGTTGGGAAGTTGGTTTCTTCCAATAGCCTCCTCATTCCTTGGCTTGTAGATAGCCATCTTTTTCTCATGTTACACATGGTCTTTTCCGTGCCTACCCAGTAAAGTCCTCTTATAAGGACACCAGTCATACTGGATTAGAAACCACTCATAAGACTCTATTTTATTCAATACTTCTCTGAAGGAAGGTATTGTCTCAAAATATGGTTATATCCTTAGGTACTGAGGTTGCAACTCAAACATATGAATTTAGAGGGAGACACAAATCGGCCCATAACAAGCATCAATAAATATTTCAAAGGTGTTCTGTGGATCAGAATTTGAGTATTCCGATAAGAGGTGCGATCTTGACTTCCCAATCAAGTTGTCTCATGAACCGTCTCCCAAATATACTTTTTTCACTCACATTTACACCTTCCCTGTCCAATAACTTATCAAAATGCTAGCTTTCAAGGCCCGACTCATTCTACAACTGTTCTTGGCAAGATTTGGATTGAGAACTAAAGTTATCGAAATCCATGGCATTGCTTCCTCCATCACTTCTCTTCCCACCCCCCCTTTTTTCTTCCTATTTTTATCTCTTCTGTTTCAGTCCCTTTCATGCTTTTTTCCCTCTCATTGCCACTTTAACATTCTACATTATTAATGTTTTCCTGAGTTTATAAGCATAATATAAAATAGTTCTCCTAAAAAAAATTATAAAATAATTACTATATGTGACCCAAATTCTTGACAAGTTTATGTTACTTACTGAATGACTATAAGCTCGCTGAGAAAAACGCCTTGTTGATTTTTCTTTGTAACTCATGTAGTGATTAGCTCAATATAGGGGTAATTTTTTTTTTTTTTTTGGAAATACTATTTAAAATGATTGTTTTGATGATGGTATAAATAGCAATATAAATCTTTCAGTTACAATTTTTTCTCCATAAGATATATTATCACATAGTCAAGGATGGTACATTCATTTAAATTCTGGCCCACAAAGGAATGAATGGTCAATTATGTAGCAAGCTATCTTACCCTTCATTATTGCATTCCTCTCTCTCATTCAGAATCCTATTGAAACCAAAGTTCATATACTCTTCCAGCAATGCAGTTTTCTTTAAACTCTAATTTCTTGCAAAGTACTTTAGCGGTTTAAGCCATAATTGTATTTATCATATTACCTACCTCACCTCTTGTCTCCTTTCTAGGATTGTCAGGTCTTGAGGATTTAACCTAAGTTCTAGGTATTTTTATATTCATTAATGCAATAAATATTTATTGCTAAATGAATAAATACAAAATACCCAATCAGGGCACTTGGGTGTCTTGTCTGCCTTTCCGAGGATGCTGGGATTGAGTCACGCATCGGGCTCCCTGCGTGGAACCTGTTTCTCTCTCTGCCTGTGTCTCTGCCTCTCTCTCTCTCTATTTCTCATGAATAAATAAAATCTTTAAAAACAAACAAACAAGCAAAAACACAAAATATCCAACGAGACATTTTCTATTTTGATGCTCACTCATATATCGTTACAAACCTGTAAAAAGATACAGTTTTGACATAAATTTTGGGAGTTTTAGTCTTGTTTGTTTGATATGATAAGGAGGAGAAGGAATAGGATCATGACAGAAATAGTTGTCTATAATAAATATTGACAATAAATGATAATTTATAATATGTGTATATCTGCCTAATCATAGCATGGGACTGGGAATCAACTCAAAATAATTCATGATCAGCTCAACTACTGAATACTTGACAATTGACACACAGGTGAAATAGGGAACAGTTATAGAGGATATTAAAACTAATGAGGACTGTTTTTTCTTTTTTTTTTTAAGTGATGTTTGAAGTAGGGATTTACCAGATCAGGTAATGGAACTCATTGATGTATTAATGGCTGAATAAATCATTCATTTGTTCATTCAAAAATATTTAATGAGAGAATTCTGGGAGCTAGACACTAGAGATATGGCAGGGAACAAGAAGATGGGATTTTACCTTCCTATAATTTATATTTGATTGGGGCTTCCTGATAACAAGAATGCTGAAATTAAAAGTAATGTTAACTTTTATGAAAGAAATAAGAAAGTTGAGTATGTCATCAAAAAGGATTGTTTGCTGAGAGATACTCTAAACAGAACTGTAAGAAACAGTAAGAAACTGCTCTCTGAGAAGGTGAGATTTATTTGATCTCAAGGATGAAAATAGTGTGTTTCATTAAGATTGGGCAGGAGAGGAGTGACTGGATGGCTCAGTGGGTTAAGCACCTCACTCTTGATTTTGGCTCAATTCAAGATCTCAGGGTCATGAGATATAGCCCCATGTCAGGCTGTGTGCTCAGTGCAAAGTTGGCTCAAGATTCTCTTTCTCCCTCTCCTTCTGCCCCTCCCTAAATAAATAAATATCTTTAGAAAGAATTGGAAGGAGAGACCTGATGGAACAACTACATAGACATTGCCGCTATCTAACTGTGGAACAGTTAGATATTCTTCATGTGAAGAAAGAAAGTCGCTTTCTTAAAGATGACCACAGTATGCAGTGCTACAAAAAAAAAAAAAAAAAAAAAAAAAAAAGGCCATAAAATCTCAGAAGTATATAACACAAGGCTTTAAAAGCTCAGAAATCTGTGGCAATCTGGAGACAATGGATCCAGGCTGGGCTTGGTTAGAAGAGGTAGGCTCTGCCCCTCAAGTCTCTCATCCGCCTGGGGCCAGCAGGCTGGGCTAAGTACATTCTTATAATAATCATAACAGAGGAGCAAGTGAGTAAACTATCACAAACCCACTTCAAGTTTATATCCAATCATGAGTGATGGCATCCAGTCATCCAGAGTCACATTGTTGAGCATAATGTCCAGAATGGCATAAGTTCACTCCTTCTGAAGAGGTCGGGAAGAACTGTGGATATTTCTGAATAATAATATTTACCACATAAGGGATGCCTGGCTGATTCAGTCAGTACAGCATGAGCCTCCCGATCTCGGGGTCATAAATTCTAGTCGCACATTGGTTGTAGAGATTACTTTCAAAATAGTCATAATATCTACCAATTAAATGAGAATAAAAGTAAAAATTTTAAGGCTCTGTTGGCACTCAAAGACAGTCCTTATGCGTCTTTCACCCTGCCTTTACTATTTTACTAATATTTTACTACGCAATATAAATGCACATGGATATCATCCTTACAAGATCCAGGGAGTAATACAAAAAGCCATAGACACCTTTGTGGCTGGAGTGTGGGTCCATAGGACCATCCCTAAGAACTATCTCTTGTTCACAATCCTGTACAGGACCTCAGTGTTTTTCCCCCTTCAGTGTGAGAATTGACTTCAACCAAATTAGTCCTTCCAGCAACCTTGAAACTTTACATTGTTACAGGGTTTAAGTTGATATTAAGAAATCCTCTAACCACTTATATTACCTCTAACCACTTACTTACTATTTGGTATCCATTTAGTGATAAGACATCAACATGTGTTTCAAAAAATATTCTTAAATATCACTGGATTTGAGCAAAGAAATGGCTTACATTATTGACATTTCCTATTACATAAAATCTGTGATTTAATTTATGACATCTTGAACGGTTAATAACTGGAATAAGTAATTGCCAATATTGAGTACTTTTTGTAGTTTTAAGGCTGCTAGTGTGAGACATTAATTTTAAATTTTCATGTAAAATAAACTTAGAGCTTTAAAATTAAGCATTAATAAATGAGGTAATATGTTAGTGAAGATGACGTACAACTTCAAATCTCATATGATTTCTTAGGGTTTCATTATTTAAGGCTACAAATCTCAGAGAGGTGTTACTCAACACCCAGGATGCAGGTTCGATATGTTCAAAATAAAGCTACAATAACAAATGAGTAGAATTCCTAAGAACATTGTTAACTTAAATTTTAGCTCATAAATCAAACTATTCCAAGTCCCTTTGTAGAGATCCAAACTTGAAAAAGGTAGACAGTTGTAGTACAAACTGGAGTCACAAGAGGGTAGTCTTTCCACAGGAAAATTTCAATATGCTTTTGTTTTCCTGTTCTATCAGCACTTACACTATTAAATTTCAAATTCTAGAGACTATGTTGATTGAAGTTAGATTTTATGACCTACAATTTTTATAACCACAAGTATTTAAAGCTGTTTTGCTATGGGATAATATAATAAAATGAAATAAGTGGGGATAGACTATGATACATTTGTAACCATAACCTACTATTTTAGTAGTTAGGATTTCTTGCCTTTGCCAAGAATGGCATATTTCAAAGAATGGCATATTTGTGGAATTTTTAAAGAAAAAGCAGATCATCCCAAATCGTATGTAGATTCCATTAGTTTGGGTTAATTATCTTCTCTATTTTAGAACAAATGTACATTTTCCCCCAATAATTTGCTACATGATCAGTTTTGCTTTTTATTCTACTCAAGTGCTTGGTGGAAAATATTTACCAAGATCTATACCAACAGAAAAGTGTTCATTCCTTTGTTGTTTTTAAATTTGAGTAGTCCACTGTGTGAAAGCCCTAGTGCAGTATCAAGTAGGAGATGCAATTCTCATCCCAGATCTATTACTAATTAACCAAACAGTATAATTTATGGAAGCCAATATATTTTCACTGATTCCTTCAGTTCTTTTATCTGTAAAATGAAGAGCTTGAATATCTATACTTGGAGATGTTTCCTTCACTTTCTTTCCCCCATTCTTTACTCTAACATTGATTTCTTCACAATTTTACACAGCGAATAAGATTCTAAAGAGCAAGAGTTAATTCCTGCTGTAACCGATTTGACTCTATTCTAGATTTGCTTTGATAAGGATATTGTTTCTCCATGAAGCAGACTTAAGTGCCAACTGATTTTAAACCAATAGTGTTTAAAAGCCTGTGGTTTATCTTCTCCCTTCTCCGCCCCCCCACTGCTCCTTAAAATTCCCCTCAAAGAATGAAAGAACATTGGAATCAGGACTTTAGATCAGAGGTAAAATGAGAGATTAATAACTGCACTCTTCTTGTCTCAAAAACCCATCCCAAGAATTGTATATTCTAAAAAAGAGTAGAGTAGATTATGTTATAATCTATAATGTCAGCCCCCAGACTTATTTAAATTCTGCTCTTAACCACTCTAAGCAATGAATTTCTCTTTATGAAAAAGCTAAGTGATGGGACAGCATGCAGAGGTTATCTGGTTGTAATGTCCCATGCTCCATATTTGCTGAGGATCAAGGCAACAGTTTGAGGAGCTGTGCTCGTCCTCAGCAAGTGTAAAATGAACAAAAGATGAGAGAATGACCTTTCCAGCTCTAGGGACATGATTCTTCAGTCAGGGATGTGCAAATAGCTGGGCTTCTCAACTGGAGCTTCAAAACAATATCTCAAGCTCCATTCTAATTAGCAATAAAAGAGCTATTTACCTGGAAATTATGTTGTTACACAGGTGTGTTGCTGCTGGAAAAGCCATTCCACCACTCAGCTCAACAACGTGCATATGTTCATCTTGTTTGACTTGGTTTATGATTATATGCAGTAGTGCTGCCAAATAAATTGTTTTCAAAATGTTAACTACCTTCTGCAGAAGAATAGTTTGCTATCTTTTTAGTATGTGGTTTTGCTCCATTCATTAGACAATTTCTGTCCTCTAAATTTACCCAAAGACAAAACTGTACAGAATCTCAGTCCGTCACTGCGAGGATGGAGAATGTAGAAGCAGAGCATAAATATGGGGAGGAGGGACCTCTCTTTAAAAGATAGAAATTTAGCTTCCTGGTTCTCCCCATTCCTCCTATTGCTGAAGGCTAAGGAAGCAGAGAAAAGGAAGTGAACAGAAGGAATCTAGGGACGTAGCACATCAGGCAGGTGGCTAACACAATTCTAAGATGCTGTATGGATTCACAGAACCAGAAATAGATGCTAAGGGCCACAGCTATACATTGCTTTGCCTCACTGACAGGAACAATGCGGGGTAAGGAAACTATTATAGTAGTTTTCCATTGTTTTCCTTATCAATAAGCAAAAGACTAAATAAAGCAGACAAGGAAGGGAACTAACATTTACTTAGTCCAACTATATGCCAGGTGCTCTGTCAAAGCCTCAAAAGTTGATGCCATTATCTCCATTGTTCAAAAGAACAAACAAAGACAGTAGAGAACTTGAAAAATTTGTCAAAAGTGACACATCTCATTAGTGCCAGAGCACAATTGAAACCCAAGTATGTGTTATTCAAAGACCAGGTGACTAAAATAGTTTTAAGAAGTCTAACTTGCTTTTCAAAACTAAAGAACCAACCAACCCTTGCTGACCTATTCTCACGTTTCCATACCAGATTTCTCTGTCTAGAAGTCCTCAACGGTATTTTTTTGTTGTTGTTACAAAAAAGAATAACAATTTCTTTGTCAATGAGGACCATTCCAGAATCAGGCCACCTTAGTTTCAATGAGGTTTCTTTCTCAATAATATATTTCCTTTTTTCTTCATTCCAGGGAAAGTAAAAAATGCTTCATGAATATTCAGAAAGAGAGATGTTCTGATAGCTACTATCACTCACCTATAAAGCAATATTGGATGAAAATAAGGAGTTGGAGCATTCTGAAAATATTGAAACTGTGGAACAAAAGACACCTAATACACTGAATTGGTATTTAGAATGCCAATGGGCCTTAGCTCAGTTCCCATAAATCTATATCATACTTCAAATCATCTCTGATTAAAATTCTCTGATTTATAAAACATGTCTTCATCAAAAATTTAAAAATATTTTAATAATATAAGCTTTAAGGAAATTTCTGGTCAGAACAGCCAGAATCTGATTTGCCAAATCTATTTAATATTGTCCTCTTCCCCAAGCAATAAAGAATAATTGTAACAGACAAACAAAAGTAAAGACATTCATAAGATATAACGTAATGAATAAAGGAGCTTGCGTCAGAGGAAATGAGAATGAACAGCAGTCAGCCCTGACCTCTTTCCTTTGCCTAGGACATCAGACGGGTATTCTTTTTCCATGGCAGTTTATATTCCACTTAGACATTTTCAGAAAATGACATTTACATTCTAAGAAAATGAAATAAATATATTTTATTAAAAAATATTTTAGTACTTTTAATGAAAACTACATATGTTGGGGTGGTCGGGGCACCTGGGTGGCTCAATTGGTTAATCTTCTGCCTTTGGCCTAGGTCTTGATCTTGGGATCATGGGATCAAACCCTGAGTTGTCAGCAGAGAGTCTGCTTCTCTCTCTCCCTCTGTCCCTCCCCCTCCTGCTCCTGGACTCGCTCTTTCTGCTCTCTCTCAAATAAATAAAACCTTTTTTTTTTAAATTACATATGTTGTAGATAAAATGAACTCATAAAACACTGTTCAATTATGAACACAGCTCAGAAGGAGTTAAACAATCTTCAGTGCATCTCCAAAGGAGGTTATTTTTGCCCAAAAGTTTGGAGGTAATAAGTTTCCTTTATATTTACCAGTAAAGGACTACCACCAAAGTACCCTTGTTTCTTGAAATCATTTGGCATTAAAAGACAGCTTTGGACTGACTATTCCAAACATATTCATTAAATTATAAGGTATCACTAAGGTGTTTGGGATGTATACACACACACACACACAAACACACACACATACGAGTTTAACACTTAGTGTTATAAAGGCCTGAGATTCAACAGACCTTTTATCTGAGTGGAGATTTTTTGTAATGGGGGGGGGTGTCAATTTTCTGTTAAAAATATATTAGGCAGATTCCTTAGCAAAAATCCAAAAAGTAAAGAGAATGATTTTCTCACCCACTGGTTCCCAGCCTTGACTCCATTCAACATCTGAAAAACTTTTTTTTAAAGACTTATTTATTAATCTGAGAGAGAGGGAGCACGAATGAGGAGCAGGGGGAGAAAGGGGAGAGAGGAAATCTCAAGCAGATTCCCCACCAAATGCAGAGTTTCTCAGGGCCTCAATCATGACCTGAGCTGAAATCAAGATGGTGCTTCTGTTCATCAATTCAAGAGGCTGCAGAAGAAGGCCATCTCAGACTTTCCCCGCCCATTACTGTACTGTAAAACAATTCTGTCTCATGTTTGGACTGACCAATGAGTGAGTGACCAAACTTCTTTGAGTTGGAAGCTTTTCAGTTCTGAAAAAAAACAGTGAAAGATCCAAAATATCTCATTGTCCCCACTCACTGGCTCAGCAGCTAGCCTAGCATCTTGCTTTCCTTTAATTTTCTCAGACTTTAATTAGTAGTGTAGAATTCCGCACAAATTCCCATTTTTTTTTGTATGCATGTTTATTTGGTTGAGTGTTCTCTTTCATGATACAGTATAAGAACTTTTCTTTTAATTGCTATCACCTTAACACACTGACAAGCATACAACTGACCACCAATGAAGATACTTGGTTTGTATAAATGAAATAATGATTATATGAGAGAGTTGTACACCAAGAAACAATGAGTAGATGAGTGGCCCTCCCAGAATAGCACCAGCTCTGAATTACCTCCCACAGATGCACTTTTGAAATAGAAATGTGCAAGAGTGAAGAAAGGGAGGAGTTGCTGGGATAGTCCCTGCTGAAATCTGCTGCTCCTACAGCTGGTGTCATACCTTATCATGCAAGACTGTGAGTATCACATTTTAGATTTACTGTTTTTTAAAGATTTTATTTATTTATTCATGAGAGACACAGAGAGAGAAAGAGAGAGAGGCAGAGACATAGGCAGAGAGAGAAGCAGGCTACTTGCAGGGAGCCCGATGTGGGACTTGATCCCCGGACTCCAGGATCATGCCCTGGGCCGAAGGCAGGCACTCAACCACTGAGCCACCCAGGCATCCCACATTTTAGATTTAATATGTGTCCTTTTAATGTATTTGATTTATGTTATGAGTGGTTGAGGTGATTATTTCTGCTTTAGAAAAATTCATGAGAATCAATCCTATAGGTCAAATATGAAGATCAAGAAATTATCCTATAGCATCTCCCTCAGGCAATAGGAGAACAGGCTCAGGATTTTCAATAAATTTCTAGTTGATCAAACTCTGGCAGTTTTAGTCTAATGTCATTGTGCTATTACAGATATTTTTCAAAGGATTTTAAATGACAAGAATTTCCATGGTAGAGATATTTGTCTTAATATTCCAAAGCATAATATATGGACAGAATTTTTAAAAAGTAAATGTATATATTATTAAGCAGTGGGTAAGGATCTACTGTGTGTCACTGTGTTCATGTATGTATATATATATAAAATATATTTGCATTTATATATTTAAATTTGTTTTATTTGTTCTATGTAATGAATATAATGTATACACATATGTGTGTGTATCTAAAATTGTCTATGTATATATATTCATATATATGTATGTGTATATATAATTCTACAATATATACATGTGCATACATATAAACCCACATACATATATATACACACATGCATACTCATACCATATATATATATATATATAAATTGACTCTGCTATACCAGGTATTTTTGTATATGTTATATGCTTTCTCATATTATACAAATGAGGAAACCAAGATTAAACATACTTAAACATATCATTTAAAGTACATTAGCTAACAAGGAGGAAAGTCAGAATATTTACTCAAAATTCCAATTATAGTCTCATTATAATATCTCATAGTCTCTTTGTTCAAAGATTTATAAAGGGAAATGATCTAAATATAGTTTGTTAAGACTATGTCAAATCGTTCATTGACAGGCAATGGAGATATATGAAATTTTTCCTTTATACTAGTCAACGTAGTCCAGTTTCCCAGAAATAAATGTAGATTAACAGAGTATTTTCAGGTTTAACCTTATTGGTACAAAAGTATATTCACCAGCAATAAAATAGTTTAAATCTCATGAGGTGCTTTTATGTAGCATATCTATTTTATGAGTATGAATTTTGTTCATTATAGTAGAACATACAAAGTTAAATAAACCAAGGAGTCTTTCCCTTCCAAGTAAAAACTTCTACTACTGTTAATGATGCCTCACATTGGCAAATGATTTATGGAGTCTAATGACTTCCTAGAAAGAGAAAAACTTGTATTTTTCTTAAGTGTTATTTTTGTTATTCTTAATGAAAAAATAAGATAATAGGTGCTTAACAGGGATATAGAAATGATAATGGAAGGCTGAAGAGCGATGACAGAGTTACAACCCAAAATTTATTTTCTTGTAATGGTGGAGTATCTTTTTGGATAAAATCTTATTCTGTAAGTGGGGAAATCATAAATATGCTGATAGTTTGGAAATCGTGGTTTATTCTCTCACAAATAATAGAGAAACAAAATAAATGGACTGAAATTGTTTATATAAATTTGTGCAAGTTACTTGGAAATGGGTGCCTTGCAGAAAGTATACAATCCACAAAGAAGTAAATTTGGGAGAAAACATCTTAATGGTAGCACCCTTAGGGAAACGTACCTATTTCACCATACCCATGAACCCATAATGCTCATATCCATAACCTCATGTTTATGTTTGATATATAAATGGTAAAAAAATATTTATATCCAAAATATAGCACCAAGGGCAGGTGTTTATATACAGAAAAATGATTTTTTAAAATGCTCTTTGTGAATAAACTTCAAAAGCCGATTGCTGGCCATATTGACCAAAATGACAAGATTTTGATAAAATTCTATACAGTTTTCTGTAACCAGCCTGTTTTCCTTTCCTCATTAACTGCTAGTTCAGGTATCATATGCTAACATGAACACTACAATGCATTCAGTTGAATCAGATCTGATATATACACTCACATACGTATGTTTGATATGCAAAACTTTATGATTAAATCTCTTCAAGTGTTGAAATATTGCTGGTAGATTCAGAACACTGTATGTTCTTTAGTAATGATGAATAACAAAGAATATAATTTTGATGTCTGATTGCTTGCATTGCTTTCTAACATACCCTGTTATTTCTCAAAAGAGATAAGGCAAATAAAGCAAGGAAAATAGGAGAGTAATAACATTTTGCATGAAGAAAATTAATCAATCAATCATAAGAATAAGAGGTTTCATAACACCGATTAGGTCATCCTTTCAACCCCTGAAGGCTGGTGTAGGATTGTCACTTGAAATCTCCTTTCTGATTCTTTATCAAAAATAGTTCCCAAAAGTGTCAAAGAGAAGAGTATTGTCTCTGATATATTAATGTTCACTGCTTAAATAAATGCTATTAATATTCATTGCAGCAGAACTTTCATTGTTATCATGGTCAGAGAGCATCCGAAAATGATTTTGTATGATTGCTAATAAGGAAATCAGTAGTTCTAAGGGTATTTATTAGTTGAATAAAAATTTCCCATCTTGAAATCACAAAGGCTTGTTAGAACATTTCTTTTGTTTGTTTATTCATTTGTTTAAAGACACATTTCAGACACTGCAGGCCTCAGTGTACCAGAGATTTTAAAAAAGTATAAACAATGAGGGGCGACTGAGTGGCTCAGTTGGTTAAGTATCTGACTCTTGGTTTCGATTCAGGTTGTGATCTCACAGCTGTGGGATCGAGCCCTATGTGGGGCCCTGTGCTCGGTGCAGAATCTGCTTTAGATTCTTTCTTTCTTTCTTTCTCTCTCTCTCTCTTCATAAATAAATAAATAAATAAATAAATAAATAAATAAATAAATAAAGTCTTTTTAAAAAGCACCAACAATGAATATGAATTTTAAGAACACGAGTAAAAAAATACGAAACTGAAAATCTGTGGACAAATCAGTGAGCCTCTAAAGGCCAAACTAGGTCATAGAAAGAAACTTACAAACCCAAAGCCTGATGCTGTTAAATAAAGGTTCTCTGAATTGGTTTCAAATGAGAGTATCATTTAGTGATGTTAGACAGAAGCCTTTTATTGGTTCAGACAGGAAACTCTTATGTCGTATGACTCTATGCTTCCCAGGATATATGACTATCTCTTTTTCCCATTTTCACACCATTAAATATGACATGGTTCCTGAGTACTACTATGATTCACTCGTGAACATCTCAGTCTTTCTCCTTTTAAAAATTCCCCTGCTACTCTCTATATGTCATATTTTACGTGCAGTTTAAGATGAGATAATTTCATGTTAATTTCAAGTATCTGTTTCATCTTAATTTACCTACTGTAATTTTGATGATTTTTTAAATCTGCACAATTTCCATATTTATCTGAATTTTTTAACTGATGTAGACTTTCATTAGTGTAAATGCTCTCCCAAAGTAGTATCTGCATAAAATATGATTGTATGTGGTTTATCATATCATAGAGTTATGTAGATAGTCACAGTATAAAATAATCATGGATGATATCAATTGATTACCTATAAAATGATATGGAAAAACCAGCTTAAAACAGTCCAAATTTACTTTCATATTTTCACAAAATATCACCCAGGATGTAGGCTCATTGTTGCACATGAAACAGAGCTATGTAACTGTGGTCCAAGTACTCTTTATACAAATGGTAGGATATAAACCATGATGTGCTTATGTGGCCCTTGCTCAGACTAATGACATGCCACACAGGTTACCTAAGGCCATGAACCTTCTGGTCTGGTACATCTTCCTTCCATCTGGGTTATATCAGCAATGAAATTGTAGATTTGCTTGCTACAGGAACTAAGGCAGCAATGGAAAGCCACAACTATTCACTTACACATATGTTCATCTCTCATAGCAATAACCTAAAAATAATTTTATTTCTAATCACTTTAAAATATTTTACCAAAACTACTGTGTAAGACAGTACAAAGTATGTGTGCATATATACTCTATATAGATAATACATATATTATATGTAGTATTTATAATACATTGCACATATAATAAATATATATGAGTATAGTTTTCATATTTTTACTTTTTTTTTAAGTTTAAATCATTGCAAATGAAAGTGGACTTCATTTTGTGGGACACAGGATTTACACACACAGAACTGTTTTCAGCCAAAACTAAAAATTATTAATACAAAAAAAGATATAAAATTTCTATAGAATAAGAAATCACTGCAAATTACAAATTCTGAGGAAAAAAAACTGGCAAATAATACAAACATCAAAGAATATCCAGGAAAACAACATATTTGTATTAATTCACTGCCTGATATTCATCTATAATACTGTTTTTTGATCTCAATATTGTTGGCAGCATATTTTTTGATCATGTCATCATATTATTATGATTTTTTAAATACTTTCCAGAGAGAAAAAGGACAGTCTTTATTTCAACATAGTTGGTTAAAATTTATTTTCTATTATTTTGGTTGGGATACATAATACATGTGACCTTACACACACACACACACACACACACACTATACTCAATATATACTTCCTATTTGTAGTACTGCACAGATTTTATCCTCCACATACCCCCAATTCTAAAATCTTTAGCTATAGGTGATTCCCATGAAACAGCTTTTTAAATGTTATGGTATGTTTCTAATCATCAAAACTGCATTCATCGTCAAGTATGGGAGGAGATATTATCTATTTGAACTAGACATCAATAAGTAGAAGATACTTATTGTGTATATCTATATATAACCATTGTGTATATCTAATGACTGAAATTTTCTCAGACTAGCTTCTGGCTCTTGACTTCTCAAATCTTGTTTCTCTTCCATTATTCACATATTTCAAGTGTTGGATGCCATTGGATATGCTCATCTCACAACATGACCCCTAGCCTTGTAATGGTAATGATGAGTTGTCACAGTGAGTGTAAGAATCTCCATGAAAGTCATTTTTACAATAGAACAGATAGCAATGATAGCTTTACACAAAGTGAGTTTGGATTGTATGAATTTATTGCATGAAACCCAAACTACATGTATCTTCAACTGTTTCCTCTTTAGATTGCAAAATTTCCAAAGCTAGTTTAAAATCAGAAAAGGTGTGGCGAAGGGTAAATTGAATTGGAATGTAATGGAGGTCTTAAACAAATGCACTGAAATTAACTTGCTTTTGAAAATTTAATAAGAACATATGGCTTTATAAACATGTTGTTAGAGCCTCCCAGGTTTGGAAAAACCTGTATAAATAAAATGAGAGCCCTAAACTTAAGCTTTATTAACCCCACAGTGAACTTGGTCTCTAATTGCAAATATTATGGTTTTAATATATTGTATATATTGATGCTTTTAAATAAATATTTAACATCTCTTTTAAATATACCGAAGAAATCTAAATATCATGATGATTCAGTGCTACCATATTTATTTAAAAATATATGAACAAACTCTTCTTTTAGAGGCTATATGTACACTGTTTTTCTTCTTAAACTGATATTTGTTCTTTTTTCCCTAGGGAAATTTTTCGTAAAAAAAAAAATATATATACATATATTTAATGTTGAATATTATTTTGTCAAGGATTCTCTAATACTTCTTAATCATTAAAAATGTTGCATATAAAAATTATAGGTATTGAGATTTTTATTTTTCATTTTATATAAGTTTATATGCAAAAATATTACAAAATCTAATAATATCTCTTTTTAAAATAGTTATAATTATTATTTGTACATGCTTGATCAAAACAAATACAATACATATTTTATTAAGTATTAAATTTTACAAATGCATCTTTTAATGAGAAATTCTTTCCATAAGTCAGTGAATGAAAATTACTTTTAGGAGTTATTGTTCAGCTTCCAATCATTTCCTACCTTTAAAAAAAAAGATTTATTTATTTTAGAGAGAGAGAGTGAGAGAGAACATGCATGCACCCATGAGCAAGGGGAGGGGAAGAGGAAGAGAGAGAATCTCAAGCAGACTGCCTGCTGAGCACAGAGGCAACTTGGGGCTCTATCCCAGGCAGATCATAACCTGAGCTAAAATCAAGAGTCAGTTGCTTAACTGATTGAGCCACCGAGGTGTCCCTGCTGTTCTTTTTTATAAATATCAGCACTATGAAATCCTCATAATTATTAGTATGATAATAGAAAGGGTTTGGTTATAGCAATGTCAATTGTTGATTTTTTTCTGAATCATATGGTACGTATCACACAGTAATCTATTATTCAATTGTTTTATGTATTTCATCGATTATGTTCTCTTTCAAATTCATTAAAAACATGCCAATTATTGTTTTTCAGCCTTTCAAGTCACGTCCTTTCTCGGCTTCTTATTTCTGCTAAGTAAACAAATAACAAACAAGGTTTCTCAGGGCTCAGATGGAAGAGCATGTGACTCTTAATTTTGCAGTTGTGAGTTTGAGCCCCATGTTGAGTGTAAAGATTACATAAATAAATAGGTTCTCTCAATACTTTCCCATGATGATTATTATTATTCTGTAATTTACTCTATTACTTAAGGACAATTTTTTATGAAGCTCAGATGATCAACACAACTCCCATACAATTGAAATTGCTATATTTTAGGAATCTTAGCATATAGTATTTACAATAACTTAGGGATAAAAAAAACGTTGGGATACTGAAGCAAAACTGTCAACCCTCCACCTCTCTATAATACATTTGACTTATAACATCCAAAATGATCTTATTTCAAATGCCAAGGCATTAAGTTTTGCATCAGTTTAGTGTACCTTCACTAGAGATCTTCTCAGACATCATATTGTATACTATACATTATTTGATGCCCTCAACCTTTTTACACCCCAAGGTATATAAGGTTTGGGATGGTTAGGATCTGTCTTTTTCTTTCTTTCTTTCTTTCTTTCTTTCTTTCTTTCTTTCTTTCTTTCTTTCTTTCTCTTTCTTTCTTTCTTTCTTCTTTCTTTCTTTCTTTCTTTTTTCTTTCTTTCTTTCTTTCTTTCTTTCTTTCTTTCTTTCTTCTTTCTTTCTTTCTTTCTTTCTTTCTTTCTTTCTTCTTTCTCTTTCTTTCTTCTTTCTTTCTTTCTTTCTTTCTTTCTTTCTTTCTTTCTTTTCTTTCTTTCTTTCTTTCTTTCTTTCTTTCTTTCTCTTTCTTTCTTTCTCCTTTCTTTCTTTCTTTCTTTCTTTCTTTCTTTCTTTCTTTCTTCTTTCTTTTCTTTCTTTCTTTCTTTCTTTCTTTCTTTCTTTCTTTCTCTCTCTCTTTCTCTTTCTTTCTTTCTTTCTTTCTTTCTTTCTTTCTTTCTTTCTTTCTTTCTTTCTTTCTTTCTTCTTTTCTTTCTTTCTTTCCTCAATTGTGAAAGGTTGAATGGGAAAGGAAAACTGATATGAATTCGAATTGCCAAGTACATACGCAAGCAAAGCAATTTTGCAAAAAAGTACTCATCAAAATAGCAGATCTGGGTAAGAAACTTTCCACACTCTTGGAAGCTTCTTCTCACCCATTTTGAATGCTTATATCTTGTTTCCTTTTCACTGACTTTTTAGATGATAGACTAAAGCCAATGAAGCTTGAAACTCTGAGCCATCTCTCATTCAAATCTTTAAATGCAGACAACTCATTTAGCTTTGGTTTTGATAAGTATGTACGTATGAGTGTAACTTACTAATGTGATATATCATTACTGGAGGAAAAATCCCCAATTATAAAGGAATTAATTTTATATTCATTTTCAATAACTATAAAAATGTATATAAACATTTGATCATTTGTTCAACCAAAATACAAGACTAGTCCTCCTTAAAATTTAATGTGCACAGAAATCACTTGGATGTCTTATTAAAATTCAAATTCTGATTCCATAAGTCTGTGGAGAGACTTGAGATTTTGTAAATCTAAGAAATACCTAGGCAATGCTGATGTGCCACTTGTCCATAGACTAACTACACTATTAGTAACAAGACACAAGACCACATTTAAACTTGGGTTTATATAAGTATAAATAAAAATAAACAAATGAATAAATTCCACATAGTTGGTTAAAATTTACATCTTTTGGTGAATGAAAGAAAAAGCAAAGCTAATTAAAATGTCAAATATAGACATGTTTACATTCTTGTTATATCTCATGCAAAAAATTCTTGTTATATCTCATGCAAAAATATTCTAATCCATCCAGGGATTCCATGAAATGGCACTCCACTAGAAAATTGTGAGGAATATGGAATCTAGGTCCACATAGATGATAAGGTTTTTTATTGTGAAATAAATTGAATTATTATATGATTTTTTGACGCTGCTCTCTGCCTATCACTTGCAGAGAGAATAAGACAGACTTTTATATTTAAGATTTTTTTTTTAAGATTTTATTTATTTACTCATGAGAGACTCAGAGAGAGAGAGGCAGAGACACAGACAGAGAGAGAAGCAGGCTCCATGCAGGAGGCCCGATGTGGACTCGATCCTGGGACTCCAGGATCATGCCCTGGGCCAAAGGCAGGAGCTAAACCACTGAGCCACCCAAGTGTCCCAATATTTAAGATCTAATGAAGAAAGAGTTGAAATGACAAAAAAAGATCTATTTATTCCAATTCTCCATCCAGGCAGACATCTAAGAGTTGTTTCTCTTCCACCTTCATATCAAATCAATTTCTTAGTATAATTAATTTCCTTAATGATTCTTGCAAACTAGATTATACTTTAAAGCTAATTTTGATAG